>NW_004443953.1:26072696-26080241 GCF_000243295.1 Trichechus manatus latirostris
GTTATCAGGAGGTATCAGTCCCTGGAGAAGGACATCATGCTTGGTAAAATAGAGGGTCAGTGAAAAAGAGGAAGAGCCTCAACAAGATGGATTGACACAGTGGCTACAACAATGGGCTCAAGCATAACGATTGCGAGGATGGCACAGGACCAGGCAGTGTTTTCTTCTGTTGTATATAAGGTTGCTATGAGTCAGAACTGACTTGATGTGGCACCTAATAACAACAGCAATCACATATCTTTGTTGAGCTATGAATGGAGGCATAGATCTTGAGAAATTGTTCATTCCAACTCTGGTACCAGTAATGAGTTGCCATTGAGTGAATTCCGACTCATGGCAACCCCATGTGGTGCAGGGTAGAACTGTGCTCCATAGGTTTTTCATGGCTGTGACCTTTCAGAAACAGATTGCCAGGCTTTTCTTCGAAATGCCTGTCAGTGTTTTTGAATCGCCAACCTTTTGGTTAGTAGCTCAATGCTTTCCGTCTGAGTCACTCAAAAAGGAGTAGAGTGTGGATAATAGTCTTCTACATTTTATCAGACACTTTTCTAGTGACTGAAGTTCTCCTGTTCCACAGAGTTTCTCTTTAATTTGTTCTCACAAATTAAGCATTAGGCTCCATAATTAAACCTCCCTGGTTACACTTAGTTTCCACTTGATTGAAAACAAACCTCATTCCAGTCTTTGGAAAGTTAGTTAAAATCTCCATACCTCAATTCTCTATGTAAAATGAAAGAGTCAAACTAGATGTCTAGTTATAACATTTTGTTATCTTAGCTGTTTATACATTCTTAAAATCAGAATCAATACACAGTGCTGCCTTACTGAATGTTTCTTTGAGCTAAACAACCATACCTATCTATCTTTGGCATAATTGATCCTTTCAGATCTTAGCCTGTCACATTACCATGTTTAATAATCAATTCAATTTGATCACAAAAAGTTCGCCAAACACAGGGCTCCCTCAAATCTTAAAGTAACAGCCCTAGAAGAATCTCTCAATATTGTGCTGAATTTGCCTCGATCTCTGATCTTAATTTCTAGGCTCTGGATATGGGTAGCTCTGATTAGAATGAAATGGTGATATTGAAAGGTATAAAGACTTAAAAATCCACAGGGCTAGTGCTGGGTAGGGCAGAGGTCAGCGGATCTTGAACTGAGTAGTAAACATCAAGGAGCTGGGATGCTTTGGAGGAGAAAAGAGGAAAGGAGCATACTTAAAACCACTACAGCTTCAAGATGTTTCTACTAAAGTGAGAGGACCAAGAAGAAAACATTAGTCATGTCTGGGAATACACTCATTCCAATAATATGCCTGGCAGAGAAATCACTACCCATTTTGTGACATAACCTTAGAGCAAGCCTGGACAGGCTCTGGATGGGCAAAAAAATCAGCTTCCCAAACTGACCCAGTTTGCCAGCCCAACCTATACACATGCCCCACACATGGAATCATTCTTTCTTTACTCCTATTCCTTTTTTTCCCTTCTTTTCTTTCTCTTATTCTTTTTTTCTATTACCAGTGAATATTGTAAACTGCAGTGGTACATTCCTCCTACTCCAGAAAGATTTGCGGAAATATGGAAAGTGTGTGTCAGACAAGTCCATCAGGGACTGTTAAGAGAAAGAGAGAGGCATGAGTCTTGTAGTCACAAGTGGTTGGGCTTCTCCCTCCCTCCATTCATTTCTGTTTGCTAAATACTAAAATTAAGGTCTTTAGTAATTTATAGTTCACATATACATGTGAGTGAATGTGTGTTTGTGTGAGTATGTGCATGTGGAAGTGTGTATGTGTGTGGAGCTCTATGTGTATAAACACTGATGGATATTTTTCCAAATGAACTGATGATGACCTCTAACTTGTGGTTTAGGAGAAGGAACTTTATGTTCTACTTTTTCTCTGGAGAAATGAAAAGACTGGTAAGGGTGGTGGTGGGGGAATTGTGCATTTGTGTGTGAGCATGTGTGTTAGGTAACATAGAGTGGAAAAATTAAGGGATATTTTCCTTTGTAGTATTCCAAACAAATCTGTTTATGTCATGGATAGTTACTTGGAAAAAAAATTTTTCCATGAAGGCTGTTATGGATTGAATTGTGTCCCCCAAATACGTGTGTCAACTTGGCTAGGCCATTATTTCCAGTATTGTGTAGTTGTCCACCATTTTGTGATCAGATGTGATTATCCTATGTATTATAAATCTTACCCTGTATAATGTTAATGAGGCAGGATTAGAGGCAGTTATGTTAATGAGGCAGGACTTAATCTACAGGATTAGGTTGTATTTTGAGTCAATATCTTCTGAGATGTAAAAGAGAATCAAGCAGAGAGGAGAGGGACCTCATTCCTACCAAGCAAGAAGAGCCAGGAGTGGAGCATGTCCTTTGGACCCAGTGTCCCTGTGTTGAGAAGCTCCTAGACCAGGAGAAGATTGATGACAAAGACATTCCTCCAGAGCCAATAGAGAGAGAAAGACTTCTCCTGGAGCAGGTGCCCTCAATTTGGACTTCTAGCCTCTCAAACTGTGAGAGAAAAATTTCTCTTTGTTAAAGCCATCCACTTGTGATATTTCTGTTATAGCAGCCCTAGGAAACTAAGACAAGGGCCTTCCTTAACTTCCAGTACACCTCCTAAATGTTTCTCAGTAAGGTTCCTAAATAGATTTTTTTGAATAATAATTATAGCTACCAGTGACATTTACTCTATGCCTGACATTGTGTCCCACACTTTTTATATTTTATCTCACACCCTCATAACCTCACAAGATGGACATTAACATCTTCAGAAAACTGAGGTTTGGGGAGGTTAAGCAATTTTCCTGAGGTTATAGAGCAAATAAGTTGCACAGCTATTATGTGAACATAGATCTAACTGGCTCCAACCACTGAACACTTGCTATTGTGACATGAAGGGACTCTGATAAATATGGGGCTTATTTTATAATTTTCTGCCTTTGTTGAGAGCTTGTCCATAAAGATATCTGCTTTTGTAAACTCTAATAGCCAATGTAAAATAATCTGATAATTATTATTTTAAGATTAAAAAATCTTAGAGTTAATCTAAACATACTCATATACCATGTACTGAGTTTCTTAGAAAAGGTTTTAGAGTAGATGTAAAGCAGGATACTAAAGCATATTGCTATCTGCTTTAAAAGAGTGAGGTAGCAGAATTTCTAGAATCTAGACTGCAGATAACTTCCAAATGTAAACCTGTATTGGTAGCAATATTTGGATGTAATATTTCCTGAAATACAGTCCTTTTCTTAAAGAAAATAAAGAGACCACTTAGTGCAGGCTACACTGGAACATAATCTCCTTTCTCATATTTGTCCTTGAGATATGAGGCAAGGACTGAAGATTCATTAAGAAAATGTTGACCTAGACTATATAAATTTTATGATCAAAATCCTATTTATTTTCTTTTTAAGGAGATTGGGTAAAAATAAGTAATATTTATTGAAATTTTGCTGCTGGGAGCTTGGACAACATAATCTCAAGTAGACTTTTTAACTCCTTTGGGGGTCAGCCGCTGTTCTCAAGTCAGCCTCTTTTGGTTGCAAGGAACAGAGTTGCCCCCTTATGCTATTTCATAGGAGGTGACTTATTTTAAGGGAGAGTGGGCAGAAATGTTATGCAATAAGGGAACCAGGAAGCTTATGGACTGCAGTAAAATCTAGCCTCACAAGAGCCTCAGTTAGAACTCTGTCAAAATTGGAAGCAGCTCAAGAAACTTGCTCCTCCCACCATCACCATCATAGTCTTAGGGGCTACAAGTGTGTGTGTGTGTTTCTGAGTTTGTGTGTATGTGTGTGTGTGTGTGTGTGTGTGTGTGTGTGTGTATCCTTGTCTCTATCTCTGTCAGGCTTTCGCTCTTGCTCTCTCATCTTTTCTATATTCCTATTAGATCTGTTTCTCTCTACTTATCTTCTCCACTCCTATGTCTATACAATAGTCATTCTCTACTTATAGTTTTTTTATCATCATTATACAGCTTCCATATGTCTTTTCTTGGCAAAACCTGCTTTATCTTATGACATGCTTTTTGCTTCTGCTCCTACCACTAACAGGATCAACTTTTTTTTTTTTTTTTATAATCCTTGTTTCAGGTTCCTAACGGAGGGAACTGGATAATCACACTACCTTTTCAGATCACCTGGTCACCAGCCATCCAGTGGATTGTCTGTGCTTAAGGCAGATGTCCACTCCTCTGGCCTGATCATCTGTGGTTAGGTCAGGGCTGGGACCCTTGTACGGAGCAGTTACCCTTAAAAAGGGCTGCAAGCCTTCAGATACAATGACTGCCTGGTATAATAATATTGTCTGGCTGTAACAAGTAGGTAAAAACTGTGAATTATGGAGTACCTTGACCAGGAACATGCAGCTAGCAGTCTGACAACAAAGACCATACTTGGGAAGAATCTACTGACCATGGCATGTGGAAGAGTTTACTATTCTTGGACATTTTCTGAAAATCTCAGCAAACTAAAAAATTTTATGCTAAGCAATAGTTAAATACTAGCAACCATTTGTTGAATACATACTGTGTCTCTAATCCTCACAACAACGAAGCATGAGTAGCACACTCGAACAAGAGGAAGCCTGGCTGCAGTATCATTCTTTAAAGGCTGTAATTTCTCTGGTCCACCTACTCCAGGCACCAGAATGTTACATGCAATACTTGTTTGATACAACTATCCAGACATCTATCTATAACCAAGGCTGGAGGGGCTCTGCAACTCCAGACTTAAAGAAATAACAGATACTAACCAAATGTACAGTGAAGAAATGTTATATTCAATTTACTATACCATTAGCTTAATTTAAGCATAATTCTATGAAACAAATCAAGTGATAGTATCTTTACTTTCTATTTACTAGGGAATTATAAAAAATGCTTAGCCAGCTATGCTTAGGATATTCCTTTTAACTTTAGTTGTCCAGGTTTTATTGAACCTCTTCCCCTACTCTGTTGAAATAAATAATTCCTTGTATCAAAGAGATTAATATGGATAGTAGGAGATTATGTCTCTGTCTCAACTTTTTTTCAAATCATACTTGAAGTAAGTGTTCATCAGCTGATTTACTAGGAGAATTTGCTTTCCACTCATAAAATTTACATGATCCCTGCCATTGGTTACTTTTTATTAAGAGTGGCTTTTCTGTATTCCTTTGGCCTGTTGGCTTTTTGTCTTTTTCAGAGCACTGCACAGTCATGGGAAGGGGATTCTTCTGGCTTTTGATGAGAAGAGTTACTTTTAAAATGGGTCCAATCTGAAAACACATTCCATTGGACAGAAAGCTGATATCTGTATACATAATTATAAAATAAAATGAAAATTACTTGCATTTTTACAACCCCTATATAAAAAGTACAGTTTTCCATATATTCTTCCACAGTTTTTTGTGCATATTAGTCTCTTATAATAAAATATCAACAGGTTTTATATAATGTTTTGTAATTGGCTTTTTAATTTAATATATTAAATTAATATATTAAATTCATGTCAATTTCACTTTCATATGTTTATATATGTACACACACATAGATACATACACACATACATACATAAGCATAATTCATTTAACCATTTATTTACTATTGTCAAAAACCTACAAACTTAGAAAAAATTAGTGTAACAGAATATATTTATTGTGAGTAGATTACCAATCAAATTAAACAGTGTCAACCCATATCAAGAAGGCACTCCGAAGAGGGGACAGTGAAAGTATATAGGTCATTGTTATATTAATTTCCCAGAAGATAACATCAAAGCACTAGCAAGGTTTCAGGACTCATCAGTTATAGAAACAGAATCACCAAGGATATGTCATACATCCTAAAACAACCTCTAGTCAGATCCTAGAGTTCCTGCTTCTTGAAGCTGGTTTCACATAGTTAATTTTCCAAAAGAAAACAATGCCCAAGACCAAATGGTCTCCACTAAGCTGTTTACTAAGCTATTGTTTGACCTGAAGGTGACTCCAGGCAACCAGTTCCCTCAAGGTTCACAAGGACATGTAAGGGCAGATGGCCTAGATAGGTCACCCCAATTCCAGGAACCCAGAAATCTGGATTCCAGGACAATCAAAACAATTTTGTCAATATAAACATTTGGATTGTTTCCAATATTTTATTATTGTAAACAATTTGTGTTGAATATCCCTGCATACGTATAGTTTCACACATGTATGCATTTATTCCAAGGAGTAGAATTGTTGGATGCAAATTTCCATACATTTTTAAGATTTGTTTCATATTTGTCCCTCAGTTTCTTTCTCAAAGAACTGTACCAAGTTACACTTCTACCAGCAAGGTATGAGAATGACCATTTCCTTATTCTCTCATCAAACATTTCACACATTTCTAATTTGAGCACTTTAAGGATGGCCAGTGTATAGAGCCTCAAGTTACTATTTACTCACCTAGTGTTTTTCAGCTGATGCTTTTCAAGCTTTCTGCTCCAGTTAGGCCACAGGTTCCCTCATCTACTTTTGAGACCCTTTTTTTTTTTTTCCCTTCTGGATAATGGTGGCTAGGGGTCATTAAGCCTAACTTCAACTTATCTATTTTCTGAAAATTCCTCAGTAGCTTCCTTTGTCCATGATTAAATAATTCTGGAGGTCTACTTTAGGTCTACTTTATTCATGTCAGTAAAATAAAAATATTACGGGACCCCTCACTTTTTTAAATAATTTATTGTGGTAAAATAATATATAACAAATAATTTGCCATTTTAACCATTTTTAAGTGTATGATTCAATGACATTAATTACATTCACCATCTTGTACAACCATCACTACTATCCATTTCCAAAAGATTTTCATCACCACAAACAGAAACTCAGTACCTCTTAAGTAATAACTTCCCTTTCTCCCCTCCCCCCAGTCCCTGGTAAACACTAATAAACTTCTGTCTCTATGCATTTGTCTATTCTAAATATGTCATAAGTGGAATCATACAATATTTGTCCTTCTGCATCTGATTTATTTCACTTGGAATAATGTTTTCAAGGTTCATACATGTTGTAGCATGTATCAGAACTTCCTTTCTCTTTATGGCTCGATAATATTGCATTGTACGGATATACGTACTATATTTATCCATTCATCTGTTGATGGACATTTGAGTTGTTTCAATCTTTTGATTATTGTGAATAATGCTGCAAGGAACATTGTTTGTGTTCCTGCTTTCAAGTCGTTTGTTTATATACCTAGGTGTGGAATTGGGCTATACGGTAATTCTATATTTAACTTTATTGTTGTTGTTAGGTGCCATTGAGTCAGTTCCAACTCACAGTGACCCTATGTACAATAGAACGAAACACTGCCCAGTCCTGCACCATCTTCACAATCGTTATGTTTGAAACCATTGTTGCAGCCACTGTGTCAATCCATCTCGTTGAGGTCTTCCTCTTTTTTGCTGACCCTCTACTTTACCAAGCGTGATGTCCTTCTCCAGGGACTGGTCCTTCCTGATAACATATCTACAGTATGTGAGATGACGTCCAGCCATCGTTGCTTCTAAGGAGTATTCTGGCTGTACT
>NW_004443953.1:26080913-26086357 GCF_000243295.1 Trichechus manatus latirostris
GGCACCGTCTAGTTGTAGTGGACGCAGTGTGGTGGAGGCTGTGATAGTTGTGGTCTATTAGTCCTTTGGACTAATCATTCCTTTGTATCTTTAGTTGTTTTCATTTTCCTTTGCTCTTGAAGGGGTGAGACCAGTGGAGTATCTTAGATGGCCACTCACAGGCTTTTAAGACCTCAGATGCTACTCACCAAAGTAGAATGTAGAACATCTTCTTTACAAACTATGTTATGCCAATTGAGCTAGATGTTCCCTGAGACCATGGTCCCCACAGCCCTCCGCCCAGGAATTCAGTCCCTCAGGGAGTTTGGATTTGTCCATGGAGCTTCTAGGACCTTACCGTGAACAAGTTGTCCTGGCTTCCCCAGTACTGTGCCTTGTGTACCGTCGTACCCTCTTTAAAGAGGTCTTTTGCAGCAGATTTGCCCAATGCAATGTGCTGTTTGATTTCTTGACTGCTGCTTCCATGAGCGTTGACTATGGATCCAAGTAAAATGAAATCCTTGAGAACTTCGATCTTTTCTCTGTTTATCACGATGTCGCATATTGGTCCAGTTGTGAGGATTTTTGTTATCTTTATGTTGAAGTATAATCCATACTGAAGGCTGTGGTCTTTGATCTTAATCAGTAAATGCTTCAAATTCTCTTCACTTTCAGCAAGCAAGGTTGTGTAATCTGCATATCGAAGGTTGTTAATGAGTATTCCTCCAATTCTGATGCTCCATTCTTCTTCACATAGTCTAGCTTCTCAGATTATTTGCTCAGCATACAGATTGAATAAGTATAGTGAAAGAATACAACCCTGACATTCACCTTTCCTGATTTTAAACCATGCAGCACCCCCTTGTTCTGTTCGAATGACTGCCTCTTGCTCTAAGTACAGGTTTCTCAAGAGCACGATGAAGTGTTCTGGAATACCCATTCTTCAAAATGTTAGCCATAATTTGTTAATGATTTACACAGTTGAATACCTTTACATAGTCAATAAAACACAGGTAAACATCTTTCTGGTATTCTCTGCTTTCAACCAGTATCCATCTGACATCAGCAATGATATCCCTTGTTCCACATTCTCTTCTGAATCTAGCTTGAATTTCTGGCAGTTCCCTGTGATATACTGCTGCAACTGCTTTTGAATGATCTTCAGCAAAATTTTACTTGCGTGTGATATTAATGATATTGTTTAATAATTTTCACATTCTATTGGATCACCTTTCTTTGGAATGGGTACAAATATAGATCTCTTCCAGTCGATTGGTCAGGTAGCTGTCTTCCAAATTTCTTAGCATAGACTAGTGAGCATCTCCAGTGCTGTATCAGTTTGTTGAAACATCTCATGTGGTATTCCGTCAATTCCTGGAGCCTTGTTTTTCGCCAGTGCCTTCAGTGCAGCTTGGACCTTTTCCTTCAGTACCATTGGTTTTTGATCAGATGCTATCTCCTGAAATGGTTGAATGTCGATCGATTCTTCTTGGTAAAGTGACTGTGTATTCTATCCATCTTCTTTTGATACTTCCTGTGTCGTTTAATATTTTCCCCATGGAATCCCTCAATATTGCAACTCGAGGCTTAAAGTTTTTCTTCAGCTCTTTCAGGTTGAGAAATGCTGAGCATCTTCTTCCCTTTTGGTTTTCTATTTCCAGGTCTTTGCACATTTCATTATTATACTTTACTTTGTCTTCTCAAGCTGTCCTTTAAAATCTTCTGTTCAGCTCTTTTACTTCATCATTTCTTCCTTTCGCTTTAGCTACTCTACCTTCAAGAGCAACTTTCAGAGTCTCTTCTGACATCCATTTTGGTTTTTCTTTCTTTCCTGTCTTTTTAATGACTTCTTCTTGCTTTCTCCATGTATGATGTCCTTGCTGTGATTCCTCAACTCATCAAGTTTTCAGCCATTAGTGTTCAATGCGTCAAATCTATTCTTGAGATGGTCTCTAAATTCAGGAACCACCAACTTGTTATCCGAAGGGTTGTACCATTTTACATTATGATCAACAGTGGATGGAGGTTCCCATTTCTCCACATCCTCTCCAATGGTTATTATTTTCTGTTCTTCTGATAGTAGTCATCCTAGTGGGTATCAAGTGGTAGCTCATTGTGGTTTTCATTTCCATTTCCCTAATGACTTAATGTCTTTATATTTTCATGTGCTTATTGGCCATTTGAATATCTTCTTTGGGAGACCAGACTTAATGGTCTGACAGACTGGAGGAACCCCAGAAAGCATGGCCCCCAGATTCTCCATCAGCCCAGAACTAAAACAATTTCTGAGGCCAACTCTTCAGACAGGGATTGGACTGGACAGTGGGATATAAAGTGATACTCGTGAGGAGTGTGTCTCTTAGCTCAAGTAGATACAAGAGACTAAACGGGTAGCTTCTGTCTGGAGGTGAGATGGGAAGGCAGAGAGGGTTAGGAGCTGGTTGAATGGACATGGGGAATCAGGGGTGGAAAGGAGGAGTGTGCTGTCACAGTATAAGGAGAGCAATTAGGGTCACATAACAATGTATGTAAAATTTTTGTATGGGAGACTAACTTGAAATGTAAACTTCATTTAAACTACAACACTAAAAAAAAAAAAAAAAAGAATATCTTCTTTGGGGAAATATCTATTCAAATTCTTGGCCCATTTTAAAATTAGGTTGTTTGTCTTTTTGTTGTTGATTTGCAGAAGTTCTTTATCTATTCTGGATATTAAACCCCTGTCAGATATGTGGTTCCCAAATATTTTCTCCCTGTCTGTAGGTTGTCTCTTTACTTTCTTGATAAACTCCTTCGATACACAAAAGTTTTTAATTTTAATGCAGTCCAATTTATCTGTTTTTTTCTTTTGTTACTCATGCTTTAGGTGCCATATCTAAGAGTTCCTTGTCAAAAACAAGGTCTTGAAACTTTACTGTTTATGTTTTCTTTTAAGAGTTTTATGGTTTTAGTTCTTATATTTAGGTCATTGATCCATTTTGAACTTTTGTATATGGTGTGAAGCATGGGTCCAACTTCATTCTTTCTCATAAGAAGATTCAGTTGTTCCAGCATCATTTGTTGAAAAGATAATTCGTTCCCCCATTGAATGGACTTGGCACCCATATTGAAAACCACTTAGTCATAGATGTATGGGTTTATTTCTGGGACTCTCAATTTTATTCCATTCGTCTATATGTTTATCCTTATACCAGTACTACACTGTTTTGATTACTGTAGCTTTATAGTAATTTTGAAACTAGGAAGTGTGAATCCTCCTACTTTGTTCTTTTTCAAGGTTATTTTGGCTGTTCAGTTCTCTTGCAATTTCATCTGAATTTGAGGATTGGTTTTTCCATTTCTGCAAAAAAGGCTGTTGGAATTTTGATAGCAGTTGCATTGAATCTGTAGATTGCTTTTAGTAGTATTGACATATTAATAATACTACACCTCCCAATCAATGAACATGGAATGTCTTTCCATTTATTTAGATCTTTAATTTCTTTAAGCAATTTTTTGTAGTTTTAAGTGTACAGGTCTTTCACCTGCCTGGTTAAATTTATCTGTAGGTATTTTATTCTTTTCTATACCATTGTAAATGGGATTGTTTTCTTGATTTCCATTTCAGATTGTTCATTGCTGATGTATAGAAACACAATTGATTTTTGTATGTTGTACAGCTACTTTGCTGAATTCATTTATTAGCTGTAGGAGCTTTCTTGTGAATTCTTTGGGTTTCTCTATATCTAGGATCATGTCATCTGTGAATAGGGATAGTTTTACTCCTTCCTTTTCAATTTGGATGCGTTTTATTTCTTTTTCTTGCCTGAGAGTCCTCATTTTTATAAGTTCTCTCAACTACTCTGATATGACTCAAGAATTTAAAATTATATATGTGGCTCACCTTATGTTTCTAATGAACAGTGCTGATCTAGAAAGTTCCAGTTCCACAGCTAAGGAGCTTTGAGTTGTAAAATTCTAAAGTTAAAGGAAGCTTGTAGATAATACAACCTTTGTATTTTTTTTTTTTTTTTTAATGAGGAAATTGACAACCAGGGGTGTGAAGTGACCTACTCAGGTAACTTGAGTTGGTGACAGAGCCAGGACATTCCTGAATCCCACATCCCTGTGTCCCTAACTAATACTAGTTTCTCCCTCTCAGGCTGGTATATTTGGATACAGTAGCCACATTCAGTGTTTCTAGGGTCCTATAATTCTGGGCACAGAAATGCTCACCACCTGCAGCCTCTGATGCAGTTTCTGCTCACCAGACTGTTTGCATAGCTAGTGCTTCCCTAATTTATTACTAAAGGTCCTACTCAGGCCCTTAAGTTGATGCTTCCCTTTTTTACCATTTCACATTAATTACTAGTGTTGACTTTAAACAGAGCTGTGGTTTGAGTTAAGTACTAGTATCTTTCCAAAGTATGGCTCAAAATAATAATAATAGTAATATTCTAGCTAATTGAGCAGTATTAATGAGGTGAATGTTTTACATGTGACAAGGACATGAATTTTTGGGGGCCAAAGGCTGGAATATTATGGATTGAATTGTGTCCCCTAAAAATGTGTGTCAACTTGGCTAGGCCATGATTCCCAGTATTGTGTGATTGTCCACCATTTTGTCATCTGACCTGATTTTCCTGTGTGTCGTAAATTCTACCTGTATGATGTTAATGAGGCAGGATTAGAGGCAGTTATGTTAATGATTAGATTGTATCTTGAGTCAATCTCTTTTGAGATATAAAAGAGAGAAGTGAGAAGCGAGCAGAGAGACAGGGGGATCTCATATCACAAAGAAAGCAGTGCCAGGAGCAGAGCACGTCCTTTGGAGCCGGGGCTCGTGTGCTGAGAAACTTCTAGATGAGGGGAAGATTGATGACAAGGATTTTCCTCCAGAGCCAACAGAGAGAGATAGCCTTCCTCTGGAGCTGGTGCCCTGAATTTGGATGTCTAGCCTACTGGGCTGTGAAAGAATAAATTCCTCTTTGTTAAAGCTACCCACTTGAGGTATTTCTGTTACAGCAGCACTAGATAACTAAGGCAAGTGTGAACTTATGAAATTTACTAATAATGGACTTTCCCCTTATACTTACTAGCATCCTGACCTTCTGTGGCATGCAGAGGAAAACATTCTTTCTCCACCCTTCTCCAGTGCTAGTGTGCTCATCAAAAGGATCAAGTACTGATGGGTGGTGAGTTACTCCATCTCCTGCCCTTTAGCCATAAAAACAAGTTATTTCTTTCATGTCATCAGAAGAACCTAGCTTATATAACAATCTTTTTAAGTCTAAAAATATTTTACCTTCTTTCTCATCCTTTAATAGAATATTTGAGAAGTTTACAAAAATAGTATTATTGGTGGCATCCAAAATATTTAGAGATTAACCCCTCTCCTTCATATAAATATCTGCTGCTCTGAATGGTGCATTCCAGTGACCTACATTCCCTCATGATTCCAAGCCTATTGAGATCCATGTACATAC
>NW_004443953.1:26087041-26090804 GCF_000243295.1 Trichechus manatus latirostris
TTCTCCAGCTATGTCCAGGACCCTCTTATTGTGATCCTGTCAGAGCAGTCAGTAGTGGTAGCCAGACACCATCTAGTTGTGCTGGATTCAGTCTGGTGGAGGCTTGTAGTAGTTGTGGTCCATTAGTCCTTCAGTCTGGTTGAATTCTTACTGCTGGCAGAAGTCAGGCATGTCCTTTTTCCCTGGGTTCAAAGCTCTATATCCAATGCTGTAAGATTTCTGACCGTTTCCCTCTTTCTCTTTTCACTTATAGTGTCTTTAGTGCTGCTGATAGTTTCTGACCATAGAAGTCCAGGGCAACGATACTCTCTCTGTGAAAAAAAAAATTATAATCAGTAGATGATATATTCAGTGGACCCAGTATCAACACCATCTGCAAAGCAGAGTGCCCCCTATGCTGCCATGTATACTGCAATATAAGAAACTATAAACTGAGAAGGGAGGAGAAGGTAGGAGGAGTCTTTAAAGTCTGTCTTTGTTGAGGAGTCCCTAAGTGCTGCAAACCATTAACGTGCTCAGCGGCTAACTGAAAAGTTAGAGGTTCGAGCCCACCCAGAGATACCTTGGAAGAAAGGCCTGGTGATCTACTTCTGAAAAATCAGCCATTGAACATCCTATAGAGCCCAATTCTACTTTGATAAACATGGAGTCGCCATGAGTTGAAATCAACTCAACAGTGATTGGTTGGTTTTCATTGCTTTATCTCTGCTGAAGGGAAAAGCTATTCCTTAGCTATTCAAAATCTGAGATTTGGTGATGAAGGAATATGGCGGATATGATCTGGGAAGTGCAGTCTCTGGAAGTGTCCTCTTAGGCAGGAATTGATGACTCATATTCAACCCCCAATGGGCTAGAATCTGGCTTGTGTTCCGCCACATTGGTGACATCCAGTAGAAGAGGCAGGCAGAAGGTCACTCCTCAAAGGCCTTGGTGGCACAGACTGTCAGTGGGAAGTAAACAAAAGAGGTTGCAGAAGAATGCGGGTACATATCTGAACACTGTGTCTTTCCTGTATCCCACCTCAAGCACGTAGTTGAAAGTCAATAGCCGATGAAACTTGTTTATACTTTACTTCTGAGCAGTAAAAACATCAAACTAATGAAAGAAATGTAAAGTGAAAACTTTATCATGATATATAAAGCAGTGTGTAATTTCTAAAGGAGTGGATATCATAAGAAATATTGGTTCCCTATACAATTCTGACACTTAGGCTATCTCCTAAGGTTGTAGACTCTGACATCTCTTTAACTGTCACTTCAGAATAATTGAGCTGTCATTTGTCATCTCAACTTCCAAGCAAAACTACCTAAAAAAATGGAAGCCAAAAATAATTTATATTTTCTGATTTATCTTTAAAAAGACATGGACACCCCAAAACTATGGCCCCCAGACACCCTGCTAACTCAGAACTAAACCCACTCCCAAAGTCCACCTTTCAGCCAAAGATTAGATGGGCCTATAAAACAAACAATGATACACGTGAGGAATGTCCTTCTTAGTTCAGTCAAGTATACGAGACCAAATGAGCTACACCTGCCCAAAAGCAAAGACAGAAGGCCAGGAGAGACAGGAAAACTGGATGAAGGGACACTAAGAACCCAGGGTGGAAAGGGAAAGGGTGAGAATGCTGTCACATTGCAGGGATTGCAACTAATGTCACAAAACAATTTGTGTATAAAATTTTTGAATGAAAAAACAAAACAAACATAATATGAAAATACAGCACCTATCTCAAAAAAAAAAAAAAAAAAAAGACGTGGACATATTCTGTAGTTAGTTCCTGATAAAGTTGGCAAACAATATTTTCTTATATATTTCTGAACTAAGAAAATACATATAGTTCCAACTGACAACGCTTCTTTAAAAAAAAAAAAATAATGATGTATTTAGAATGGTATTTCAGCAACTTCCTTATTAAAAGAGTGGTGTATTTTTCCCACTTTTGAGTAATAAAATGCAACTTAACTATAACCGTTGTAGATTTCAGTAATTGTTGCTAACCATCATGATCAAGCATTCCTATTCTTTCCTATTCATAATTTTAATTTGGTTAATATAGTTATATTTCTAAGTACCTTGTGTTTCCTATATATAGCAAATGCTGTTTTAATATTAATGAAGTTTAGACACTTCTTGGCCAAGTGGAAAGAGCTGGAAGTTTTGTAATATTATTGCAAATCAGGATGCTGTATTACTTCATTTTTTCTTCAAGCGAATGTTAATCTCAACTCATCTGTGGTCCTAAGTGTTGATGTAACTCACTTTTGCTGTAAAATTATATCTATTATGCGGCAAGATCTCTTAGATTGACTTGTGTGGCAAGATTTCTTAGGTTAAATTGCTAAGTCATTGTCACTCTTAGCATTTAATAAAAGCACAATTCATATGGCAGCATTACTTTCAAATGATTCCCCCCAAGTGATGTTTTATTTATAAACTTGCTTAATGAGAAGAAATATTGCCCCGTGTCTGCATGTGGAAAGAAAGTCACATCTTTACATGTATTTTAATATTTCATTTGTAATTTCTCCAGCAATGTTTCCTTGTGAAATATGAGGAAAACACTTGACGGTTAGTTTTTATAAATGAAAGTGACACCATTATCTCACTTTCAATAGGGCATGGATTTTTTAGTTGTTGTACCAATTTATGTGAACTCCCCCAAGCTGTTTGTGACCATTAGTTTGATATTCAAGATGTACAGGTAGTCCCCTACTTACGATGTATTCTAGTTTCAATGAACTGCACTTTAGTCTGTCTGTTTTTTTTTTTTTTTTTATGTACATCTTATCACCCATAATATGTACTTGTCTTAGGCTGAGTTCTCTAGAGAAGCAAAACCAGTAAAGCGTATATATATATATAGACAGAGAGATTTATATCAAGGAAATGGCTCACGTGGTTGTAGAGGCTGGAAACATCCCAAATTCATGGGTCAGACTGAAGGCTTCTTCTGGCTCACAGGTTGAGGAGATTGACAAATCCCAACATCGGCAGGCAAGATGACAGGTAAGCTGCTAGCTCAAGCCCCAGAAACTGGAGGTCAAATGAACAGGAGCCAGCTGCAGGATCCAGAGTGAGCAAAATCCCACAAACCTTGTCAGAAAGTCCACCTATGCTGCATGCAGGCCACACCCCCAAGGAAACTCCCTTTTAACTGATTGACTACGCACAGTAGATTCCATCTTGGAGGTGATTACATCATTATATGACAGACAAACTATATCATAACTGCCAAACCACTGAGAATCATGGCCCAGCCAAGTTGACATACAAACTTAATGATCACAGTACTACATACAGTATTGCAGTGCATCATTTGCTGATGTTATCATTCTCAGATGTAATGTTTCCAACCCTGAAAGACAAACAAAGATTGGATTTATAAAGATACTGATAATAAAAGGCAACAATAATGAAAACTTAAAAAAAAAAAAGAGATATTCGACTTACATCAGAACCAACTTATAATGGAGTAGTCGTCGGAACGGAACCTCAGTCGTAAGTCGGGGACTACCTGTATGTAAGCGCTTACTGATGAAGATCAAAGACCACAGTCTTCAGTATTAATTACACCTTAACATAAAGAAAACAAAAATCCTCACAACTGGACCAATAAGCAACATCATGATAAACAGAGAAAAGATTAAAGTTGTCAAGGATTTCATTTTATTTGGATCCACAATCAACACCCATGGAAGCAGCAGTCAAGAAATCACACAATGCATTTCATTGGGCAAATCTGCTGTAAAAGACCTCTTTA
>NW_004443953.1:26092039-26093101 GCF_000243295.1 Trichechus manatus latirostris
ATTGGTGTCAACACTTCTCTGAATGTTTGGTAGAACTCGACAGTGAAGCCATGTTGGGAGTTTTTTTTTTTTTTTAATGACATCTTCAACAGTTTCTTCAACTTATAGTTAAGGACACTAAGACTAAAAGAAGTTAAGTGATTTGCCTAAGCTATTGTGGTTATAAGGAGCCCTGGTGGCATAATGTTTAAGAGCTTGGCTGTTAACTGAAAGGCTGGCTGTTCGAACCCACCAGTGGCTACACAGGAGAAAAGACCTGGGTATCTTCCTCCTCTAAAGATTACAGCCTATGAAACCCTATAGGGCAGTTCTACTCTGTCCTACAGGGTCACCACGAGTCAGAACAACATAATGGTTATAGGGAGAAAAAAAAGTAACAGTTTTTTTCTGGGGTCACACTGCTAGTAAGAGAAAGACTTAGTTCTGGAACCCAGCACTCTCAGTTTCCAATATCATCCCATTTATTTTCCCCCAAGCAACAATAAAAACTTGTCTAATTCAGCCAGATTTACTTGGTGACTTTTCCATTATACTACAATCTAAGATTGTTGTATTCTATGTTCTGTGTCTACTTCATAACAGTTACTATTTTTGCAACATGCTTAATAACTAATCACAAAGTGAGATATTTTGGATAGATAGATAGATAGATGCCCGGTTAATGTTCACACCACAATATTAGCCTGTCCACCATGAACAGTGTTAGAAACACTGCTATCTACCATTAACCTTCTTGTATAACTTAGAACGTTGATTCATGCACTAAAGGATGGATATTTTGTTAAGAATTTTAAATGTTTTAAAAATTCCAGGTATAATGAGATGATAAATGACTAAGCATGGGTAAAATTTTATTGAAGATTTTACCACAAGGACTAGAGCTTGGTTAGGTAGTAATTGTAATTATGTGGGAATGGGTTTATATTGCCCAAATCTCAGTGGAAAATTATATATCATGACAAACATGCACCATCAAGTTTAACAGGGTTAAATGAAAAGTGTTATCCCATGCACATCCTTAATGGACATTTGATTTCCTGCAAAAATAAAGCTTACTTCTTT
>NW_004443953.1:26094107-26095818 GCF_000243295.1 Trichechus manatus latirostris
AGGCTATGACCTAGGCATCAGGATTTTTAAAAGTTCCCCAGGTGGTTGTAATGTGCAGTAAATTTTGGGAACCGCTGCTATGGAGCATTGGTTCTGACTCTGGCTGCACACTGGAATTATCTGGTAGCTTTAAAAGCATATCAGATGCCTGGGCCTCATCCTAGAATGAATCAAATCAGAATCTCTGAGGGTGGGCCTGGGCATTAGTACATTGTAACTACTCCCTGGGTGATGCTAATGTTCTGCCAGGGGTTAGAATTACTATTACAGAATATTGCTGGGGCAACTCCTTATCTCCTCCTGAATACTTGAGCACAAAATCGCATAAAGCTTGGCTTCCAAACTAGTGTAAAATTGGCATAATCTCAACTACTTTTAGCAGAGTTTCACAACAGGTGGGGAGTAACTCACCAAGCTTGGTCCAGACGCTGCTCAAAACAAACCAAGACATCTTCCAGTCCACATAGGACTGATTCCAAAGAGGTATCTCTTGTTCACAACTCCTAGAGCCATCCTAAGTTACAATAATAATAATAATCATTACTATTATTATTGAGTTCTCACTGTTGGACACTTTATATTTAATATCTTGCTTACCCCTTCCAGAAAGGTAGTTACCAAGATCAGAATTTTACAGGTGAGAAGATAGATAGATAGACAGTCGCCATCCAGTCAATTTATGACAAGCTTCTGTACAACAAAACAAAATGCTGCACTGGTGCTCATCCTCACGTTCACCGTCATCTTCGAGTCCATTGCTGCTGCTGCTATTGTACCGATCCATCTCACCGAGGGTCTCTCTCATTCTCGCTGGCCCTCTACTTCACCAAACACGATGTCCCCCTCCAGCAATTTATCCCTCCTGATGACGTGTTCAAAGCAAGCGAGTTGGATAATGTTCTATTGTGATCCATAAGGTTTTTAGTGGCTAATTTTTTGAAGTAAATCACAGGCCTTTCTTGCTAGTCTGTCTTAGTTTGAAAACTCCACTAAAACCTGTCCACCATGGGTGACCCTGTTAGTATTTGAAATACCAGTGGCATAGCTTCCAACATCACAGTGACATGCAAGCCACCACAGTACAACAAACTGACAGACATGTGGTGGAAAGATACGAAAAGTGGAGCTCAAAGAGGTTAAATGACTTGCCTGCCCAAAGTCACACAGTTAGTAGTAAGTGATAGTCTGTGTTTGAACCAAGTTTGTTCAGCCCCAAAGTCCACGCTCTTAGTTGGTAGACCTTAAATTCTCCAGCACCAGATCTAGACTAGGATGTAGCCATAATCTGAAACTGCATTCCAATTTAATAAATATGCACCATGCTGCAACATATGAGGAAGGGATATGGAAATGAAAAAGACAGTCTCTGCCATGAAGGGGTTTAGCATTTAGTAAAGGAGATTAAAGCAAAAACAAAACAAAACATAAATAAAAGCAAAACTTTCTTGGTAGCATAAAGTGGAATAAAACAGAGTTCTGAAAGGCAGGCTAAGTCTGCCTGGTAAACCCTGCTTCTCTGGAAGCCACATCCACTAAAGTCATCCACAACCAGGTCTACTCTTGCCTTTTGTATTTAGCGTTCTATTGCTTTGTTGTTATTGTTCATTGCCCATAGGGTTTTCAAGGCTGTAACCTTTCAGAAGCAGATTGCCAGGCCTTTTTTCCAAGCTCCTCTGGGTGAGTTTGAACCACCAATCTTTTGGCTAGTAGT
>NW_004443953.1:26098086-26098767 GCF_000243295.1 Trichechus manatus latirostris
CCTCTTCCTTTTCTTTCTTGTCTTCTCTGTCATGAAAAATAACCATTAAACTGAAAGGGTAAAATCAGCCTTTCAAGAGTTAACTGAAGACTAAGATAGGTGAAGAACTTGTAAGGAAAAAAAAAAAACAAGCTCTCTAAAGCTTAACTTCTCCACTTGAAAAATTACATCTCAGCAAGGAGAGTTTACAAATAATGACTTCTAGCTGGAATCACAAAGAAAGAGATGAACACAAAAAGACCAGAGGTGGGCAAACCGAGTTCCAGCTTTCTAAAAAGAAGAAACTTGATTCCTGAAACCAAGACATGGGATTTTTCACAGATACCGAGCAAAATTAATAACCTATTATTAAAGTAACATCTGTGGGCACTTAGAAAAGGAAGACATGATCCAATAGAAGTTAAAAAGAGTTAACTAAATAGTCATTTCCTTTTTTTGACAATGTTGCTATACCGGTAGAGCAAGGAAATTTATTAGACAAAGCACATCTACTGTTTGGGGCTGCATCTGGGGGGAAGGGGTTGCTTTTTCTTAATTCCTCAGCCTACAGAATGGGTGACTTTTTCTAATTCCTACAAAGGTGCCATCCACAGTACCTGCTGCCCTGGGATGAGGGAATAAAATATGACTAGGTAATATCCTCAACTGATGAGATTATTCATCAACAGCATGCTAATTAAG
>NW_004443953.1:26099590-26104067 GCF_000243295.1 Trichechus manatus latirostris
GTGGTTACTGCTTCATCTGAAGAGTTCTCAACCCTGGTTGCACATTAGGATCACCTAGGAGATGATTTTAAAATGCCAGTGCCTAGAGATTCTGATTTTATGGGTCTGGTGTGGGGCCCTGGCAGAAAGTATTTTATCAAAACTCTTCCACTGATTTTACTGTTGCAGCTGGATTGAAGAATTACTGGACTAGACGACTACTTGTTGATATGTTAAAAGAAAGTAAACCAGATGTTTTCTCTAAGTCTCTTTCAAATTTGAGAAAATAAATGGAAACTAATACTTGTGGAGCATATGTTATAGCTCAGCACATTTACATTTTATCTTCTTTAATAATCGAATTAATATATGTAAATCCTTTAATTGAATGCCTTTGTGTAGTAAGCCCTCAATAAATATAATTATTAGCTATTATTATCGCATCCTCTCTAAAGCCTGTCTATGAAGGTGTCATCCCTACGTTTACCAAAAAAAAAAAAAAGAAAGAAAGAAAACCCAGTTGCCATCAAGTTGATTTTGATTCATGGCAACCCCACGTGTGCAGAGCAGAACTGTCCTCCATAAGGTTTTCAAGGCTGTGACTTTGGGAAGCAGATTGCTAGGCCTTTCTTTTGAGGCAACTCTGGATGGGTTCCAACCACCTGCCTTTCAGTCAGTAGTCAGCCCTTAATCAATCTGCACCACCCAGAGATATCCCTACATTACAGATGAATAAACTGAAACTCTGAAGTTAAGTTGATTTTCCAAAACCCTCAAGTAGTGAACTATAAAATTAGGATTTAAACCAGATTTAAAGCTAATTTTTCTAAATTCCAGAGCCTTTGTTGTTTTCCCCTACAGGACACCTCTAAAAGATCTAGGGGTTTACACAAATCATAATTTACCTGAGTGAACATTAAAAAATATTTTTTCTTTTCTTTCTTTGAACATTTTAAAATTTAAATTTACCAAACCAAATCCATTGTGGTCTAGTGAATTCTGAGTCATAGCAACCCTACAGGACAGGGTAGAACTGTCCCACAGGGTTTCCAAGGAGCAGCTGGTGGATTGGAACTGCCAACCTTTTGGTTAGCAGCCAAGTTCTTAACCACTGCGCCACCAGGACCACGTTTAACAAACCAGATCCTCTCAACCTGTTTGTAAGGAGACTGTCTTAAATGTAGTCTCTGAAAAAGAAGAAAAGTAGACGTCCACATTTTTTCCTAAAGTGGTCTGATGGAAACTTCTCCGTAGATTTTGAGAACCTCTGAGAGCAGGAAGAATGCGTAGAGGTATCTCCTCAGAACTTAAAACAGAGCATTCGAAGCAAACAAAAAGGGAAAAAACTGCTCCCAAGTAAAACACTTTCCATACTAATGAATGGGTAATGTAAACAACTGTCACTTTTGTGCAGCCTAGCGCTGGTAGGTTAATCACATATTAACACTTAGGAAGGGACAGTTACGCTCGGCTCGAGGTGATGGCCTGGTCATATCTGACATCTCCCCTCAGCCAAGTTGAGCCCAGCTGAGTTTGCTTGCGCTCAGTGGTTTGTGTTAAGAGTACAGGAGAAACCTTCTCCAAGGGGCTGTGACTAATAAGATTGTAAACACTCCACTTGAAGACCTCCTCCGAGGTCTTCACAAATACGCAGGCTTATGAGATAAGGTAAATAAAGTTTCCTCTTGTGGGCTGCATACGACGTCAAACGCTCTGTTCCTGACACCTTACCTTTTACGATTAAAATCTGTTCAGTTTGCTTGTGGATTTAGTGTATTTCGTTACTACAGCTGAGGCGAGAACTGCTTCTGAATAGGTGAGTTTTTCCACCTTCTCTCTGAGTAGAAAGTGGAACTTACAATGCAGGAGAAAAGAGAGGTAACTATTTTGGAGACAGCGGACTGGAGTGGACACCCCATCGCGTAGTAAGATTCTCAACGTTCTCCTAGCTTTCCTCTTCCCAGGCTGTACAGACGCATCAGCTCTTCCCCCTGGGCCTCCAAAAGTAACTTTGCACCCGAAGCGTAAGGGTCATTAGGAACTAGAGCAAGTTAGAGCAGAGGAGGCCTGGCAGGGGAGGGGCGCGTGGAGCAGGGGCCCGAGTGGCGGGGAAGGCGGAGCGCTGCTCGGAGCAGCGGTCCCGTGGGAGGAGGGGGAGACAGCAAGGCGGATCCGAGGTCGAGGTGCGGTGGGTTGGGGTGCCAGGTTCCCCTTCCCCATCCTCGCCGGCCCGGGCTCTGGTGACGTTGCGGTTTCCTCCTCCCTCCAGCGGAGCCTCTGCGCCTGCCGCGTCCCGCCCTCCGCCTCTCTCCCTCCACACCCACCCGCTCGCGCCCTCCCGGCTGGCAGCCGCGCCGGCGGAGGCTGCAGCGGGGCATCCCGTGGCGCGGCGCCCACGGGCACCTATGGCGCGGCGGTTGCGTTGAGGGCTCGGCTCCGAGGGCGCCGGGGGCCAGGCGCCCTGGAGTAAGGGGGGCCAGGAAGGGGCTTCGGAGCCTGGGCCGAGGCTGCGGAGGCGTCACAGGACAGGACAGAGCCTTAGCCGGGAGCGGTAAGCTGAGGGGCGCGCAAAAAAAGGGAAGGGGCGCGCAGGGGACGCCGCTCTGGGCCCCGCACGACGCAACTTTCTTCCGGAGCCTCGGGCGGATCGCCAGCCGTGTTGGCCGGGCTCCGGCGGGAGGCGGAGAGCCACGTCCCTCGCCGGGCGCCGAGTGCTGCGGTCTGTGCGCCGGGGGCCGGCTTAGCGGGGCTTCTGGTGGGTGCGCGCGGAGCCCTGGGCTTCCCCAGCTGCGGGGCAGCTTTCCGTCTCCTCCCATCCCTTGAACGCCCAGCACGGCGTCGGGCGCACGCTTTAGGGTGCGTGGGATTTGGCAGGCTGAGCCGCGATTTTCCGGACGGCCTGTGGGGCTTCGGCTTCCGTCTACCCGGTCGGGGGCACAGCCTCACGCCTTCCCTTCCTCACACATCCCGGTTAGCGGGGCTGGAGTCGGGTGGTGTGCCAATCCTGGCTCTGGCAGCCCGACTTTGCGGCTGCGAAAGCCGAGGAAGCACGTCCACAGCCTCCCCCAGACGTGGATTCCAGCGCTGCTTGGCTCCACCGACACTCGGAGAAATTGTTGGTAAACCTCACTCTGGGACGCTGCGCGGGCTGGGATCCCAGAGCAGCCTCTGGTCGGGATGTGTGTCTAGAGGAAAAGAGAGAGCTTACTCACGGGTTGGGAAGCTCTGTAAGCGATGCCACATGGGCTCAGGCGTCTGCTGGGACCTGAATCTCAGCTACATTTCTAACCCCAGAACTTCTTCGTTTTCGTCTCTCGTTTTAGGCAGCAGCCTCCTCTTAGACCGGCTAGTATTAAGGTTGAAACTGAATCCATTGCTTAAAAGCATGAGGTGAACCCCGTTTACTTGGAATTCCTTAGGTCAGGAAATCGCACTTTGAGTTTCTAGGGAGCTTCTTATAATAAAGTCCTTTTAAACGTTTTTCGTTGGTCATGGTTTAGAAAAAGCTATTTAATGATACATTAAATTGGAGAATGTGCAATATTTCATGGACTATTTAGACTGTACCACTAAATGGGATCACAAAAAATGTTGGTAACTTACATGGAAGAAATAAAACGTAGGAATATCTGTCTGATTTTTTGTCTTTTTTCCTCTTAAGGTCACTATACACATCTAACTCCTTTGTGAAGTATGTAGGTTTAAGATGTATTCCAGTAAAAATAAAGAAAGGAAAAGATTGAATTTAATGACTCTGTCATCTAGTGACTCCTCTGTGCGGAAAGTGCAAGACAGTGCTGGTTCCTTAGGAGACAGACAGGTGTGTATAAGAAACACACAGCCCTAGCTTTCTTGGAGCTGCTAATCTAGATAGGAAGAAAAACATCAATAAACCACAGCGGAGAGTTTGAGCTTGGGAACAGTTCTTCGTCATTGACTGTTGTTACATGATGTCAGTTTCAGTTTCTTCAGCTTTTTGTTAAGTAAATAACAGTGGCTTACAAAGTAAATTTTGACAGTTAGGTTAAAAAATATTGGTAGTGTAAATCCCCAAATGCATTGCCATGGAGTCAGTTCCAGCTCATGGCGACTCCATGTGTTACAGGGTAGTACTGCTTCATAGGTTTTTCTTGGCTGTAATCTTTAGCCCTTTCGTTACCGTTGGTATAAACAGTATGCCAGCCGCTTTTTATGCCTCTAGACCTCAGAGGTAAGGTGTTATTCTGCTTTTAATGCGTTTGGTGTCCAGGTGGGTCGCTTTTGAAATGCGTGGAGCTCAGCAGACAAAAGGGAGAGCCTTACTGTTGTGTAGGTTGAGCATTCTATTAGGTGATGCTTCCTGGATGTGTTAGTTTTGTGAACTTTTGCTTTTTTCCCCCTTTATTTCTGTGAGATAAGGCTTGTGAGCGTAGTTATGGCTTTCTTCTGTGACAGTGAGGGAGCCCTGGTAGGTTTGTTTTGGTTTTTCTGTCTCATATTTGGAAAACCAGAGGTTCCC
>NW_004443953.1:26104824-26126342 GCF_000243295.1 Trichechus manatus latirostris
GTTCTTAAGTCTGTCTCTTAAGTTGAATTTGTAGGAAAGTCGGAACAGGTACTATGTACGGTTCTTATTTAGCATCAGTTAGTCAAATGTTTGTCATAGTATATGGTATATATATTTGTCTTACAAAATGGAGCCCTGGTGGTGTAGTGGTTAAGAGCTCAGCTGCTAACGAAAAAGTCAGCACTTCAGATCCACTAGCCACTCCTTGAAAATCCTATGGGACAGTTCCACTCTGCCTTATAGGGTTACTATGAGTCAGAATTGACTTGATAGCAACAGGTTTTTTTTTTTTTTTTTATGCAGATAAAACATTTAAGAAACACTTCCAAACCATGCAGTGTTTTCATGAATGTCACAAAGTAGTTTTTGTGTTTGTTATTACAAACCATTGTATTTGACTCAAAATTTTGATATAATAGACTTTATGGCAGTCTGTTTTTAAGTACAAGTTGTCTGTAAGTCAGACATTCATAACCCGGGGACTGCCTGCACATCAAATTAGTTAACAAATTAGTTAATGCAGTTCATTTAAATGGGATCTGTGGACTTTCCAGTCCAATACCTAGCACTGCCGCCACCAGGGGACCTGGCGATCATCTGTGAGGTGAAATTCATAACATCACAGATGTTGCCCAACCTTCTCCTCATAATAAAGATTTTTTTAAATCTCTGAAAAAGTGTTTTAAGATGATAGATGAAAATACATTCTGAAATTAAACAACAGAATGTTTGTTTATATGTTTCTTAATGTCATTTGTGACAGCATATTTGATACCTGTTTCTGCTTGCCTTGAATCACACTGTACTGCATGAAAAAAATTATGTTTGCCACTCAATATGATTTCAGCAAATAATTGGGAAGGAAAAAAGGAAGATAAAATGTTTAAATTTAGGATTTAATATATCACTAATCTCAGTTTTCAAAAGGGGTAAAAAAAAGCAGTAAAAGACTAGCACTTTGTAGTTGCAGTGTATATTAAATATTAAACCTATTAGCATATTTGAGTCCTAATTAATGTAAATATTTTTATCCTTTTCACCAGTGCCACCTCTTCTCCCACTCTGTACCCATACCTCACCTACCCTGTAAATGAAAAGAGAGAAATACGATTATTGTCCTGAGATGTGTTTGTGGCAGGCCTTTGAGAGAATCTGTGGTAGAGGGAGCTTCTTCATCCATTTGCTGTGAGGAACTGGACATTTGTTGTAGCTGAAGGAGTGGGTAAGGCACCCTGTGAGATGACCAGCAATCTCCTGAAAGAATGTGTCCAACAGAGGACAGGACTTCTTATTACTATATTAAGTGCCTTAGGATTTTCTCATCTTGGAATTACAGTACCTTCCTTTATAATGATTTGTAGAATAGATCTTGGGGGGCGGAGGTGGTCACCAAATTACCAGCAGATGTTTGAATGACACAACAGAATTCTCTAGACCTCAAGTCAGTACCCAACATAGGAATCAGGTTAGTGTATAAGGTCAAAGTACTGAAAGGGGAAGTGTTTTTTTTTTTTTTTTTTAGATGCAGTTCCTATGGTGAATTAGTGGCAGAATGAGAAGTAGAGATTAAAATCCTGGACTCCGAAGGCACTGATCTGCGCTTCCAGTTGATGATAGCAATAATTAGAAATAGGTGAGTTTCAAAAAGTGTTGCATATTCTAATGCCTAATTCTCATAGGAAATTCCCTTCTACAAATTAAACTTTACGTTAAGTGGATAATATTTTTAATTGACACAGTTGTTCTTTAAAGAAAATCTTGCTATATATGTAGTAAAAACTGTGGTCCTAAAGTCTGACTCATCTAACTTTTGTGTTCCACAACTTCTAATTATTCGTAGAACAGCATTCTGCTTAGCTAGTGGTGGAGAGGAGTTGCAGAAAAGAACTAAACTTAGGAAGAGAAATAAGTATGGTGGATGGGATAAAGAGGGGTCAATAGAATTAAGAAACTCTTATTACAAATTCACATGCATTTAGACAGTTGAAGGAAAGGAAAAGTCTCTGATAGATTACACAGCAGCTACACGAATACTTGTGTTTTAAGATTGCTTAGTATTTTATACTTTCTTCAAAGTGTTATCTTTCTTCTAATGTTATTTTAGCGTAGAGAAAATAGAGATATAGAGCAAATGTATTAATGTCATTTTAGGGGTGTGGAAATGGAAATACTATGAAGGTAAAGGACTTGTCTCAGTTTACGAGTACGTGGCATACCTTAAATATGAGATTAACCTAAATTGCACATTTAATTCTACCTTTCTCTTTTTTTATTCCAAATTCATATTATTAAAGACTCTTAAATTTCATTTCCCTATAGATCTACTTTATTATCCCTTTTACTGCTCACTACTGCCCACGAACTGTCAGCTTCCTAGAATGCATATGTTCCTCCCAGGCTTCTGTGACTGGCTATTTTTAAGTGCCTTTCTGCAACCCCCCTCCTCCTCCAGTCTTGTGTCTCTTCACATGCCATGGAAGAATTCCATTGTGAGGCCTCTTCTGATTCTTGCAGAGCCCTAGGCTGATTGAACAGTTCTCATTTGCTGGCTTCAGGTCTTTTACTGTTGGGTGCTTTACCAGTTGTGTTGCTTACTTCTGGCAGATCTAGGCAAGTTCCAGCGTGTTGAGGATGTGGACTCCAGGCCCTCTTTCAGATGCCCAGAAGAGTACAAACCTGCTGGAGGTAGTGTGCTCAGAGAGCCTGTTGGAAATCATGAAGAAGAGGAAATGATTTTAATTTGGAAAAAGAAGAAAAGATTGTTGAGGGAGTCTGTTTCTTGGATGGAGTAGTTTGTTCAATCCTTAATTCAGAATAACACTATGAATTTTGTGTGTGTTAAGATTACCACTGGATTTCCTTCTATTTGTTTCAACTCCCTTGATATATTCTTTAAACATTATCTTGGTGAGTACCGTTTGTCACCAAATGTTAGTAAACAATTCCTGAATGAACTGCATTTGCCTCTTCAGTAACATGTTGGAGTTATAAACAGTACTGATAATAAGCATGGCTTACTTTGGCATTTTATAATTGAGAATAGTGGTAAGCATTTTCCTGTCTTTTTTTACTGGATCCCTGGTGGCACAGTGGTTAAGAGCTCGGCTGCTAACCAAAAGGTGGACAGTTCGAATCTACCAACCACTCCTTGGAAACCCTGTGGAGCAGTTCTGCCCTGTCCTGTAGGGTTGCCATGAGTTGGAATCAATTCGACGGCAATGGGTTTTGTGTTTCCTGTTTTAAAAAATATAACAAAAGACATATATTCAGTTTCAACTCCTAATTGTGCATAGGCGACATATCCTTTGTGAATTATTTGTGTCCATCTGCTTTGTCTTAAACAGGGTCAGAGAGTTTGCAACTGAATATGTGCGTCTGCGTGTCAAAATTTTTATTTATTTTTGTATTATTTGGGGAATTTATGGTGCCTCTCTTCTTCCTGATGAGTATGAAAAGTATCAGGGTAATCATAGTAAAATTCTCAGTGTATGTTTAGCTTTCATGTTTTTTTGGTAGAAATTGGATAATAGGTTTACAGTCAGTTAAAAAAATCTGTCATTCCATTTGAAATATTAGTTGCATGCACTGTTGCCATAGAGTTATAAAGTTGTATTTGTTGATTAAATCAGTGCTTTTGCAAAAAGGTTGGCATTTTTCTCATGTGTAACAAACTTAGCTACTAAGCAGTAGGCATTTAATGCATGCAGATGTTATACCACAACAAAGTTGAATCAGCATTTCATAACTCTGAAAAGGAACTTGTAAAGGAAATTCAGTCACCAAGCTTGTGGGTCTATAATATTTTTATTGATGAGCTACTCAGGCAGTATACTGGCTTTACTGCTGGAGTCAAATGCAAGCAAAATGAGGATATGAGTTAGCAGTTTCTAAATGAAGAAGTAGCAGTGTTAGTGTTGGTTGTGTAAATTTCAGTGTAAAATGTAGTAATCTGCAGTTTCTCTGCCCAAATTTATAAATTTTGGATTCTAACCTGAATAGAGTATAGATTATTCATTTAAAGAAATAACTGACTAGAAATCGATACCCTAGTTCACAAAGTAGTCCTTTAGATTGGAATATTGAAAGAGTTACTAAGTTTCTAAAGTTATCTTACACTCAGAAAGTTGCTTTAATGACAAGAAATTTAAGACTTGGCATGTTAAAAATCATTAGGTAGTTTAAAAGTGTTTCATACCAAGGTGTACTGAACACCGTAGCACTGGGTATGGGCAATAGTAAAGATCAAGATGTCATACAGCTGCAGGACAGCACTGCTTACCTTCTCTTTAATTCTGACGGTGAATTTTTCGTCTTGAAGCTGTGCTATTTTTTTTTTTACATTTTTTATTTTGGTAAAAATATGTAACAAAACATTTGCCAGTTCAGCATTTTTTACAAGTACTATTCTGTGACATTAGTTCATCGTGCTGAGTAATCATCGCCTCTGTCAGCTTCCAAATTATTCCATCATTATTAACAGAAACTCAGTACCCTCTAAGCTAAGACTCCTCCTTTCCCCCTCCCCTGTCCCTGGTAATCAGTAATAAACTCTGGTCTCTATACATTTTCCTATTTTACATAAGTGGAACCATGTAATATTTGGCCTTTTGTGACTGACTTATTTTACTCAGTGCAGTGTTTTCAAGATTCATCATGCTGTAGCATGGATCAGAACTTCACTTCTCTTTATGGCTGAGTAATATTCCATTGTATGTATGTACATTTTATTTATCCATTCATCTGTTGATGGACATTTAGGTTGTTTCCATCTTTTGGCTATTGTGAACAGTGCTACAGTGAACACTGGTGTGTACAAGTATTTGTTTTTGTTCCTGCTTTCAATTCTTTTGGGTATATACCTACAATTGGGATTGCTGGGTCATATGGTACTTCTCTTTAACTTTTTGAGGAACCACCAAACTTTTCCACAGTTACTGTACCATTCTGCATTACCACTAGCAATCGATGAGGGTTCCAGTTTCTCCACAACCTCACCAACATCTGTTATCTTCATTTTTTTATTATAGCCATTCTAGTGGGTGTGAAATGGTATATTATTGTGGTTTTGATTTGCATCTCCCTCATGACTAATGATAATTCAAAAACAGTTGCAGCAGTACATTGATAGGGAACTGCTAGAAATTCAAGCCAGATTCAGAAGAGAATATGGAAAGAGGGACATCATTACTGATGTCAGATGGGTCTTGACTAAAAGCAGAGAACACTGAAAGATGTTTACCTGTGTTTTGTTGACTATGCAAAGTCATTCGACTGTGTGGATCATAACAAATTATGGATAATATTGCAAAGAATGGAAATTTCAGAACACTTAATTGTGTTCATGTGGAACCTGTACATCGACCAAGAGGCAGTCATTCGAACAGAACAAAGTGGTTTAAAATCAGAAAAGGTGTGCATCAGGGTTGTATCTTCTCAAAATACTTATTCAGTCTGTATGCTAAGCAAAAAATCTAAGAAGCCTGTGGACTATATGAAGAAGAACGCAGCATCAGGATTGGAGGAAGACTCATTAACAGTCTCATATGCAGCTCGCACAGCCTTGCTTGCTGAAAGTGAAGAGGACTTGAAGCACTTACTAATAAAAATCAAAGACCATAGCCTTCAGTATGGATTACACCTCAACATAAAGTAAACAAAAATCCTCACAATTGGACCAGTAAGCAACATCATTATAAATGGAGAAAATATTGAAGTTGGCAAAAATTTCATTTTACTTGGATCCACGATCAATGCCCATGGAAGCAGCAGTCAAGAAATCAAATGTTGTATTGCATTAGACAAGTCTGCAGCAGAAGACATCTTTAAAGTGTTAGAAAGCAAAGATGTCACTTTGAGGACTAAGGTGCATCTGACTTAAGCCATGGTGTTTTCAGTCGCCTCATATGCATTGGAAAGCTGGGCAGTGAATAAGGAAGACTGAAGTATTGGTGCCTTTGAATTATGGTGTTGGGGAAAATTTTCGAATATACCATGGACTGCCAGAAGAACGAACAAATCTGTCTTGGAAGAAGTACAGCCAGCATGCTGCTTAGAAGCGAGATGATGAGACTTCATCTCACATATTTTGGACATGTTATCAGGAGACACCAGTCCCTGGAGACGGACATCATGCTAGGTGAAGTAGAGGGTCAGCGAAAAAGAGGAAGACCCTCAATGAGATGGAAGCAGTGGCTGCAACAGTGGGCTCAAACATAGGAGCAATTGTGAGGATGGGACAGGGCTAGGCAGTGTTTCATTCTGTTGTACATAGGATTGCTATGAGTTGGAACTGACTCGATGGCACCTAAGAACAAAATGAGTAATGACATTGAGCATCTTTTCATATGCTTGTTGGCCGTTTATATAGCCTCTTTGGTGAAATGTCTATTCCTTCCCTCATTTTTTTTGGGGGGGCGGGGGTTGCGTTTAGGTTGTCTTTTTCTTGTTAAGTTGTGGAAGTTCTTTCTATATTCTGGTTATTAAACCCTTATCAGATTTATGATTCCCAAATATTTTCTCCCAGTATGTAGGTTGTCTCTTCATTTCATTTTTAAAGTCCTTTGATGCACAAAAGTTTTAATTTTGATGAAGTCCGGAAGCTGTGCTAATTTTGTAATTTGAATATATTCAAAGTCAGACTCTAAGCGATGGATTTCTAGAATTCCACAAATTCTGGTAAAGAACTTTTCCTGGAGACTGTGCAATTTAATGATATCATTCTAGGAGGTACGAGTAGGGCCAGGCTCACCAACCCCGTGGATAATCTGCCAGGGGCCAGCTGGATTTTGGAATCACCTGCAGTGTTTTCACTTTTCCCTTGAGGGAATGGGCCTAGCAGGAAGAAAAATGCAGCCTGAAAGAGAATGTTGAACAGCTGTTTTCCATCTTCCCTGAAGAAAAAGAAGAGGAAGTAGACTTACAGCAAGCATCATGAGGGATTTATGCTAAATACGAGGAAGTTTTTTCTGAGTATTTTTAAACTTTATTATGGATTTCTGAAGGAGGCCTCTGTTTAGAAAGATTTAAGTGAGATGTCTTAAAGGAACATTAGCCTTTGTCTTCTGGGGCTCTAATCTTATAACTTTTGCTCATATCTGGATTTGAAAATCTTAGAAATGAAAAATGATTTAATTAAAGAAGGTAGAAGAAATAGTCGATTTTAGTGTTTGAAATACAAATTGCCTCTACAGTTTCTGTTGTTGTGTGCTGTCGAGTCCATTTTGACTCATAGTGATCACATGTGACAGAGTAGAACCGCCTTAGAGTTTTCTTTATGAGAGCAGATCACCAGGTCTGTCTCCCACAGAGCCACTGGGTGGGTTCAAACTACTAACATTTCAGTTAGCAGCAGAGCACTTAACTGGTTGTGCCACCAGGGCTCCTTTACAGTTCCTACTTAGCATTTTTATTGTATTAAAACAAAGTATTTACTGACTGGTTAAAGACCGATCATATAAGATTTTTTTCACACTTCTCTTTGTATCAACAATGCAATATCTTAAAACTCCTCTTCTCTATGCTTAATCTGTTTCCTCGGCAGTCAGGTCACTCTTCTCCTTGTTTCTTTTATATTCTAGAAAACTTTAAAAAATGTCTTAGCACCAGACTATGGTATTTCGTTTAGATTTTCATCAATATCTTTTTATGTTTCACTACTTTGGGTTTTTATAGTAACCAGACTGGAAGCAGCAGGGAAAGAGTCTTGGTGAGGAAGGAGTCTCTTGAATGTGTGAGGTGTTCAGCAGTCACATAGTCAAAATATGGAGGTTGCCTAAGTCGGATGGAGGCTGGAAACTTCTCTCATATACCAAACTTCTTGTTGTGGCAGTGTTTATGGTTAGAAATAGTATTTCTTGAAACAGAATGTTAAAACTTTGTTTCATTTTAAGAAGATAGAATCTCCAGGAGAACTGATCCCATGGTTTCAGGCCAATGGTTCTGTTTTCTCTTAATGTTAAAATCAGGTAGTACTTAAGATGTAATTATTTTAAAAGCAGATTGATTTTGATATAAGAAACAAAACAAACCCATTGCCTTCAAGTGAATTCCAACTCATAACAACCGCATGTGTTACAGAGAAGAACTGCTCCATAGAGTTTTCTTGACTGTAATTTTTATGGAAGCTAAATGCCAAGCCTTCTTCCATAGTGCTGCTGGGTGGGTTTGAACTACCAACCTTTAGGTTACTAGTCAAGTGCAAACGGTTTGCGTCACCAGGAACGGTGCTGGAAAATGTACTTTAAGCTAATACTGGGTCAGTGGGGTTGGGGAATACCAAGAAAATAAAAACCGAAAAACCAAACCTATTGGCTGTTGAGTCAATTCTGACTCATAGTGAGTGACCCTATTGGACAGAGTAGAACTGCCCCATAGAGCTTCCAAGGAGCGCCTGGTGGATTCAAACTGCCGACCTTTTGGTTAGCAGCAGTAGCGCTTAACCACTATGCTACCAGGGTTTCCACCAAGAAAATAGAGCCCAATAAAGTCAGTGTCTTAGGCAAATGGAAGTAAGTGTTTCAATTTAGCTTTTTAACCTTTAGTTTTAAACTATTTTCAAGTGCTTTTCACAATTAACTTTTCTAAAGGAAACTCTGATTCTTGGAAGCACTGAAAAACCTGCTAAGTTTTCTTAGGTAAGAGTGGCTTTTGCTGGCCTTTTTAGTTGTCAGGTCATTTTCATGTTTTCCTCATCCTCTGTCTTTACTCTAAGTCTTCCATAGGTTAGACCCTGTTAGTACTAATGAAAACCCAGGAAAAGTGAGGTGCAAAATAAGAATTGATCTGTTGCTTTTATATAGCAGTTCAATTTATCCTTTAATAAATGCTAGTGTGAAATTTTAGGATCCTCCTTTTTTCTAAGGAAACCAGTATTGTTCAGGTCGGGATCATCCTGTTATCCACGTGTTAAATTAACTTTCTAAGATTTTCACCATTAAAATTTATAGACTTAATGTGATTTGCTTAGAATTATTCTGGATAAAATGTAAATTAACAAATGGCATTTGAACGTCTGCTATGGGTACTCCAAATGTTCTATTTCACTGCTACTTACTAAATTTCATTTGTGCAGTTTTAGATTAACTTGTATCACTCCCAAAATCTCTTGGTGAAGGTATGTGTGGCAGTATTTATACTACTAAATGGCCATAAAATGATAAACCTATGCCTAAAGAAGTTGAACTGAACTGGCAGTGTTAGAGTAGTTATATTACAGATCGTTCTTTGTGTGCTTACGCTTTTTTTTTTTTCTTGTTGGTGAAGCCACTGAAGTTTGGTTCAGTGATTGCAAGCTTTAAAAAGGATAAATCTGTGCCACTTGGGGATAAATGCCTTGATATATAGCTTTGTCCAATGTCTGTTTGAACCTGGAGAGTCAGATAAAAGAACATTATACTTAGTGATAGGTACTGAAAGGATTTAGTCATTCAGTAACTGTTTGCCGGGTACTTCTGTGTTTTGGGGATGAATGTCTGGTTGGAGGGGAAAAGGGAGGTATGCAAAATAAATACGGCATGATCTCCAGCCTTGAGGACCTATGAAACCTGGTTGGGAAGGATAACTGGGTATGAAACTTTATGAGAACAATTAAGTGCTGAGCAGAGACAAATGCATGCAGCAGGATTTCTGGAAGGGAAAAATCTGTGAGGGTTACATGGATGGAAAATACTCAACTAGAAGGGGAGAATAAATTGGGCCCTAGAGGATTTTATGAGGAAAAGGGGAGGGGAAGGAGCATTGCAGGCAGGGCGACCAGTTGAGCAAAGGCACCAGAAGGAGAGCAAGCAGAGAAATGGGGCAGCTGCCAAGTTAAAGAGAACTTCTTGGAAAAATCCTGGGAAATCACTTATCTCTTTTTACGACATTCTTTTTCCTTTCTTCCTCTCCGTGTTCATATGTTCTTTCATTGTTTTCCACAACAAGTTTTGATCACCTGTACTCTATGTAATCAATTGTTCTTGACACCATAGGAGAGATGAAGAAGACTAAGACCTCTGCCTCCCAGTAGCTTATACCTGAGTAGGGGAGATCCACCTCAAATCCTTTTTGGATCCAGAGAGGGATGAAATAGTAAATGTGAGAAAAGAAGATAAATGGACCTTCAAATAACTGGTTATACATATGAACCCCATGCCTTGGAGTCGATTCTGACTCGTAGTAACCCTATAGGACAGAGCAGAACTGTCCCATAGGGTTTCTAAGGCTGTAATCTTTACTGAAGCTGACTACCACATCTTTCTCCTGTGGAGGACGCTGACCTTTTGGTTAGCCTTGAAGCACTTAACCACTGTGTATCCAGAGCTCCTTGGTTATGCTTATAATTAGCACAAATGTGTAGTTGTTATTATTGTTAGTTGCCATTGAGTCAGCTCTGATGCATAACAACCTTAACTATAAGGGAATGAAACACTGCCCAGTCCTCAGTCATCCTCATCATCGTTGGTATGTTTGAGTCCATTATTTCGGCCACTGTTTCAGTCCATTTCACTAAGGGCCTCCCTCACCTTTGCTGATCCTCCATTTTACCAACCATGATGTCCTTTTCTAGTAACTGGTCTTTCCTGATGGCATGTCCAGAGTAAGTGAACTGAGGTCTCGCCATAGTCACTTCTAAGGAGCATTCTAGTTGTATTTCTTCTAAGACTGATTTGTTCATTCTTCTGGCAGTCACAATATATTCAGTATTCTTCACCAACACCACAATTTAAATGTATCAATTCTTCTGTCTTCCTTTTTCATTGTTCAGCTTTTGCATGCATGTGAGGCAATTGAAAAGACTGGCTTGGGTCAGGCATACCTTAGTCATCAAAATGGTATCTTTGTTTTTTTAAAACTTTAAAGATGTCTTTGGCAGCAGATTTGCCCAGAGGAATAGACATTGTTTGATTTATTGACTGCCACTTCCATGGATGTTGATTGTTGATCCAAGTAGGATGAAATCGTTGACAACCTCAATTTCTCTTTCATGTATATTAGATACAGCTAAAACTATAAAAATTCTTATTGACCCCTTTGGAAGGGCCCAGTTCAGATACCACCTTCTCAGTGCCTCCTTCTTTATTCACTCAAGGCAGGAGAGTCAGTCTGCTTCTGTAAATTTTATAGTACTTTATTTATCATTCCCATGGAAACCTGTTGGCTTTTATTTTAGTGGTTTGTGTAAACATCTTATTTCTTCTGCCATCTTATAAGATGGCATGAGAACCTTCATGGCTGGCACCATCCCTGAATTCTAAAAGAATACTGAACAACACATAGATGGGTTCACAGGCAGAGACCATTTATGAATGTTGATCCCAGGGAAGGCTTCATGGAGAGCGCTGTGTTCTTTGAATGAGAAAGGTTGTGAAATTGCACGTGGGACAGGTGGAGAGAAGGAACCGCATAAGAGAAACAGTGAGAGTAAAGGGCAAAAATGTGAGTTGTGCTTAAGCAGGTCAGTGTGACAGTTTGTGTAAGGAGGAAATGAGTGATAGGATTGGAAAGATAGGTCAGAGCTAGGCTGTGGAAACTTACACGAGAAGGTTGTTTTGCTGTTGGAAATAGAGGTTCTTGAGTAGGGAAGAGATATGATGATGGCAATTTCTTTGTGAAGAGTTTTATGATTTACAAAGGTAGTTATTTCATGGTTAGTGTTGGTCAGACTACCTGGGTTTATATCTTGGTTCCTTCACTTTCTGTGTGACTGTGTGTCTGTGCCTCTGTTTCCTCACCTGTGGAAAGGGGATCATATTAATATCTATACCATGGGGCTGTAGTGAGGATTAAATGAGTTAATTTGTGTGAAGTATTAAGCATAGTTTCTGGCACTAGGCAAGGTCTACATAAATTTATTGTTTATAGCAGCCTGGGAGAATATACAACAAAAATTAGAATCTCTTCTTTAGTAATGAGAACATTCTAAAGCCTGGACTCGAAGTCAGCTCTTTCATGTCTACCACACTATGGCCATGATGTGGCCAAAAGGTTTGTAGAAAGAGGAGGAATGTGTAGGTTTATGTGAGAAATAGTCATTGAGCTGCCTTTAGCTCTTCTCTCTCCTGTTTGCCTGGACCTGTACTTTTCTCTGGATAGCCACAGTGATGAATGTGTCATGGAGGGCTTTGGAACATTGGTGTGCTCCTCATCTTCTGAAAGGATATTCTGCCTTTCTTCCTTCTCTCTGGCATGGCACTCTCTGTGACTTTTTTCTGTGTTGGACTGGAAATAAGGATAAGAAGATTAGTTTAGAGACATTGTACTTTCACTGGGTAATTTAAGTTTTTTCTGTAAGGGAATATATATGTAATGATCCATCACTGTCCCAATATCTACATGATAAAGGAAGAACTGATGACTTTTGGAAAGAGGCGAAACTCTGGTGTTAATGGTGAGAATTTTCTAAAGAGTCAGTTAGAAATGAATAAGTGGGCAGATGTGCAGCTGTGAGGGTAAGATAGAAGCTGGGTAATGTGAATTTAGAATGGACCAGGTCTGCATTCTATGGCCTGTAGCTGTGTAGACTGTGAACTGTGGGAGTGATCTGGGGAACTGGACTTAGGCATAGTTGCATAGTTGGATCAATGGAAAGGTCAAAGGGATCAGGGTGTCTAGAATGTTGGGAAGGATGGATGGGAAGTATCCAAGGAGGATAGATTAAGTATAATAGGAGTCTTGAAGGCCTTCAAAGAGAAGGACAGAGATTAAATCCTGTGGGTGTAATGGGGCATTGATGGGGATAATAGAGGAAGGGCTTGAAGTATATAAAAGGAAAGAAATGATGAATTAGAGATCGGAGAGGTGACACTGACTGTGGTGATGACTTCCAGCTGTAAGATACTGTATTTGGCCGCTGTGGTATGCAGATGGAATTCTGTACTTCAAGGAAGAAAAGGCATGGCATGAGGCAAGGGAACCTGGAAGAATACCAACACGGAAGTTGACGTCCCCAAGATTTATAGTAGGGATTAAAGTAGAATGGACAAATATGATTGAGGTTCCTAAGTCACAGAGGAAATTAGAAATCTCCCAAAAGCAATAGAAATTCTCTGTGAAGATTAAAAAGAGTACACAGATAAATGACAGTTTCAAATGATGGAAAGTGCCAAGAGAGTGGCAAAGAGAACTGATGTCCCAGGAATTAAAGAGGCTGCTCCGTGTTGCTCATGGATTAGGGAGAGCAAGACACGGAAGAACACAACAGGTACAGGTATCATTGAAAGAGTCAGAGAGACTTCATAAAATCTTAAATTTGGAAGGATCCTAAGTGACATCTAGTCCACCAACCCTGTCCCATTTAATTCAAGAATCGGCTAACAGGTAGTTGTCTAGTCTCTGCATCCATTTAGAACAGGAAGTGAGAAGAAAGTTTGAAAAATAAGATTAGTACAAAAGGGAGATTTCTACAATATGGACAGAGAGGAGTTCCATCAGGTTTGACCAAAAGAAGTAGATAGATGGAATCTGACTGTGAACAGTGATGGGGTGAAATGGGTAGTGTGGATATGAAAGTTTGGTTGGAGAGGTGTCAGGTGAGAGGTATTTGTCTGGATGAGAAGATGCAAAGAATGGGGTAACACTACCAGAGTAGGATGCTGAAGACAGAATTAAATAGAGACAATCAATTCACCAAGATGAGGCTACAGAGAGCAAGTTAAACATTAGCAGCCTTGCACACACACACAAACACACACATAAAATGTATGGCCATGCTTCAAGCTCCGAGTTACAGTATTTCTACAGGAGCAATGTTTTTGCCATGTGGGGTAGTGACTATCAATTCAGAAATTACTCTCCTGCTTTGTGTAGTGTGTTTAGTCTCCAGCAGTCTAGTAAGACTTATTTTCCTCAAAAATTGTAATAATTTATAGATCTACAAATACCATAATAAGATTGTTAATATAAAATAATAGGAATTGTATAGGTGTAGAATAAATAATTCATCAGCAAGCACCCTTATTATTTTGAATTCTCTAGATAAATGTTAGCAGTTCAGATTATTATAACTAATTGTCTTAGACACAACCTTAACCATCACATTAATGAAGAAAGTTTTTTAAAAAATTGCAAATAATAACACTAATAAAGCTCTTACATCAAACCATTAAATGATGATAATGTTCTTTGGGAATATGGTTAAAAGTGGAGGCATAAAGGGAGCCATTTTAAATTTCAAAACGAGTCCAGTCCACTTGCCATCAAGTTGACTCTGACTCATGGCAACCCTATGTGTGAACTAGACAACCTAAATGAAAGTTTTAGGACCCAAATAATCATCTCATCCAGCAGAAAGAGAGTCATGGCTGGTCTGGGCATGAGTAGATGAGGAAGAGTATGGTGGGATGTCTGATCCCTGCAAAATGGACTGAAGATCTTGAGGTGGCATTTTAAAAAAGAATCTGGAGAAGACCCATGAAAACCATCTGCAGAATGTCAGGAAACTAGAGATGCTCAGGAGATGATCTGTGATCAGACGCAGGCCAGGCAGGTTAACAAGGGCATGGCCAGGCTTGAACACAAAGCCAACCACAGCCAGCAGCCTGGGGCAGCTGTTGTGAGAGGCTTGTACCTAAGGGAGAGTTAAGATGGCGCTGGATATGAGGGGAGCTCTCAGTAAATTCTTTGATAATCACCCTGAGTAACCTTGAAATCCTCAGGCATTGTAGCACATTTTACTTCCAAGTGGTTTATCTTGTACACAAAGATTCTCATTGCTTCTTTTTATATAGTTATATAACTATATAATTACATGTGTAGTTATCTCTGCGTGTTTAAAGGTTTACACTTTGACACATCAAGTTAAATTACTCTATTCAGTAAATATATTCTGAGTGTTTACTAGGTGCTGGCTACCGTCCTAGGTACTAGAATATAGTAGAAAGCAAAGTATAAAAATCTCTGTCCTCAGAGAGCTTACATTCTAGAAGGGGAAGCAGGCAAACAAAGAGAAATAAGTAAATTACATAGTAGATTAGAAGGTTGTAAATGCCATAAAGAAAAATAAAACAAGGAAGGGAGTTAGGGGATGGTAGATAAGGTGTAATTTAAGATGATCAGGGCTGGCTTCACTGAGAAAGTGGTATTTGAGCAAATACTTAAGGGGTGAAGGAGCAAGCCCTGTAGATATCCGGGGAGACGCATTTGAACAGCAAGCGCACAGGCATTGAGGAGGGAGCACTGCTGGTTTGTACAGGAATGGTAGGAAGGGTGGTGTGAGTGAAGACAGAGTGGTAACAAGACCATACCATTAGGGCACGCGAGCTCTTGTAAAGACTGTGATTTTTACTCTGAGGGAGATGCGAAAGCCATTGGAAGGTTTTTTTCTTTTTTTTTTTTTTTAATTGTGATGAAAATATGCATAATACAATATCTCAACAATTTCTATATGTTCAATTCAGTGACATTGATTACATTCTTTAAGTCGTGCAGCCATTCTCACTATCCTTTTCCAAATCATTCCACCACCATTAACATCAAGTCAGTGCCTCTAAGCAACCCCTCCTTCTTCCTTCCCCCCACCCACGGTAACCACTGACAATCTTTGGTTTCTATCATTGGAGGATTTTAAACAGCAGTGACATGATCTGAATTCTACTTGAACAGGATCAGTCTGGCTCGGCTTCAGTGTTGAGAATGACCTGAGGGGGTTAAGGGTGAAGACAGGGAGACTAGTTAGGAAGCTACTGCAGTAATTCAGGCAAGATAACATGTGGCTTAGGCCATGGGAGTGATGGCGAAAGTGGCTGGATTTTGGAAGTATATTGCGGATAGAGCCCACAGAAATTTGCTGATGTTTTGGATATGACGAGGGAAGGAGGGGAGGGGAGGGGAGGGAGAGTTTGGGCCTGAATCCTGGCAGGATTGGTTGCCAGTAACTGAGATGAGGAAGTCTAAGAAGGCAGCTCTTGTGTCTTTGGTTAATTACGTGTATGTATCATTGTTTTACAAACTAAGTCTGTGGTATCCTTAGTTTGACTGTGATTCATAAGAGGAAATTTGGAAACTACTCAAGAATTTTGATGCAATGGAATTACGAGACAAAAATAAGAACCAACAAAATATATGTAAAATGCTTGTGAGTATGAAAGACAGCAAAAAAAAAAAAGTAAATTTTATCATTTGTGAGTGTTTTAGAACTAAAAAAATGAAAGAATGCTTGAGCATAAGGAATAAAAAAGGGCCTCGTGATAAAAGCATCACTCCATATATACTCATCCAATAAATTAAATTTTCAGTTTAATCAAATGACTGAAATTGTAGGTTTAATGTCAGCAAATTATTTTCCTATGACGTTCTTTTAAGCCTTTTTCTTAACATCTACATGTTTCATTTTTAGACAGTATCTAAAGCTTTTAAACAATCTGTAAAGTCCGGTATATTCTGCTGTGTCCTTTGCTTCACCAGCAATATTCTTGGACAGAATCATTTTTTTTTTTTTTTTCTGGGTGAAAGGGAAAAATAGCAAGAATTGAGTAAGGAGAAGGACACAGTGAAGAGTATCACAAAGTTTTATTTTCTTTCCTAGTGGGACAAAGTATTGTGACATGAGTATTACAATTCTATACTAAAATTTAGATGATTACACTAAAAAAAGAAAAAGATTTTAGAGTCTTGAACATAAGATTAGTCCTTTTTAGAGCATTTTGTTAGAGAGTAAACTTACAGGACCGGCTCCTGGAGGAGATGATATAAAGATACATATATCTAAAATATAGTTTCAAGAAAGGATTAGCTAAATTCATTAATGAGTGAACCCCAGTAGTTTACATGAGAAGTTACATATGTTTTGTGGTACTTCCCTGAAAATCTATGATTGATATCATAGCTCATCTCACAGAAGTTTGTGGATACTGGGCTAGAAAATGAGGATCTAATCTGCAAGTATATGTGTTATTGATTAGATCTAAAGGAGCCCTGGTGGCGCAGTGGTTAAGAGCTGCAGCTGCTAACCAAAAGGTCAGCACTTCAAATCTACCAGCTGCACCTGGGAAACCCTGTGAGTCAGTTCTCCTCTGTTCTGTAGGGTTGCTATGAGTCAGAATTGACTCAATAGCACGAGACAACAAAAAAGGAGGAAAAAACCAGATCAGTTGCCACCAAGTCAATTCCGATTCATGGCAACCCCACGTGTGTCAGAGTAGACTGTGCTCCATAGGGTGTTCGTGGCTGATTTTTCGGAAGTAGATCACCAGGCCTTTTTTTGAGGTGCCTTTGGGTGAACTTGAACCTCCATCCTTTTGGTTAGCAGCTGAGCACGTTAACCATTGTACCACCCAGGGAGTCCTGAAAGTTGATGTCAAATTCCAGAACAAACAATTCTGTTTATGAAACTGCACAGTAATGAATTGTTGCCTAGGAAAAGAAGTAGGTCTTTGGTAAGAAAGCCGAATGGAGAAGACAAAGGATAGGAAGGAATCAAAGATGACTTCCAGGTAATCAGTTTGTGAAAAATACAGGTTCTCTGGACAGTGAGGAGAAAGTAAAGAAAGTTTTGAATGGAAGATGAACTCAGTTTTAGATGTGTTTGAAATGTCACTCGCATATACCAGTGGAATCAGATGAGGGGCTTGGACAGCAAGTTATAAGGAAGGGAGTGGGCGTGAGGACAGTGGATGCATAGTCAGGATCATTCCACAGGCAGCTGTGCAGCCACATCCTCAGCAGAAGTCTCAGGATTGAGGCATTGGAGGCTGCTCCTGGGAGACAGGAAGTGAGATGTTGTGGTTAAAATCTTGTCCCGTGTCAGACAGACCTGGAGTCAGGAGCAAACCCAAGCACACGCTGAATGACACTGGGTAAGTTATTCAACTGTTCTAAATCTCACTTTCCTTGTCTGTTTAAAAGAAAATAAAACTTCTGTCCTAGCTGGTGTTGCTGCAACACAAATACCACAGGTGAGTGGCTTTAAAGAACAGAAATGTATTTTTCTCACAGTTCTGAGGCTAAAAGTTCAAATTGGGATCTTAGCTGTGTCAATTCCTTCCCGGTCAGTAGCCGCAGAGTTCCTTGGTTGTATCTGTCTTCCCCAGTTTTGCTTGTGTGTCTAATCTGCTCTTTTTACAACTCCAAAGTGGTTAGGTTTAGGACACACTTCTACACTAGTATGACCTCGTTAACATAACAGAGAAAACCTCATTCCCAAATGAGATTACTTCCACAGGTGTAGGGGTTAGGATTCCAACAGATATTTTGGGGGGGCACAATTCAATCCATACAATCCAACCACCTTACAAGATGTTTATTGGGATTAAATATATTAATGAAATGAGTGTTCTTTGCACAGTATAATCAGTAGCTGTATTTTGGGAAAGAAACAAAAATAATTTTTTCATCTTTCAAATTTCATTTAAAATTTAAATTTCATCATGACTGATGTTTCTGCATTTGGGACGTTTTTCTGACTGTGTAAGCACATACATATCAGTAAGGTTTATCTATATATACAAACTTTAGTGTTCCTGAAGAAATCAGATTTGGATACTTCTGCTTAGATGTGTTCAGTTACTTGGGTTACATAGTCTGAAAGTTATAAATGGGCAGTTGAATAGGAAGAAGGAGAAACCTCATGGCATCAAATACTTCATATTTGTCAAAATATTTTATCTAGGCTCTTGAAAAATCTGAAGGTTATGTATAAACAATGCATTGTACTTATTTTAAAAATAACCTTCAAGTGATAGTTCTGAGAACACTTCCTCCTGGTGTCATGGTGCACTTCCTCTCAGTTGGACTGACGTTGGTGTTCTCGTTGAGAAGACGGTGATAGATACTAACATTTACTGAGCACTTTCTAAATCCTAAAAAACAAACCAAACCCGTTGCCAATGAGTAGATGCTGACTCATGGCAACCCCATGTGTTACAGACTAGAACTGCTCTATAGGATTGTCTTGGCTATGAACTTAATAGAAGCAGATTGCCAGAGCTTTCTTCCACAGTACCACTGGGTGGGTTTGAACCACTATCCTTTAGGTTAGTAGTCAAGTGCAAATCGTTTGCACCACCTAGGGACCTTCTAAACCAAAACTATTGTTATCAAATCGATTCTAACTCATGGTGACCCCCTTTAAATGCTTTAAGTGTGTTGTTGCTATTGTTGTTAGTTGCAGTCATATTGGCTCTGACTCATGGTGACCTTATGTATAATAGAATGAAATGTTGCCCAGTCCTGCACCATTTTCATGATTATTGGTACGTTTGATCCCATTGTTGTTAGTATTGTGTCAATCCATCTCATTGAGTACCCTGTGAAGAAGGTACTGTTGTTTGATCAATTTTACAAAGGAGGAAGCAGGGACAGAGCTAAAGATGTGGTGACACTGGGATTCCGTCCCAGGAACTCTTGCATCTACCTCGTGCCCTCTCAACCACTAATACTGTTTTGAGATGAATGATAATAACTAGCTCTCTTTCTCTCTCTTTTTTTAAATTTAACACTTATCATAAAATGATCCGTGCTTTACAGGTGTTGTCTCATGTAATCTCCCAACTAGCTTATGAACAAATTCTAGCTTTGTCCTCATTTTGCAGGAGGAAATAGGTTTAGGTGGTTAGCTTGTCTAATGTCATGCAGTGGTGAAACAAGCTGCTCTGAGTCCTGTGCCAGCGTTGTAACCACCTCACGCCTTCTTGAATCTATGGCAGGAAGAAAGATTTTATATTACTTTTGAACATTTCAAAGTTTAGCTTAACTGTTAATTTAAAACTAGAAAGTTGGAATTTAGCTTTTGACTTCATTGTCTTTATGTATCTTCTATTGTTTTAACCCGTGTGTTCTCATATTTAAAGGTATTTCTGAGAAATTCTCATATTTAAAAGTGTAGCTAGTCCTTTAGACCCTTCTAGAAAACCCTTGCTTACTTACTGTTTAGAGAAACTTTTAATAAAAAATAGCTAATTTTTTTTGGAGGGCCAGATACAATAGGTTAAATAAATTGCTTTGGACTGCATGAGAATGCCGATTCATCTTCATTATAAAATAGACTAATAAATATTCTATAAAATATAATATTAAAAAAAAAAAACCAGTTGCTATTGAGTCAGGTTCAACTCATGGTGGCCCCATGCATATCATAGTAGAACTGTGCTCCATAGGGTTTTCAATGGCTGATTTTTCAGAAGTGTTACTGCCAGGCATAAGTCATCAATGCACAAAATAGATAGTAGATTTTTACTATTGTCGTAAATGGAAAATGGCAGATAACTAGATAGTCGATAAGTGAGGAGTAGGTGTAATATCAAAATAAAAAAATATATGAAAATATTTTAGGATATTGTATGCTAAGATCATTATTCAGAAAATCAATTAAGATTGTAATAAAGAAGTACCAATAAAATGTCCAATTATTAGAATGCTAGGTAAATTAGAATTTACTTACGCCTTATCTTAGAAAGTATAACCATTTTATGTTCTCCTTTAGCCTTTTTCTAAGCAAAATTAAATTCCCCAATAATCTCATCAGTGATTTTGTAGACTCCCACGTCCACCCTGCTTTTTCTTTGTCTCCATGAAAATAATACAGATTATACTGCACTTCTGTATACTAAATGACAACCCCTCTCTCGAAGTCTGGATCTTACTGGTTCTTAGCTTTGTAGTAATGTGCACCACCACAACTCGACCACCAAATCATGCATTCAGCTTTATAGCCACTAAATGATTCATTCAGGTGGTCTTTGGTGAATCAGAGATGGAGCCTTCAGACTTGACCTCAGAAAATACCCGTGTCTGTTTTAAACATAACTTATTTTTTCCCATATAAGGAAGTTGTGTAATTATCCTTATTGATATAGAAAGGAAAATGGGCTTCAGATTACATTATTAGAAAATTTGCTCTCTTCACAAAACTTTCTAGGAGATGATGATATACATGTCCTTTGGCTGCACAGAACTGCACTTAAAACTTTATAAACCTAACCTAAAGTTTCTCTAATGTCGTGTGTGAAGGTGGTGAACACCATTATTTTACACAGTGTGGTTTTGCTGTGTAGGCTTAGGGTTATAATTACTCCCTCAGTAGTGTGTGTAAATTCTTGGGGATTCCATATGCTATCATTTTATATTGTGGATTTTTGTTTGAAAATGACTTTTGGGGGGATATTTTTTATTTCACCCTTACATATAGGAACAATAAGCCCTCGGTAGAAGGAATATTCATTTTGACTAAGGAGTTCTTGGTTTTTACTCAGAAAAAGAGACCAGACTTATTGGTCTGAAAGAGACTGGAGAAATTCCCAGAGTATGGCCCCCAGACACCCTTTTAACTCAGTACTGAAGTCACTCCTGAGGTTCACTCTTCAGCCAAAGATTAGATAGGCCTGTAAAACAAACTGTGATGCACATAGCTCAGGCATGTATACGATGAGACTGAATGGACACACCAGCCCAGGAGCAAGGATGAGAAGGCAGGAGGGAACTGGAAAGCTGAATGAATGGAAATGGGAAACCCAAGGTCAAGAAGGGTAGAGTGTTGACACACTGTGGGGTTCACAACAATGTCACAAAACAGTATGTGTATTAATTGTTTAATGAGAAACTGATTT
>NW_004443953.1:26130510-26131561 GCF_000243295.1 Trichechus manatus latirostris
CCCTTTCTTCTTTTTTGATATGTGCATCTATTGCTATAAATTGTGAGGAAAATTATTTTTGAGAAAATTATATGTGGAAATAGTCAAGTAGTACATGTAAGTAAGATCACAGCAAGATGCTCCTCAAGCACTTGGAAATAAGTTTGTCTGAACGTTATATTCTAAATGGATCAGAGAAAAAAATGTGCAGCTCTGCCTAGGAATTAGCAGGCCATCTAGGTTTGCCTAAAACCTGATTGGAAACATAAATAGAAGCATGAAAAAGGAAGAGTCACAGTGGCTAACTTGGGCAGCGACCCCACCTTGTCCAAGGTAGAAGGTGCAGCACCAGAGACATTCAGTTGTCTGTTCTGCCTGACAGTTTTGGTCCTTTTGTGGATATGGGCACATCCAGGTTCTAGTGTTGGAGGTATTTCAGTGTCTTAATCATGTAACTAGAGGGCAATGATGGTTTAGTGATAAAATTCATGCTTTCCATGTGGGAGATCGGAGTCTGATTCCCAGCCAGTGCATTTCAAGTGCAGCCACCATCCGTCAGTGGAGGCTTGCGTGTTGCTATGATGCTTCCAGACTAACACAGAATAGGAAGAAAGGCCTGGCCTGGTGATTCACTTCTGAAAAATCGGCCATGAAAACCCTGTGTATAACAATGGTCTGATCCCATTATGCATGGGGTTACCTAAGTTGAGGACCAATTCAACGGCCCCTAACAACAGTCATGTAACTGAAGTCCCTGTGGAGGTTTGACTGCACCCAGAAGCAACTTGGGGTCGACTTGATGGCAACTGGCTAGTCACGTAACTACCTGCTGGGCCCATCCATTGGGTTGGGCGTCTGGGGCCGCCACTCTGGGGCTAAGCTTGGTGGGTATGGTGGCAGGAGCTGTGGAGAATGTACATTTTGTTCTTCTTTTATAAACATTCTTAAAATTTAATTAAAAAATTTCATCTTTAAGTCCAAAGGACTAATGGACCATAACTACCACACCCTCCACCAGACTGAGTCCAACACAATTAGATGGTGCCCAGCTAGCACCACAGACTGCTCTGAC
>NW_004443953.1:26131966-26144937 GCF_000243295.1 Trichechus manatus latirostris
AACGAGTGTCACAAAACAATATGTGTACTAATTGTTTAATGAGAAGCTAGTTCTGTAAACCTTCATCTAAAGTACAATAAAAAATAAAAAATTCATACTCAAAAATTTTATCTTTAACAGTAATACCCCAGGGACATCTCTGACGGATACCAACAGTGCAGTTTCCTTTCAAGTGCAGTTATGACCATGCTCTGACTGGTTGAGTTGCCCCCCGCCCAGTGCCCTTCCCACTTCCTTTGTTCTGATTTCTTGTTCACAAAGCAACTAATTCACTTCTTGTGGAGATTTCCTACAAAGGCAGAATGTATTTCCCAATCGGCTTAGTAGTTGTATTTCTTATAAACGAATACTCTTACATTCTGGTTTTATGTATGTGGGGGAGAGGGCTTTGCTTGATTAACATCAGGTAGTATCCCCTAGGATGATCATCTGAGACACTGATGACATTAACAGGCAAGACCAGACCCTGGACAAGGGTTGACTTATCTATTCCAGCAGTGGCGGCAAGTGTCCCCTGAAGATTTATACCCCTTCGGTAATATACATTTGTTACTGGGAAACAGCTCCCCAGCCAAAGGCTGTATTTCCCAGCCGTTACTGTATCACTGGGCCTTTCTTTTGAGAGAATACAGTAAGGAGCAGTCACATTTTGTATACTAAGAATTACTGGCCTTGGGAAACAAATTCAGATAAGAATGTATTATTTATTTTTCTCTGAGGGAAAACCTCCAACAAACACTTCAAAGTTTTCAAGAGCCGTATGCTTTCCTTTCTGATGGGTAATGAGCTTGCTATGAATGATGTGCCCAAGCATCAGGAGTATTGTGTTTGTGTTTTAGCTATGTCTCTGAGAAGCAGCCTGGCCTTGCCCGAATCAGTTAACATCTCTGGTTCTAATTCTATTGCCTTTATAGTATGAAGATACTTAGTTTCTTTCAAATAAAATATTTTATGAGTAGATGAATCTACGCATGTCTAAAACTTCTTCCCTTTTATTAACAAAAGTATTTATTGAGCTCTTTATTTATATGCAGAGTGCATCACATATATTTAATCACCCTATGAAGTAGGTATCATTTTATGGATGAGAGAATGGAGGCTTTGAGAGGATAAGTCAGTTGATCAAAGCTAGTAGACAGCAGAGCTAGGATTTATGCTTACATCTGTCCAACTGCAGACCCCATACTGTTAATCATTATGCTGTGCTCCTTAGATTTGGCATATATTATAAGAGTGTTTTTAATCCATCTTAATTTGGGGGCGTGTTTTACTTTGTACAGGGTAATTTCTTCTATCCTTATACTTTCTATATGGAGGAATTGAAAGAACTTTTGTACTACCGTGTGCTTCATTCTATAAACAGTCTCAGACCATTTGGAAACCCACATCATTTTTGAAACTTGATGTACTAACCTAGTTTTCAGTTCTTTTCCTTCTCAACATAATCTTTCTGTGCGTTCTTTGTTTAAGGATGGCAAGAGCGGAACGCTTAATGTTGTTGGACGTTGTTAAAAACTAGTTTGGTTGAAAAAAGAAAGAAATTAAATTGGTTTAGGATTTAGGAGATTCAGGTTCTAGTTCTGCATCTGAAGCTGACTGTAAGATGGAGCAAAGTATTAATATACTGTTTTGCCACATTAAGTTATTGTAAAATAAAAGTTTAAATAGGCAAAAAGCATTTAGGACCATGTAAAGTTTTTCTGTGTGTCAGCAATCATAATAGCTGCAGTGATTATTGGAGCCAGAATTCAACAAAAATAATTTGGGGCTTATTGTTGCTTGGCGAAAACATACTTAAGATATTTAGAGTTTAGGTAGCTTGTTAAATACTTTTTGTATCATTTTGCTTGGCCTTAAGCATAATATCAAATTTGGGCTGCAGATAGATGTAGGACATGCAGGCAGAGAAATAATCAAATTGTGATCTGAATTATTTTCTGGTAACCGAATGATTCTTAAAGAACTGTATCACAGTTAAGTCAGACTTTGTTGTTAGTTGCCATCGAGTCCGCGCTGACTCATGGCGACCTTATGTATGAGAACAAGACATTGCCCAGTCCTGGGCTACCTTCATGATCAGTAGTATGTTTGAGTCGACTGTTGTGGCTGTTGGGACCATCCACCTGATTGAGGGTTTTCCTCATTTTTGCTGACCCTACTTTACCAAGAATTGATGCTTTTGAATTGTGGTGTTGGTGAAGCATATTGAATATACCATGGACTGTCAAAAGAATGAACAAATCTGTCTTGGAAGAAGTACAACCAGAATGCTCCTTAGAAACAAGGATGGCGAGACTACATCTCACATCCTTTGGACATGTTATCAGGAGACCAGTCCCTGGAGAAGAACGTCATGCTTGGTAAAGTAGAGGGTCAGTGAAAAAGAGGAAGACCCTCAATGAGATGGATTGACACAGTGGCTGCAACAGTGGGCTCAAGCATAACAAGGATTGTGAGGACGGTGCAGGACCGGCCAGTGTTTCATTCTGTTGTACATAGGGTCACTATGAGTCAGAACCTTCTTGATGGCACCTTACAACAACAACAGCTTTACCAAATTTAGGGATGTTACATTCTCTGAGCTGTATTCCTATGAGACAGATGAATGGGAAGGAGAGCTGGATTGTGAAATTTAGTGTACTACAGTGGAGGAGAAAAGGAATGAAAGAACTTCAGGGGAAATGAGGCTCAGTAGGATCATTCAGAAAAATCCTGAGTTGAATTATGGATAAACTACAGGCTTCCCCTTCTATCTAAAAGTAGACCATTCCTATGAAACTTTTCATAAGCCAAAATGGCGTAAAATGAAGAAGCAATTATTAATTTATATGGGAAATTTTTTTTTGAGCATCCCCAGATCCCCAGAATAATCCACCAGATCATATCAAATAACACACAAAACCTAAAATAACACTATGGTGACTTGATGTTGAGATGCTGAGTGTAGTTCTCAGGAAGGAGCTGCTCAGGTTGCATGCTGCCTCTTTGGCGGCTCTCTGCAAAACAAATGAGGAAAACTATTTCCACTTTTTGCCTTTTTTTGTAAAAGCGAATATCTTCTTCAGATGTTTGGGTTAGCAAAAACAGATATTAATGTACGTCTTTTGTAAAAGCAAAGTGGTATAAAGTGAACTTTCTAAAAGTGGGGGATACATGTTTGTCTTAATAGAGTTGATGGCTGAGGATACGTCGTGGATTTGCCATATTGAAAATGCCTGCTCTTGAACTGTCTCAGGTCGTCCTAAATATTTAAAGGAGCTGACAGTGCCCTACTCTGTCTGGAACACAATAAGCTAGGGGGAGAATGGCTTGAGAGATCATCCACAAACATGCGAAAGTAAAGATTTGCTTTTCTAAGGGGGGTGTGTGTGTGTGTGCGCGCGTGTGTGTGTGTGCGCGTGTGTGCGTGTGTGCGTGCGTGCGTGCGTGCGCGCGAGTGAGTGATGGTCGGGGAGTAGAGCCGGAGGGTTGGGCTTGGCTTTTCTGGTAAGCTCATTTGGCTTTAATGGCTATTGTTTCACTCAATATTTTCAGCATTTCCCAAACTTTTGCCATTCAGGCATCACCTTCAACAATTTTTGTCATATCCATTTATCACCTTTATTTGTTTAAACTTAAGGTTAAATGTACTTAAAACAAATTTTATTCTGTTGAAATGTCACGTTTGATGTGCTAGTTATAATTTTTTCTAATCCACATTGAAATAAGTACCTAAAATTAGCATTAAAACCTGTCCATCCTTGGTCCACCTAAAATTATCTTGAGAAATCCTTTCATTTAATTTTAATTCCTCTTTTAACAGAGAGGGAAGACTGAATTTTAAAGGTCAAGGGGTAAATCCAAAGACTGGAAATAGGGCCTTTTCAGTGGTGTTTTCTAGATAGGTTTAAAGTGATGGATGGGAATTAATTCTCCTTTAGGTTATTAGCCTTGGTGGCACAGTGATTAAGAGCTCCAGTTGCTAACCAAAAGGTCAGCAGTTCAAATCCACCAGCCACTCTTTGGAAACCCCATGGGCCAGTTCTACTTTGGCCTGTACGGTTGCTATGAGTTGGAATGGACTTGATTGCAACAGGTTTTTTTTTTTTTTTAGGTTATCAACCTAAAGCAAATATGGGTTACACTTTCGTTAAGTTTGATTTCTTTTATTTGACAAAAACTACTGAATAGCTTTTAAGCTCTGTGAGTTTCTAGGCTTTCTGAGTGTTTTCCCCTCTAGTTTGCTAACTAAATTTTTTCTGGAAATTCCCAAACTTAGCTTCAAGTAAGAGGGAACATGGTTTCTCTCTGCTCAGTTTAGTGATGGGCTATACTCTACCGGCTCGTAAGCCCTAGAGTTTAGTTCAGTTCAACCAGCCGTCTGTGAGCTGCCTTTTATATGCCAGGCCCAGTGCTAAGGCTTGTGATGTAAAGATGAAACTATGATCCTGCCTTCTGTGAGGCACATAAACAGTTGAAACAGCCAGTGTGATACAGGTATGTGCCAGATACAGGAGAAATGAACTCTTTGGTTGGATCAGCAAAGGCCTTAGTAGCTGGGAGAGCAGGAGAGCTGGGCATGTTGAGTAGAACGTGAGGAAGGCAACACATGGTTTGTGCCACCGTGGTCCCTTTTCCTCAGGCAGTCTTTGTAGACAATCGTTCTGCAGCATTTCTTTGGGTTCTGCATCAGCCCACACGGCATCCCAACAAGAATTATTTTAAATATGCAGTAATTCATAGCGTTTCTGTCCTGTCAGCCTCACATGAATTTGAAGCAATAACCAAGAAACCTTCAGTAACAGTTGGCACATTGAGATGGCATCATTCCCAAATCAACATTTTAATGAGGTTCTGTGCTTTAGGATCAACACTTCTTGTTTAAGTATACTCAGGCATGTCCTACATAAATGGAAGCAATGTGGCAGAAGTGGCTGGAATAACAGTATGAGTTTTGTCAGGGTAGGCATGTAGACCCTACACTGTAAGGGACTCTTTGGAGCAGCCCTGGCTATCTCAGTTACAGGGTCCTGGGTAGGAGGGAGGTATACATAGGGGAGGAGAAAGAAGAAGAAGAAGAATAAATTAATCTTAGCTACCTTTAGGGAACGTGTGTACAGAGTGAAGGAATTCTAGTCTCCACATATCTTCTCACCCATCCCCCCAGTGCGTGAGCCACCCCCGTCGTCTCTACCCGTAACTTGAGCTCCTGCACATTCAGAAACTAAAGTTGAGGAAGATTTGAGTCCTATACATGTGAGGGGCAATTGAAGGAGAAACTTCTAACCCATCTTCACCCTGGATGTCTAAAACCCCCACCATGCTAATTGTAGTGATGACTGCATCCAGTCTTAGACTTTTGGGAATTTAATATATACAGAATTTGTTAATTTATTTTGATTTTTTAAAAAATGTTGTTAGCAGTATTGTTCTCTGAAAAAGGTGAGGAGTAAGGGCCCAGGAGGCTGAGCATTACTTCAGCCCCACCGTGTCTCTGTGTTACCAGAGACCACACCCTTCCTCAGACATAACCACAGAAGACTGTTTCTTTTGGCTGTGTCTCTGACCTTGAAGGATCCAGCCAGCTGCCTTGAAGCTTTGGGTGCTAGACATGATATGGGTAGAGTCCAAGAGTTATTTCTGTTTCATATGTCTTATTTAGCATGGCTAAATTAATTTTATTTATACATCACACGTTATCATCTTGAGATAAATTTAAAATGCCATTGAGTTCTGTATTTCTAGCTCAAAGCATGTTTAGAAATATTTAAAATAGCATAATTTAAGGTAACATCTGCTAATGATGCTGTAGTGCCTTTCTCTTGGAAATTCAGCAAGGTTGGAATGTGGATTGATTTGCAGTGTGTGTTAAATTCTTCGAACCCACCAGGCGCTCCATGGGAGAAGGATGTGGCAGTCTGCTTCCGTAAAGATTTACAGCATTGGAAATTCTGTGGGGCAGTTCTACTCTGTCCTATAGAGTCACTATGAGTCAGAACTGACTCGACGGCAGTGGGTTTGGTTTTTTTTTTATTTTTTATTAAATTCTTAGTTTTTCTTTTCTGTTTGTGATGAGGCAGTTTTTGGAAAAATACTTTGTGATCAGCTTGGGAGTTTGGTTTTTCTCCATCAGTTTCTCCTTTTAATAATTGGAAACTACTGTTCATTATTTATATAAAACTGTCTTTTTCTGGCCTGCTTTCTGTAACCTTTCCCCTCTTAAGAATTTTAGGAATTCCCTGACTTTCCTCTGGGGGATTTTATGCCTGCTTTATCCCAGATGTGGGACACAGACTTGGCTGAAGATTTTTTCTTTTTATGTTCCTACATTTGAAAGACATTCTTTTAACCTGTGAGCAAATCTGCCACTGAAAAGGGGGTGTTTAAGAAAAGTAGTTAAGAAAATATGTGTTTGGTTTAAATTTCTGACTTATTGAATGACACAAAAATCCCATATACAAAATGAAAAATAGTAGTGTTAAATAATAAGGAGAAAATGCATTCATGTTAGATTAGCCTTTTAACTCTGGGATTTTATTTTCTGAATGAAGATAATGTCAAACAGTTTCGAGTACCAGTGGCCCAGTGTCTGCTGTTTCACTGCACACTTGCTGATGTCAGCCCAGGGGTGCCCGGGCTTGGCAGACGTCTGCGCTACCTTCATCTTCTCTGTCCCTGCCTTTGGCCCACACAAAGGGGATATTTAACATTATTCATAATCTTTTATCTGCTTACATTATTATAGATCCTATTGATCCTAATCCCTACCTCAGAATGTAGAATGATAGGAAGAGGGGAGAAGTTCAGAGTGAAGGAGGCTATATTAAGAAATACAAGATTTTCCCTCTTTTTCACAATGTCCATTCAAATTTCCAGAAGGTATTTCACCACCAGCTTTTGGCTAGTGTGGTTTATTTATTAATATCGAAGAAAATAAAATGTAAACTCTTGTTGTGTGATAAAATGTGAAAGGAATGCCAAGGAGAGGTTTTTTTTTTTCCTACTTTGAGTAAATATTGTTTTCCCAAGCCTAAGTTTGGTTTTATACAATAAATACATATCTGATTTATCATGTTTCCTTAACCAGTTGCCATCAAGTTAACCCCCACTTGTGATGACCTCATGTGTGCCAGAGTAGAACTGTGCTCTGTAGGGTTTTCAATGGCTGATTTTTCTAAAGTAGATCGCCAGGCCTTTCTTCTGAGGCACCTCTGGTGGACTCTAACCTTCAACCTTCCAGTCAGCAGCTAAGTGTGTCAACCCCTGTTTCCTTAGTTTTATAAAACCAGAACTTAATTAGGTTTTAGTAAGTTTTCTCAAGTGCTGTTTTCTTCCTAGTGCAAGTTTTTGTTGAATCCCAGAGATCTAAATTCATAAAATTTATTTTTCAATATTTAATCTTTTTTCCAGTAGTATCAATTTTGTAAAGTAAGCTAGATCCCTGCCTACTGTATATTTCCTACAGTGCTCTGTTTCCTTGGTTGACATATTCTTTTCCTCCTGTAGGATCTTTCGAAGATGGTTTGGCTGCCTTGGAGATTTGGAGATCTGATGCCACGATGAGGACTCACACACGGGGGGCTCCCAGTGTGTTTTTCATATATCTGTTTTGCTTTGCGTCAGCCTACATCACCGACGAGAACCCAGAAGTCATGATTCCCTTCACAAATGCCAACTACGACAACCACCCAATGCTGTACTTCTCCAGGGCAGAGGTGGCAGAGCTCCAGCTCAGGGCCGCCAACACGCACGAGCACATTGCAGCCCGACTCACCGAGGCCGTGCACACCATGCTGTCCAGCCCCTTGGAGTACCTCCCTCCCTGGGATCCCAAGGACTACAGTGCCCGCTGGAATGAAATTTATGGGAACAACTTGGGTGCCTTGGCAATGTTCTGTGTGCTGTATCCTGAGAACATTGAAGCCCGAGACATGGCCAAAGACTACATGGAGAGGATGGCAGCGCAGCCTAGTTGGTAGATTTTTGTCTTTTTCTTCTTACTGTATTAACTGTACTATTCAAGGAAACAGATACGTATTCAGATGAAATCTCAGAGGGCAGATTTTCACATACTTGTTTGTTTCTGTGTGTGTATGGAGGGAGTGGAGGTTACTTGTTATTTGAGTTGCCAGTGGCTTATGAGTGGTTCAGAGATTTATAAGACTTAGTTACTTCCATGTTTAAAGTTAGAAGGAAAATATTTAGATACAACCCAACCAAGGAAAAAATAATTTGCTGAATTGAGTAAACAGTAGCATCTTGATTGTTGATAATTCTTTCCCCCTTGTTCAACAAGCACATATTACTGTCATCTGCTGGTGTTAGGTTTTGTTTGGCTGGGAGGTAGTTGAACCCTTGTGCCAACAAGAGATTTCACTCAGTTAAGACTTATTTGTATTTTATGACAGTGAAGAACTAAAAGGCAATGTGATAGAATTGACTGGCCATTTATAAATAAGATTCTATTCCATCTGCTTCCAAAAAAGGATATGGGATAAATTGTTTAAACTAGGGATGCTATGGGTATTTTTACTTAAAGTGTATTGTAATACACATTAATGGTTCAGTTACACTAAAAAAATCACAAACTATATGAAATATTCTTTTAAAGTTAAGTAAACTGCCATTTGTATAAGGCTGGCGACAGCTCATTTTTAAATGCTTAGAAGATGAGCTGTGGTGCATTTAGTGTTGTGGTGAATTACATCTCCCTAGATGTCACAGGGAATCCCTGGGTGGCTCAGACAGTTAACATACTTGGCTACTAACTGAAAGGTTGGTGGTTCAAGTCCATCCAGAGACACCTCAGAAGAAAGGCCTGGTGATCTACTTCTGAAAAATCAGCCATTGACAGCCCAGTGGAGCTCATTTCTACTCTGAAACACATGGGGTTGCCATGAGTTGAAATCACTCGATGACAACTGGAGTGAAGATGATGATGTGCAAGCTCCTTGATAAATTTTTGCCACTATGGTAAAGAATACTGTTTGCTTATAGAGTTTGAAAATTTTTCTGGAATTTAATAAAGAAAAAGATGAAGGGAGATTTGACATTAAATCCATGTCAGAGCTGATTTTTTGTAGGCTGCTTGTTACCAAAAAAAAAAAAAACCTGTTGCTGTCGAATCTGTTCTGACTCATAGCGACCTTATAGGACAGAGTAGAACTGTCCCATAGGGTTGCCAAGGCTGTAATCTTTACAGAAGCAGCCACATCTTTCTCCCACGGAGCAACTGGTGGGTTTGACTGCTGACTTTCTGGTTAACAGCTGAGCGCTTAACCACTGTGCCAACCAGGGCTCCTTAGGTTTCTTGTTAGGTGTACATATAGTCATTTTGAAGTTTATAATATTAAAGATTGAAAATAATTTTTTTATTTGGTTCGTTTCAAAGCATAACCACGTATGTAGTGGTTTCAGACTTTCACTCAAATTAACTGATTGTATTCTGTTCCTGGAACCAAAAAGCAAAGATAAAAGATGTATGAAAAGTTATTTGATATTTGAACTATAAAGTTAAATTATCAAATATTTTTAATAACTCAATTGACATTGGGGAATCAATTAGTTAAAAATGATCACCGTATTTACATTATTTAGAAAAAAAACTTGTGCTCTTTAAGGTTACTTGTTCTTTTAAGGTCCTTGTTTTAGATAGGTAAGTGGATTCTGGCAGATTAAGGTACTGATAAAAATGTTACAAAGAGATAGTTACTGTAAAAAGCCATCTATTTCATCATAAAAGAGTAACCAACTCTGAATTACCGTTTTTAAGCATAAATAAAATAATGTTAGGAACTGTACAAGAACAGTGCAATTTTATTACTATGTTATAAAACATTCAGGCTGTGTAAATACCAACTTAAATATATACTGTCCTTAGGATTAGACTGCTTCCATGATAAAAGAAGGCAAATAAATAACTTCAAGTAAAAATTATAATTTTTGCATGGTTGCTGCAGGTTTACTTTTACTGGGTATTGGAGACATGTAGAAATTTACTAGAGGACTAGTACTTTATTCATGGCAATATTGATAAAACTAGGTATAACCCTATGTCCTTATCCAGTAACCTAAAAAGCCAGTGTTGGTAGAGCTGAGCAGCGGACTTCTTTCTCTTGACCTCTGGGAAGCTGAAGGTTAGAAATTGAGAATTTGCCGTCACATCTGGTTTCTAGTTCCAGAGGTGATCTTGGCATTAAAAAGTTGAGCTACTTGGATGTTTTTGTCTTGGCAGGTACTATTATTAGGTTATGATTTTTAATGATTTTATGGAAATTTAAACTTTTTAAAAACTACCACACGCACCCCCTAGACTCATAAATTTTCACTTAGATTTGTGTTTGAGTATAATCACTTGTTTACAACTTAAAATGTTTTAACATCTTAAAAAGTTAAATAGTTTTACAGTTCAGCTACCGCTAGTCACCCACTCTGACTTATGGTGACCCCATGTGTGTCACAGTAGGACTGTGTTCCGTAGGGTTTTTCAGTGGCTGATTTTTCAGAAGTAGATTTCCAGGCCTTTCTTCCAGGGTATCTCTGGGTGGATTTGAACCTCCAGTGAACACGTTAGCCATTTGCACCACCCAGGGACTTCAACTACATCTGTTTAAATTGCCCAACTAGTCATGTCCCTACAAAGTATTATGTTGTGGGGATTGTCATTGTCTTAAGATACAGTTCACTTATAGTTGATTTCAGAAAAATAAAGGCTAGATCTTATTTACAAAAGAGAAATAATTGGCATTGTGGTGTTAAAAGAAAAACTTCTTCCTATGACTTCATCAGACTCCTGAATACATTTGCCATTTCTACTCTTTTGTAAAGCCAATGACTAAATTCTGTTCATTAATTTATTGACTTAATGAACAAGCATTTATTGAGCATCTACTGTGTGTTGTGCACTGTGCCAGTGCTGAAGATTCAAAGATGAAGAAATATCTCAGTACTTTTTAATTCGCACCCAGGGTAAGGATGCAAACATTGGGTATTTGAAATGTAAGCTAGGGCTGTCTCTTTCTCTGAACTGATCTAAGGATCATTTAATAAGGGATTTCATTAGTTTTTGTTCATAACTTGCTAAGAGAGTTGTATCATGCTACACTCTAGTGCGATAGAACAGCACTGGTGGTAGAGTCACATGGCCTGGGTTTGAATCCCAGCCCCCTCATTTCTTCAGCTGTGTTACTCCAGACAAATTTACTTAACTTGCCTGAGCCTTAATGTCTTTATGTGTAAAATGGCAATACCGCAGTATAAATCTCGTTGGGTTGTTATGCGAATTAAATGAGATAATTAGTATAAAATACTTAGCACAGTTCCTGTCACAGTAAGCCTTCAATAAATAAGTATAATAACAATAATGATAATTATTGTTGCTGTTATTTCGCCTAGTACTTAGGTCTTGTTTGGAATTTATTCAAGGATTTTACTCACCTTTGTTCACCGTGCTGTCAAAACTAAAACATGTGTTTAATTCATAAAATTTTTCTTTTGATTTCATTCCATTAAAACTTTCAGCAATGTTCCCCTGGGCTTTTCTTTTTCTTTTTTTTTTTTAATGCATACAAGAATCTAATAGTAACTCCAGTGAAGGAGGTTTTGAGGAAAGTAACAGTGACGTGTCTTGAGTGATACTAAAAGAAGTACATAAGAGATATACCTGCATACAAATTTATGAATGTGGTTCATTTCATTCAAGTATTTAGTAAATAAAGAGCTAAAAGGTCACATTCATAGATTCACTTATTTAAGAATTGGGCCATTGTAAAATAAAAGTTAAATGGAAAATATCTAATTATATATATATATACACTGTCTTGTTATGTGTATCTGTTATAACAGACTGCAAGATAGGAAGGGAACCTGATAGATTGATAATGATGATGGTAGTGATTGAAAAATGACAACATACAAAACTTCTTCTTTTAGTACTATAATTTTGTGTGTCTGAGTACCCAGATGATTGGGCGTCCACAAAAAGAGATGAGACATATCTGTGTGCCATATCAGCCTTGGCAGAGATGCCCAGTCCTCTCTCAGAAACTCTCCTTTGTTCTTCTGTCTTCCATTAATGCTCATACATCTGCCATAAGATAACAGTAACATTAGCAGAGTAATTTAAGTTTGTTCTTAATTTAGTTCCAGAAATTAAATTCAAAAAGATTATTTTAACCTAATATAGTGACAGTTTATTTTCAGCATCACCAGTAGTATCTTTGTTTTTAACATTTAAATTAAGACTTTTTTCCGAATAGAACTTGTCTTCCAAATGAGAACTAGGGTCTGGATTGCAGTTGGATCTGTATTACATAAAGGCTTGATTAAAACATAATATACAGTCATTTTTAGAAAGTTTAATGAGCTGAGATCATAAGTGCAGGGCTGGGAACAAAAGAAAGTCTATTTTATTGTTTAAAATGAATTTGTTTTTGAGATAATACCACCTAAGATATTTAGTTGCTCAAGTAAGTTCTGCATATGCCAGGTGGCACATGCCATACCCTCGTTTATAAGCATTACTTTTCTGTGTTCAGTCCTAACAGCTTAAAAACAAACAAACAAACTGGGCTCAAAGAACTAAAGTACTGCATCAGTTTTTTTTTTTTTTTTCCCCATCCAGAGCTTGAATGTTAAGATAGGAAAAGAAAAAGTACTTGTTTAGTAGAGACTAAAAAGAGGTTTTTTTTAAAATCCATTTTTAGGATAGATTTTTTTTTTGAAGTTGACACTATTACTTTACTCTCCTAAGTATTTCATATTTGCTTATTTGTACTTATTCCTACCATCTTTCCTCCAAAAGACGAAGGAGACAAAATATTTAAATTAGAATTATCTGAGAAAGAAAAGAGGGGAGAAAGAGAGTGAGGACTACAGACTGGAGTAGAAATGAGGTAATTGCTAAAATGCATCTTACATACTGTGAATGGGCCACAAATTCAATCCTGAGTTTTCTGGCGGTAAAGAAAGTAAACTCAGTTAATTTTGAAGTT
>NW_004443953.1:26145757-26146993 GCF_000243295.1 Trichechus manatus latirostris
TTGGCTCTGCCATTTTGTCCGCCTTAACCTCTGCAGACTTCACTTTCTTCATCTATAAAATATGAGTAATTCGTCCCATGCAAGCTTGTTCCAAGGATTAGATGAAATAATGCATATAAAGTTCTTAGCATTGTGTGCCTGTCACAGGTTTTCGCTAAAACGTTTATTACTACACAGAAAATAGGAATGAACATGTAGCTTTATTCTTGTTAAGTTTTTTGATACTCAGCACTCCATTTTACCTGCTGCCTGTCACTCTGGAGCTGTGTTTTGGAGAAGTATTTGTTGTGGATGATTCTTTGTCCCTTTCTCCATAGTATTTTTGCTGGGTTATCACCAGACAGAAAATAAATCACAGAGGAAAGAAATTACTTCACGTTTGCGTTGGAGCCAGTCAGCTACAGGAAATCAGATGTGGTTGAGGGAAACAGAGAAAGTTGAACTTTTGGACAGAGAAGTAATTGTATTTTTATTCACAACAGACTGAATATTAAATCCTTGCCCGTGAATTACAAACTTCTGGATGGTGACATCTAAAGGTGTATTTGCAAAATAAAATAAAATAATAAATAACTAAAGAGAGAGAAAGAAAAACCTCTGGCATATTGAAATGAACCAATCAGTGTCATTACTGTACATACCAAAATGAAAAGTGTGACTGACTTTCTCAGCTCTTGCCTGCTAGGCTCCAAGTGCAGTTTCCTGCAGCTGTTTCACAGGTTTTTTGCTTTTTTAAATTGTAAATGAGGGCTGGAAATCAAAGGGGAAGGATGTAGTTGGGCCCCAACATGTGGAGCCAGCACCGTGAGTAAAAAGATCTCGTTTTCCTCTCATGACCTTACAGTGACGAGTACTGAGAGGCTTACCCCAGAATGCGCCTGGAATCCATTAAAGTGGAACAAATGCTGGGCTGTCAGAAAACTCAGGCTCCAATTCCCCTGGCTTATTCTCATTCATGTTTTTCCTTTATTTTATCCTTTCCCCTCACTCCTTCTGCCTCTCTTTTTCTCTGTTCCTTTCATTCTGTGACCTAGAGAAATTTACCTTGTTTCAGATCCGTGGAAATAACAAAGCTGAAGTAACTGAGGACTACAGGCTTTCTACAAAGATCAGATTCTTTAAAGTTTCTGAAACACCTGTGTTAGGAAGCTGGCCATTGGGATTTCCGTTCTTGAAAACAGTTCACTCAGCAGGTTATACTCAGCATCATTACAAATAGAGAGGATTGGGCAAGTC
>NW_004443953.1:26169791-26170734 GCF_000243295.1 Trichechus manatus latirostris
ACCACTTACTAAAAAAAACTTTTTTTCTCTCAGTAATTTTTTTTTTTAATCATATACAAATTGCATATGTTTTTCCATATGTTTTTTCTGGACTTTTTGTTTTGGTCCATTAGTGTGTCTGTATTTTTATATATCAGTATCACACTATTTTGATTAGTGAGGTTTCATAGTATGTTTTCTTCTCTGGTAGGTCTAGCCACCCTCCATGATTACTCTTCTTTTACAGGATTTTCTTGGCTATTCTTAATTATTTTCTTGCAATCAGATCGACTACTTCCAAGCATAGTTTTTCACATGATTGCTTGCACATTCATTGACTGAAGTGGTGACATCAATAAGTTGTCCAATTGAATTTTTGTAAACATATTTAACATTTTGCATTTATAAATGTAAAACATGTTAAACATATAAAATACCAAGGTACTTTTTTAAATGGGAAAAATCATTCAATTATGTTTTTGTGATAGTACAGACAAATCTGTAGCACCTTTCCAGGTTTTAGAATTTCTCCATTACAACAGATTCTTTCATAATTTGTCATTAGAATTTGATATGCAAGCCTGATTTTTAATCCTAGTCCTTTGAATTCTGCTATTCCAACAAAACAGGGGTCTTGTTATCAAGTTTGAATTATTTTACCTATCATGTTTAACCTTAGAACTTTTTCAGGCTAGACAGGAACCCAAAACATGCTTGGTCAGCTAAAAGGGATTAAAATTACAAATGCTTCCATTTAAATAGATTATGCTTGGGTAGCATACTTGGGTACTTGGCTCATAAGACTTCATGTCAGTGAATTAAACATTAGAATAATGATATGGCAATGCATTTTCCCTTTTAATAACACTACACTTTATTCTCATTAGTTTGGTATGTTTGGACACTCAGATTAATTCATTTTATCCACAAATCATCTAGAATTCTTTTTTAAGTGGAAAAGAGT
>NW_004443953.1:26172707-26178389 GCF_000243295.1 Trichechus manatus latirostris
AATTGCCTTTTTTTTAATTGAGAGTGCATGGTGGTGTAGAATACAAGGACTGCTAGTCCCGTTTGGTGCCCTTGCCTGGATTCTTGCTAAGGTGCCAGCATTTTTACCCACTATTGCTTTTGTACCATCATTGCAAATGTCAACATATAACTAAGGGGACCAAAAAAGTGAGGAAGGGGAATGAAATATTGTTGGTTGGGGGTAATATTGAAATTCTGACAAGTTGACCAGGAGAGGCCCCACCAAGATCACTTCTTGAATATAAACTTCTAAAGGAAGAATACATTTCTAGAAAAGGTAGTCTCATAGAACGTTTTTAAGGATTCTTAACCTGGGTTCCACAAACCCCTGGGTCCATAGGTTTGTATGGGGAAATGTTACATCTTGATTTACACTAATGCGAACTGAAATTTAGCATTTCTTCCAATCATGGATATAATAGTATAATAATGTTGGTAGAACCTGAAACTTGGTCACAAATAGACATCACAGCTATTTGCATATCATACAGTTATAGAAATCTCAAAATATTATTTATGCTCATCACTACTTATAAATTCTGGTAGTTACTCTCCCTGCTACTAAATCTTGTTAATTAATGCCTTAATAAAGAAGCACATGTATCACAATTTTTTAAAAAATATATGTATTGATAATTACATTTCAAAATAATCAGTTTCCTTGTATTTCTACATATTGTTGTTTTGAATTTTAAAACATTTTGAGAAAGGGCCAAGGCTTCACTAGATTGCCAAAAGAGTTTCATGGCATGAAAATGTTAAACTTTCGTTTAATCCCTAACTGAAGACTTTCTTCCACCTCCCACAGATACAGTGCACTCTTCCTTTGTTTACCTCAAAGAGTACTCAGATACATCCTGTGCAGAGCGGTAGGGTTTTCTGGATCATTCTATATAGAGTTTTGATTGTGGAATCTCCTTTTTAGTGTCCTGTTTAACGCAGACAACACACCATTAAAATACTTGCAGAATAAAGTAGCAAATCAAGCTGAAATTTTGCTTCCTAGAAAATGATAATTTAATACTTCACAGAAGATCAGCATTTAGACTTCTCTGAAAGATATTTTAAGAACTTTAAGGCAGTACAGTTCATTTTATGGGAAAGAATGAGACACAGAAATTCTGAGTTAGAATACACTCATCTCACTTACTTATGCCAGCCTGTTATCCAGCCCCACATCATGGTGCAGACCAAGTAGGTCTGTCCAGATTGAGAAGTTATAAAACTATATACCATGACCCCTTCTCCTTGACCAGCCTATGAGAAATAAGATAGAATGTATGTGTCCGAATATTTTAGCAAGGCAACCATAGCATAAAACTGAGAACCTCCCAGGCAGCTAAAGATGGAGGGGTAAGCAAGAGTTGAATAGGAACTTAAGAGAATTTTGCCCCGCTGCTACATGTTCTGTGCTTTAGATTTCTTTGAACATACTCTACTGTCTTTCATCAGGAGTTAAAAATAAAAATTCTTCAGGAGTTAAAAATAAAAATTCTCAACATCTTGCTATTGCCAGAACTCTTGAGAGTAAAGTGTTAACTCTGTAATTTTCACATTAGACAAACTTTATGCTTGTGTCTTATGTGGAGTGAAGTCAATCCTGTGTTGTTAAATCTCTTGGATTATATCTTCAGTGGTGTCCTTAAATTCTGAGAAATAGACCCTTCAAGTGTGTGATGAAAGCTGTGAGGCCTGTTCATTCATTTACATTATTTCCCTTTACAGGTTAGTAAAAGATGCTCCTTGGGATGAAGTCCCGCTTGCTCACTCCCTGGTTGGTTTTGCCACTGCCTATGACTTCTTGTACAACTACCTGAGCAAGACGCAACAGGAGAAGTTTCTTGAAGTGATTGCCAATGCCTCGGGCTATATGTATGAAACCTCATACAGGAGAGGATGGGGATTTCAGTACCTGCACAATCATCAGCCCACCAACTGCATGGCTTTGCTCACAGGAAGCCTTGTCCTGATGAATCAAGGTGCGTCTGGACACAGCAAGGGGATGCCCGAGCTGACATCAGTCATAGTCGCCATGTTGTGAGCAGTGCACTTTTATAAGCGTTCTCAGGAACGTGTTCATACTTGGATCTTAACTAAGCCTGGATATGAAGTAATGCCTAGAACATCTCTTAGCTAATCGAGAGACATTGTTTTCCTAAATTCTGTTAGTTGTATTAGCCTGAAGGCTGTTTATTTATGGCTTATGAATGTCCCAGGCCATGTTTTTACAGCACAGGGTCAGTGGTGAATATTCATCTTTTCAGTGAATTTTGACATCAAAGATAGCCGAATGGCATTTTTAAAAGCAAAATAGGTGGTTTATTATTTGAAGTGAATGTTCCTAGGACCTTACTACTCCTCTTTCTCTAAAAAGACTTAAAACAACCAATGTGTAGAGCATTTACATCAAAATTGTGGGTGACTTTTATGGATTGTGCAGCTATTTTGCCTTAATGCAACAGTTGATAATATTTCATTGTCTTTGTTCTTATAATTCTGACTTAACCACAACTCCTATGGAAGTCTGTAAATGACTGAATAGATTGTATTTTTAAAAAGCAGCCATTAAATCACAGTTAATAGAATATTAAATACATACTTGGAGCTAGCATTCTGAAATAAGTTAACTCTTGGTGGCACAGTAGTTAAACATTCGGCTGCTAACCAAAAGGTCGGCAGTTCGAATCCACCAGCCACCCCTTGGAAACCCTACAGGGCAGTTCTGCTCTGTCCTGTAGGGTTGCTATGAGTTGGAATCGACTCAACAGCATTGTTTTTTCTTTTTAATTCACAGTAAAAATTAGTAAGCATTTTATTTAATTCTCACAACAACCATATAAAATAGTTGGGATTTGGACCCAATTCTAGCCAGCCTCAAAGTTCAGTCTCTTTCCACTCTGCTTTGTTCTCTCTCTAGGAATAGAAATTCAGTTTACAGTAAGTAATCTAAGGGAAGCATAATTAGGAGGGTAACTTTTCATCCTAGCTCCCTTTGTCTCCTACCCTCACAAAAGCAAAAACAAAATAAAATCAAACACAAATTTAAGACCCAATGCAAAAACCCACCATCAAACCATTTAATAATTCTTGAGACCCATGAAAAGACATCATCATGAAATGGTGGAAAGAACTTTAGAGCAAGCCAGGTCTCAGCTCATGACCTTGGGCATTAGCCTAGTACAGTTTTATTTTCTTAAATAAATGTTCAGTTCTTTAAGAGCAGGAATAGAACTCACTGCTTTGTTCTTTGTGGTAACTGAAATTGTTCCAGATAATAAGTGGACACCTAAAATGCTGATTTGGATTGCATCAAAATACATAGTTCTTTCCAGGCAAGAGTATTCATATGCATTTATTTTCTGATGAAAGTGATGGGTTGCTCTGAAATATACACTCTTACAGGACCTGCAAATAAGCAGTACACACATTTATAAAAAGACTGAGCAGAAGGAGGGATGAAATCTATGGTCTTGACTTTCTTGGCACAGTTGCTCTAATTTCAGGAGCTATTCCAGCCAGGCTATGTCAGTAAATCCATATCCTCCAAGGCCAGGCCTTGTAGGTATTGACTGAAGTAGCTTAGTATGCACGTGTAGCTTCCATTGAACTCACATAAAATCTCAAATGTGGAAGAATTAAAATATTCTCTCTCTCTGTTCTGCCATCCGTGAGATTTAGTGCACAGGAGTCACAAAGATCTCATGTAAAGAGTTTATGAAGCAGTTGGAAAGAAGATAGTGTGAAATGTTAAATCACACAATAGTTATAATAGTACCATGGAATGAAACAAGAGGTATCATGAAGAAACTCTTGGTTAAATATCAAATAAGTATAGTAAGTGTTAATTCAGGAGAGTAAACTCTTGTATGTGAGTTTGGGAAAGTTCACGGAACTTTGAAGGATGGGTAGAATTTGGGTAGGTGAAGAATAAAGAACGTTCCAGGTAAGGTGTATGGTTGGTGAAAAAATACAGGGTATAGCATCAATAACAATACTATCAGTACCTTGTATTAATGGAGGATTTATAGCTTAAAATATATGTTGGTAGACATTGCCTCATATCTCCTGAACAGAGTTGTTGGAAAGAATAGATAAGGAAAATCAGGTCACGTGATAGACAGGGAACAGTGACTGTAGAGTTGGATATGGAGGACACATGAGAGAAAAAAGATGAAGATGATTGGAATTTTAAACCTGAATGATTAGAGAATAGAAATTGAAAAGTAGCCAGAAGGCTGGCACAATCAGGTGTGGAGCTGGTAGAAGGATCCAGGGGACAATTAACAGTCATCTCTGCACGGCTGATCCTGAGAACAGCACACTGCCCCCGTGAGATGGGAGCCAGGTGTTAGCCTGAGACCTTGGATTTTGGCCAGGAGGTGGTGGTACCTGGGCCTGTGGAAGCCCCCATACCCCCGTAGGCCTTGGTAGAGCATTCAGCACTGATAATGGTGCATATGGTTTGTGGGAGTGAGCCAGGAAGGCTCCACCCACATTTGGAAGCAGTGAGATTAATTTTATCCCCAGAGGTTGTATGATTTAAAAATAAAAAGCAAAACAACACAAATCTTACATCCAAAGACCTAAGTTCGAGTCAAAGTAGTGTTCATTTTTAGTCGTGTGCCAGACTTTTTGCCCTTAGATTCCTACTCCAGTGGCCTTTCCACTCTCAGATCCTGTGGAATCTAACAGCACATCAAGGATGAGAGGTTGTCTTCTAGCAGAAACGCAGATTGAAGACTGTCCATTTAGCTTTGATAGTATTTGAAGCTTATTACAAATTTTATGAAATAATAGTGAAAGTTTTGTAAAGTGATAAAGTATTTTCAAGTATCATTATTTTAAGAAAATTGAATTAAGTCTCAAAATACAAATCTTTTCTTGCAGACATAAAATGATATGCAAATTGTGATCTTAGATGTGATGTGGTTTCAGTTTATTAAAGATTGTGAAATGACTGATACCCATTTAAAGGTTTATCTTCATATAATTAGTAAATGACCTGTATTCAGGAACCTGTTAACTTACCTTATGAACCCATCACAAACCTGGATTAATTGCAGGAGAAAGGCCTGGTGATCTGCCCCTGAAAAATTACAGCCAAGAAAACCCTATGGAGCTCAGTTCTCTGTAACACACAGGGTCAGCATGAGTTGGAATTGACTGGATGTCAGTGGGTTTGGCCATGTTTTTGTTTTGGCTTTGTTACAATCTTTAGTCAATGTTTCCATGTGTTTTTATCCTTCAGGGTATCTTCAAGAAGCCTACTTATGGACCAAACAAGTTCTGACCATCATGGAGAAATCTTTGATCTTGCTCCGAGAGGTGACAGATGGCTCCCTCTATGAAGGAGTCGCCTATGGCAGCTACACCACTAGATCACTCTTCCAGTATATGTTTCTTGTTCAAAGGCACTTCGAGATCAACCACTTCGGCCATCCATGGCTTAAACAACACTTTGCATTTATGTATAGAACCATCCTGCCAGGTATAGTAAGGAGCCAGAAATGGGAAAACATGAAAACTATTGTAATTTTTTCTGATTGTGAAAATTTGCAAGACTAGGAAATGAAGTCTTTGGGTTTTAAATTATATTGAGATTAAAGATATTAAAAAAAAAATCAAAGAAGAACTGAATTCAAGAGTTGCATATTGCCAGAGC
>NW_004443953.1:26178749-26181126 GCF_000243295.1 Trichechus manatus latirostris
TCTTCTAAGGTACAACTGGCTCATGTATATGTATACATATATATATATATATATATATATGATTTAAGAATTTATTAATTTCTTTGAGAGTTTTGTAACAAAACAGTATCTAAGATGTTAGAAAAATTTTAGGAGGTAAATTTTTCATCAGGATGGTATCCCCCCCTGGTGAAATGTAATTTTTAGCCAGTACTTAAATCTTTTTGGTCTGGTTGTATACACATGATAGACTCTCCATTATTGGATTAGTAATCCCACAAATACTGCAGAAAAAAAGAACCATTTTAAGATTTAGTTTCTTGACTTAATTCAGAAACATATTGCTTTATTGCTTAGACATTCAGGAGAAACCTGTTTTGCAGTTTATCTTGATAAACAAAGACTATCTAAAGCAAAACCAAAAACCAAACCCACTGCCATCGAGCCGATTCTGACTCACAGCGACCGTGTAAATGGTCTCAGTGCTATGTGATTTGAGTTTAGATCTCAAAGCCAGCTACATCTCGGCTTACATCTGTTGTAAGCTGTGTATGTGGCTACTTTCTCAGCTGGAAAAGACAATATGAACACCTATAAAAGAAATTTTTGTGTCAATTAATTCAACAAACCTTTATTAAACATCTGTACTAGGCAGAGATTCAAAGATGAATAAAACGCACCCTTTGCTTTCAAGGAACTGTCAGGTTAGTACAGGATTTGGAAAATCACCTTTTATAAAGATCTTCTCAGAAGACCGTTTACTAAACTGTTAGAAACAAAAACATTAGCTATCTGTTGCATAAATCCATTCATGGTAGCATTTTGGAATAGGCTCCCATTTTAAGTCAGTATGTTCTCAACTACATTTCTCTTTTTTTGCTACAGTTGGTCTTATAGTTTTGTCTTTCTGGCCTGGAGTTATCTCCTGCTCTTCTTTCTCAAGAATACCTAGAGCATAACCAGTCTTACCTGCTTTTTTCATTCCCTCTTCCAGTAGTAATATCTGGCTTTATGACCCTTGCATTTTCTTTCTTTCTTTTTTTTTTTTAAGTTTCCAGCAGTATATATTGGCAGGATCTTCGCTGGGAATTATTAGGTTTTCTTCCTATAGAAGTTCAGTTTCTTCTCTGAACCTTATACATAGTATAACTTTTAATTTACTAGAAGCCAAATTGAAGTACTTCATGTTATTATCTTGGCCTAGAATGCAGGATGAGTTGGTGAGAGAGCTAGCATTCACTCCGGGTTCACAAGCTCCCCATACATGAGTGTAGCCATGTGTATATATAGACATAATTGCATATAGCATGGACATTGGAAAATGAGGAAAGTAGACAGTATACATAAGCATTAATAGGTGTGACACTTCCATTAGCAATGGCAAGCTGCCATATCAATGACGTAACAAATACAAACTTGCTCTCAGGATTCATGAAAGACTTTCAGGGGGCCTCTAATTAATTGGTCTGAGGTAGAGCATGGGAATTGTGTTTTTGTTATTTTTATCCAAGATATACAATTGATTGTAATTAGAAACCAAGTTTAAAGATCATTGTTAAGACTTTTATAGGGGTATGCAGTTTGAAACATCTCTTAATTCTTTCAAACTCCCCCCCCCAGGATTTCAAAGAACTGTGGCTATTGCAGACTCAAATTACAACTGGTTTTATGGTCCAGAAAGCCAGTTAGTGTTCCTGGATAAATTCGTCATGCGTAACGGCAGTGGTAACTGGCTGGCCGATCAAATCAGAAGGAACCGTGTGATGGAAGGTCCAGGGACCCCATCCAAAGGGCAGCGCTGGTGCACTCTTCACACAGAATTTCTCTGGTAGGACACGTTGAGCTTTAAAGAGAAATGGTACCCAGTGATATGATTCATGTCATGTGCTACTTTCTTGAATTTAAAATGAAAAATTAATCTGAAACACCTTTAACCCTTTCTCCATGCCACCCAAGTACACGAAGCTTCAGTTCTATTTATATCACAGTGTTTGAAGCTCTATTAGAAAGGTTTCCTTATGTTTAAGATCTAATTACTGTTTGTACTTTTTGATTATTTTGTATTAGAGATGTCCCAGACTCACACAATTTCAAAATATAAGTTTTGATTTATATCAGTTTTGAAATCATATAAAGAGAAAATCACAAAAGATAGACTGGGTTATTCTGGTTATTACACCCCCCCAAAAAGTAGTAAAATTCTTTGGTAAATGGAACATTATAATCTTCCAATAACAAAACTGTTACTAAATTTTCAAAAATGTTTGACAACATTTGACAGCTTTATTTTAATGATAAAAGAACTGTGTAATTTTTTTTTTTTTTTTTGCCTTATTCTTTTAAGCCAAGAAGGAGAAGCCTGGGTCTCCTTTTTTTAAGTGCCAGATATATTGTTGGC
>NW_004443953.1:26181681-26190307 GCF_000243295.1 Trichechus manatus latirostris
TCGACTCAATGACAATGGGTTTGGTTTTGGTTTAAGTAGAAACAGTTTCTGATGCCCTAAAACTGAAACTATAGAACGACAGGTAAAACAGCCAAAATCAAACATCGATAAAATTAACACTACCATAGATAATTAATTCACGTTAGAGAAAAGCATATTAAAAACCAAAAAAACAACCAAACTTGTTTCTGTTGAGTCAGTTCTACTCAAGAGAGTAAAATTAATAAGAGCTTATAATATGGGTCAGCCTTTTTTCCCTTGAGCAGCTGATCATGTGAATCTGTAAAGGCTGTTATCCCAAATCATGGAAAACAAATAATTATCCTCATTATTGTTTTTGGAGCCTTACTGATTCAAAAACCTGTGTTCTTAATCACTGAGAAAATTTAATGTTATTGTATCACTTTGATAATAAGCCATTTATTGTCCAAGGAGCATGCCATCATCTGCAGATTGAAAAAAAAAGCAAAACCAAACCTTTGGATCTGAGGTAGGCAGAGGTAGCCACAATTATAAAGCCTCTAATATTAAATATTTTCCTGGAATTCCACCCATTTATATTCTTAGATGTGGTGTTGGCAGTAAATTTTATCTGTTAAGTTCCCCTCTATTTTTATTTACTTTTTAGAGGAAAACAGTTCTTTACCAAACTTTCAGTAATAGCAGTTATTACAGTACAATACGTCATTACAACTCAAGGTTTGTTAGAGTCCAGATCCTTACATGGGTTCCCTAGAATAGGAACCCCTCAACCAGAAGTTTGGATGAAGTGCTTAAATCCATGAGCCCCAGCAGTTCGGGGCGGCAGCTCTGATGAAGTAAAGAAGGTCCATGTGATGATCAACAGCAAAAATCATTTCAGGTTCAAGGCCAAGGATCGCAAGTCATAAAGATAAACTCCTTTCCCATTTATCAAGGATTTCCCCCTAAGCATGCTGATTATCCGTGAGTTTTTTCAAAATTGTCCCTAATAACAATCTACACAGCTGGTGCTCCGGGGAGCGTTTGTGTGTTGTTTCCTCCAGCCCCATCACCGTGTGGCATCACAGTTCTGGTGTATAATTTTCACTTCCACCACAGTGAAATTTAATTTTGAAAATCAATTCTTTCAGGTATGATGCCAGCTTGAAATCCATTCCTCCTCCAGATTTTGGCACTCCGACACTGCATTATTTTGAAGACTGGGGTGTTGTGACTTATGGAGGTGCGCTCCCTGCAGAAATCAACAGATCTTTCCTTTCTTTCAAGTCAGGAAAACTTGGGGGGCGTGCAATATATGACATTGTGCACAGAAACAAATACAAAGATTGGATCAAAGGCTGGCGGAATTTTAATGCAGGGCATGAACATCCTGATCAGAACTCATTTACCTTTGCTCCCAACGGTGTGCCTTTCATTACCGAGGCTCTGTATGGGCCAAAGTATACCTTCTTCAACAATGTTTTGATGTTTTCCCCGGCTGTGTCAAAGAGCTGCTTTTCTCCCTGGGAGGGTCAGGTTACAGAAGACTGCTCATCCAAATGGTCTAAATATAAGCATGACCTGGCAGCTAACTGTCAGGGAAGAGTGGTTGCAGCAGTGGAGAAAAACGGCGTGGTTTTCATCCGAGGAGAAGGTGTGGGAGCTTATAGCCCCCGGCTCAGACTGAAGAATGTTCAGAGGAATCTGATCCTCTTGCATCCACAGCTTCTCCTCCTTGTAGACCAAATATACCTGGGAGAGGAGAGCCCCCTTGAGACAGCAGCAAGCTTCTTCCACAATGTAGATGTTCCTTTTGAGGAGACAGTGGTAGATGGGGTCCATGGGGCTTTCATCAGGCAGCGAGATGGTCTCTATAAAATGTATTGGATGGATGATACTGGCTACAGTGAGAAAGCAACTTTTGCTTCAGTGACATACCCTCGGGGCTATCCCTATAATGGGACAAACTATGTGAATGTCACCACGCACCTTCGAAGTCCCATCACCAGGGCAGCTTACCTCTTCATAGGGCCATCTGTAGATGTTCAGAGCTTCAGTATCCATGGAGACTCTCAGCAACTGGATGTGTTCATAGCCACTAGCAAACATGCCTATGCAACTTACCTTTGGACAGGTGAGGCCACAGGGCAGTCTGCCTTTGCACAAGTCATTGCAGATCGCCAGAAAATTCTTTTTGACCGGAGTTTAGCCATCAAGAGCACCACTGTCCCCGAGGTAAAGGACTATGTTGCAATTGTGGAACAGAACCTGCAGCGTTTTAAGCCAGTGTTCCAGCTGCTGGAGAAACAGATCCTATCCCGAGTCCGAAACACTGCTAGTTTTAGGAAGACTGCTGAGCGCCTGCTGAGATTTTCAGATAAGAGACAGACAGAGGAGGCCATTGACAGGATTTTTGCCATATCACAGCAACAGCAGCAGCAGCAAAGCAAGTCAAAGAAGAAACGAAGGGCAGGCAAACGCTACAAATTTGTGGATGCTGTCCCTGATATTTTTGCACAGATTGAAGTCAGTGAGAAAAAGATTCGAAGAAAAGCTCAGATTTTGGCACAGAAAGAACTGCCTATAGATGAAGATGAAGAAATGAAAGACCTTTTAGATTTTGCAGATATAACGTATGAGAAACACAAAAGTGGTAGCTTGGTAAGAGGCCAGTTTGGACAGGCACGGATGGTGACAACTACTCATAGCAGGGCCTCATCACTGTCTGCTTCGTATACCAGACTGTTCCTGATTCTGAACATTGCTATCTTCTTTGTCATGTTGGCAGTGCAACTAACTTATTTCCAGAGGGCCCAGAGCCTACATGGCCAAAGATGTCTTTATGCAGTCCTTCTAATAGATAGCTGTGTTTTATTGTGGTTGTACTCTTCTTGTTCCCAATCTCAGTGTTAGCACTGAAGCTATAAATTGCTTGATCGTTTTGTGATCAGAAGAGTTTGTGCAAAAAATATATACACATATTTCCCTAGTTGGATATTGGATTTTTTTCTCAGATGCATTTTAACAAATTGAGGGGAAGATATTTTCAGACAAGGATGCAGGGACAGGGAGAAATCAGGATTGGAGCAAGCAGAGAATACATCAAATGAATAAGAGTAGCTCTGTTGTCCCTTGATGGTTCTGGAAGTATTTTGCTTTGCTAATTTGGGAGGCCATATAGTACTACTCGTAGAAATAAAAAATGTGGTTGTAAGAAATATTTTTTCTTAAGAGAAACAAAAATGATTCACATAGATTTGAATTTGATTAATCTTAATTTAATGCTGTTAGCAATTTCCAGATGCTCTTTTATGGAATAGACTGAAGCACACAATTCTAAGAAATAGAGAATTTTTTTTAATGGTGTAGTCATGTGGAAAAATAAGTGTTGCTGAGTCCTGGCATGGTGGTATCAGCTTCCTTGGAGAAATTGTGCTTAATTAAGTGCACAGGATCTTCTCATTGGTTTATTACTCAGATAACATAGTAAAAATGATGGCAGAAGATCATTAAAAACTCAAAATGTATTTCCAGTAGAAAAGATGTATCTATGAATGAATATTTCCTTGATGATGTCATTCTCTGCACACATGTAGTTGATTGCTTTTATCTATTCATCAGTTGTTCAGTAGGTCAGACAACTACAGATAACTTAATTTCGCATTTACCTTTTATGGAAGACTTTTATAGACCCAATGACTAAACTATTCAAAATAAAATATTTTGTATCCTAAAGGTTGATTTCAATACCAAAGAAGATGGGGAAGCTAAACTTTGGATGATTTTATGTTTTTTTATAGAAAACTTCCTTCAAGTTTATTTTGCTAAATAAACATCCTAATTGTGATTTTTCTATAGTGTCTTTCTCCTTTGTTACATTACATTCTACATGTATGAAACTTTTTCTGAAATCTTTGAAGAGAGATGTTTATTTGGACATGCATTAATTAAACTTATAAAGCAGTGTTTGAATCAAAAGAAGTAATTTCTCTGTTTATTTTACCTTTTTCTTGTTTATACATGTAAATAAAAAACTAACTGAATATTTAAGTAACATTAAACATAAAAACGTACAATTTTCATAGTTATTTTCAATCAAGTCTTCAGGAGATAACAGCAGCTTAGAGTATTGGAGACATATTCCAGAGTTTATACAGTAAATTCTGCAAAAGCCAAAACCTATGTAAGGCGGAAACCTGTCAGAACAGGAAAACTCAAATATTTTCCAGTAAAACGAGCGATGCAAAAGTGGTAAGATCGCACCCTATCAAACACGGAAAACTAGTGAGATCTGGAAAAACAAGGCAGTCCCGTAGAGTTCCAGCTCTCAGAGGTTTCACTGTACTTAAGCATAAGAAGTTGCTATACTTCAAAGGAATTTAAAAGATCTTACACTGAGCATATTTGAGTCTTTAATATATTTCTCCCTTGAAAACAGAAAATATGCTCAGCTCAAGTTTTAAAAGTAAGGATACATTCATAGGTCTAAAATAGTGATCTGTTCCTGTTGTCTTTTTTGCTCATGGAAATACCAGTATATAACCAAAAACAAGAACAGGGAGAAACTCTTACGAGCACCTTTTTGCAGTTCTAATTTATACCTTCTTACATAAAGAAAACAAATTTTGGCTTTTAACTGTGCTTCACTCATTACACTTGGAATCTAGAAAATGATTTCTGAGGAAGTTTTTTTTCCTTTCATGTAAAAAGTCTCTAGGGAGGATGTCATTACACACTGTTTAAAAGAATAATGCTTCCGTTTGTCCTGCATGGATGCTCTTACTGGGATTTAAACTTGCTTTATGTGACAGATTCTCCGTTTACTTAACCTCATTCGACATTCCTCTCTCCTACTCTTTCTCATTCAAAAGGATGAATTGTCTGAAATGATCAAAAGGAAATTTTGAAAAAAAACGGGAAAATTACTCTTTGAGACTACTGAGCAAACCTGATCTCAGATCCAAAAGGCAGACATACTTTCTAATGGAGATGAGAAATGCAAGCAAACACCAACCCCAGTTTTCCTTTTGTTTTCATGAGGTTAGAACCAGGCAATCAGTCACCATAGCATGATTCAATCTAACAATTAGTTCATTTTAAAAGTCGTTTTTAAAAAGATGGTAATCTTGTGTCTTTAAAAAACAAAAGGAATTAAAATGACATGTGGACTTTTTTCCTCTTTTGAATGGACCTGGCATTTATTTCACTTAAGAAATTTCTGCAGACAGTGGCGTAAGTGGTTAAGTAAAAAAAAAAGCCAAAACAAATCAGAGCACTTCATAATGAGACATGTTTTATATCAGGAATAGTGCATATTTGAGTAAAACTAAGGAACTCTTTGTATCTTCAAGAAAGCCAAGCAACGTTAAATCTCCCTTGAAACTGAGTAATCAATTATGGAATCTGTTTCAGTGCTGCTCACTATGAAAGGAGTGTTTCAAGTTTATTGGATAATATGTGAGCTGTTGTTCTGGAAATTGGCAGGACTTTTGGTCCAAGCCTTAAAGAAAATTTGAGAATCTTTAGCATACAGAGCTTGTCTGTGCAGTTAGAAGTAGTAGATGTGAGAAATACCCTTGTTTGTAACTGACTAGCTTAGAAGCAGACATGATGATGGATCAGATCTGTCATCTGCTGAGAGAACATTCTTTTGTAATTGTTAATAAAGTCAGGTGGAAGACCCTATTCTGGGACTGTTGTAATAATTAAAATTTCTTCTGTCACCTAGAATATTGAATTAATTCTTCCACCAATGTTTTAGCCATCATACTTTTAAAGAAATAACCAGTGTTCCAAGGCTACTAGAAAATATGTTTCAACAGTATCAGACACACTTAATATGTTTTTAAAAAGGAAAAAAAATTACATCATAAGTTACTGTGTACTTAAAAAATTCTTGGTAGTTCACAAACCACCCACAAAGGAATCTGTAATTTTGTCAAATTTTAAGAGAAAGTTATGAAATATATTTGTAAGTTAAAAAGTGAATGCTGTTTTTCCTTAGAAGTATAAAATAAAATTCAAGTGAATATAGTCACAGGCCATGCAGTTTATCATCCAAACTGGGACACTTTTGAGAGCTAAAGGAAGAGCAATTAATAATTACTCTAGACAAACATATCTAAACCAGGGACTGTACTGGGCAAACTGAGACATACGGTCATCTTTTTCATAGGTTAATTCAGGAAATAAAAGGGGTTAGGGAGGTGTGTGAAGGTCTAACTTTAAGTTTACTTCTAAGTTTAGTGCTAAAAAAGGAACTTTAGATAATCTAATCAAGCCCCTGAATCTGCAGATGAGGACATTGAGGCTTAGTGGGCAAAGGAGGTGGATCCTCTCATTCCCTGCCCTGTGCTTGCTTGTTCCAGGGCTTATTTCTGTTGGCAAAGCCCATTAGCTTGATTCTTTCCTCTTTAGGTTCATGTTGAGAAGGGGTCAGTTTCCACAGTTTATTTAACTTACTGGTAACGATGACATGTTTTTCCAGCAGTGTTTCAGCCAGATACTTGCTTTATGCTGTCTAATGTCAATGAAGTACTGACAAGTTTTCAAGAAATGACCAAGAGAAATCATGCATTTATTTCACTACATGGTCTAAATATTTAATTTGAATAGAAGGGTTCAGACTCTGAGTTAAATGATACATATGGTCGCTATGTCAGGAATTAAAATGGATGAAGTTGCAGTATGCCTTTCTTTTATGTTCTTTTTCTTGAATATAGATTCCCCCCCCTTTTGTTTTTGGGGTTTTTAAAAGAAATTTTTATCAGTTATAAGCATTCATGATAGAAAAGTAAAATAGTACTATAGGATCGCTGTGAGTCAGAATCAACTCAATGACAGCGGGTTTAGTAGGCCTATATTTAAAAAACATTCCTTGTCCTCTCCCTTCTCACTTCTGATTTTTGCTTCCTAGAAATAACCGATTTCTGATATCTTAGCTGTTGCATCATTTATTATATAAGAAGAGGATTTAGCTCTCTTGTCACCCATCCGCATTTCTTAGTACATACTTCCTATCCTCCGTGGCCCAAATGGTCAGCTACTAACCAAAAGGTTGATGGTTAGAATCCACCCAGAGGAGCCTTGGAAGAAAGACCTGGCGATCTACTTCGGAAAGATCATAGCCATTGAAAACCCTATGCAGCACAGTTCTATTCTGACACATGGAGTTGCTTTAAGTCAGAATCAACTCAACAGCAAATGATTTTAACATCCTAACACAGCTATCATAATTTTTGTTAGGTCAATATTCAGTATTTATATGTTAAAACTATGTAAATATGACTCATAGATTAACCTTGCAGAGTACTATTATATTTCCTTTTTTATACAACTTTAATTTTCCCAGAGTTAATAATTATTCCTTTTTTCTCATTTACTTTCAAGTAGTCTCCCCATTTTATTCCCAGTCTTTCCAACAAAAGTGTGACTCTCTTATCACATCTATCAGGTAATCTGCCAGTTCTTTTGTTTTGGAGCAGGCCATTATAGAGCCCTCCTTCCCTCTTGCACTAATCTGAACTGCTGCACATTGCTCACCCTGAGAACTCCTTTCTCCATCATTCTAGGGCTTTTCCTCGCCTCTCTTCTTTGTAAATCTTCTGTTTCCTGAATCCCATATTCTCCTTTTTCTTAGCTAATGCTTCATTTTGGTGGAGCATGTCCTTCTGGAGATTCCTGAGAAAGGTTGCTTGGGGAGTAAATATTTTGCCTTTTTCCATGTCTGAAAAAATATTCTTTCTTTCACTTGACTGAGCCTTTAGCCAGCAATTCTAGGTTGGAAATAATGTTTCCTCAGAATTGCAAAGGTATAGCTTTATGACCTTCTGGTTTCTGGAGTTGCTATTGGGGGGGGAGTCCTTTTCTGGGTTTTCTCTCGGACAGAGCGATTTACTCAGAGAGAACCATCCAGTCGCCTCCCTGGTTGGTTTAGTGGAAGGATGCTAGGGCAGTGGGTTATTTATTAGGCCTAACTGTTCTCAAAGTCAAGTGGAGGAAGTAGGCTGAAGATCTCACTGTTTGGTAAATAGACACTCACTTATCCTCTGATTAAGTACAGCACCTCCACCCACAGCTGTGCTGTGTCTTTAAGTTCAGAATCCCTCTGCTTAGTCTCTGCGGGTCTCAAAGCCTTATCTTCTGCTTGAGTCTGTGGTTGCCCAGCTGTGGTTCTGTTTCCAGCTTCATGTGCATTACTACCTTCAGAGGTTGTTGTTGCTGTGCGCCATCAAGTCAATTACCTGCTGCCAATTCCTGACCTTCCTTGTGGTTCTGCTGAGTCAACTGCCTTGTTTATGACAATTCCAACCCCATTCTTCTACTTATCTCCTATTTAGTTTTCATCTCTTCCCAACTTCCTCAGTCTTATTCTATTCTCCATTTATTCATTCCACAAATATTTTTTGAGCATCCTCTAAGTCCCAGACACTGTTCTGGTACTTAAAATACTGTTGTTGTTAGGTGCTGTTGAATTGGTTCCGACTCATAGCGACCCTATGCACAACAGAACAAAACACTGCCCAGTCCTGCACCATCCTCACAATCCTTGCTATGTTTGAGCCCATTGTTGCAGCCACTGTGTCAGTCCATCTTGTTGAGGGTCTTCCTCTTTTTTGCTGTCCCTCTACTTTACCAAGCATGATGTCCTTCTCCAGGGTCTGGT
>NW_004443953.1:26191327-26197262 GCF_000243295.1 Trichechus manatus latirostris
AGTGCTTCCAGTATTGCATCCATTTGTTGAAATATTTTAGTTGCTATTCCATCAATTCCTGGAGCCTTGTTTTCATCAGTGCCTTCAGTGCTTTTTGGACTTTTTTCTTCAATGCCATAGATTCTTGATCATATATTACCTCCTGAAATGGTTGAATGTCACCCAATTCTTTTTGGAACACTGACTCTGTATTCCTTCCATCTTCTTTTGATGCTTCCTGAGTCAAATACTTAGAATACTACCTCAATGAATAAAATAAGGATCCCTGCCTTCTTGGAGCTCCCATTCTAAGTATGAGGCTGACAAATTAGCATAGTTTATAATCATATCAATCTAGAAGACAGTGCTATGAGGGAACAAAAAAGAGCATAAGACTAGGGAGGAGGGTAAGAATTTAAATAGGTGGTCAGTGTACACGGCCTTATTGATGTCTCCACATCCATTCCCTTTATCTTTTAAAAAAAATCCCTTTACTGCCAGTTTAGTGGGGTTTTAGGAAGAAGCAGAAATAAATTCATATGTTAAATTCAAAATGTTTAACCAAAAGTCCCATATCACCTTTCAGGGGAATTGACAAATAACAAGAATCACAATAACATGTTTATAGAGCACCTACCATTTGCCAGGTGCTGTTTTAGGAACTGGAGATATGATAGGCAACAACAACAACAACAAAAATCCTGGCTTTTGTGATGTTTACATTTTAGTGTGGTGAAAACCAACAAAAAAAAGCCAAACCCATACTTATATTTGTTACTGGTTGATTCAGACTCATAGCAACCCTATAGTATAGAGTAGAGCTGCCCCGCAGGATTTCCAAGGCTATAATCTTTACAGAAGCAGACTGCCACATCTTTCTCACAAGGAGTGGCTGGTGGGTTCAAACGGTTAGCAGCTGAGCGCTTTAACCACTGTGACACACAGGGCTCCTTCCAGTGTGGTGACTGAGGGGCAGATAACAAGATGCAAGATGTCAAGTAGTGACAAGTACTATGAAGAATTAAGCAAGTAAGGGAGGGAGATGTATAGTGATGGTGAGCTGGCCCTGTTCTATAAAAAGTGGTTTCCTGTGTGATAACATTTTAGCAGACACTTGAAGGAAATGAGGGAGTGACCATAGGGACATCTAGGAGGAGAGCATTCCAAGCAGAAAAGACAGCAATTACAAGGCCTGGAGATCAGTATCTGCTTGGTGTGTTTCAGAAATAGGAGGCCAGTATGACTGGCGCAGAGTGGGAGGAGGGGTGGAGCATGGTGGGAAGTGAGATCAGATCATGCATGCCCTTGCTGATTGGATTTCGAGGTAGAAAATCAGCTGGAAGAATGGAGTTGCAGTGAACAGAAATGGGGCAGACTGCAGGAGTAGCAAATAGGGTAGGTGGAGTCCAGGAGCTTGCTTTGGCCACGTTAAATTTAGATTGCTTTCTAAATGTACAGATGGAGGTATACAAGCCTGAAATGCAGGGGCAGACTCTAGCTGAAGATATAATTGTTGGTGCCTTCTTAAAAGTTAAATAGAAAATGACTAACTTTATAAGAGGAGAAGTGCACTCTGGGTAAATGGAATAGTATAAAGAAATATAAGTATGAAAAAGCAAGTCTAGTTTAGGAATTCACTGAGTTTGTATTGTTGGTGTATAATGGGGGGAGTGGATGAAGATGAGACTGGGAAGAAAGCAGGGAGGATATTGTGCAGGACATTGTATAGCTTGCTAAGGAAGTAGGACTTCATCCTGCAGTGAGAGCTCCTCAACCTTATGGGTGTACGCATATCCTTTGTTTTGTTTTGTGTTGTATCCCTTAGCGTAACAGCGGGATACATCACATACCTATAACTGAGCCAGCATGGCAGCTATTTTCAGCAGGTGGGCCACCAACTGGACTTGAGTGGGGAAGGTAATGGCACATATTCCTGTGCGTGAAGTTTTGAAAAATCCCTGAGGTGGCTCTAGTATGCCCGCATATCCCACATACATACTCCAGGGGAGGATTCCCACCTAGCTGGAAGTCACTGTAAATAACAGGCACCACTGAAGGATTTTTTTTTAATAATCAGACTTGTTTTAGAAAAACAATTTTAGCTTCGGTGTAGAGGATGGATCTAATTAGGATGCAGTTTTCATAGTTTAGGTAGGAGATGATCCGCTCGTTCACAAAGTTTAAAGAGGGAATATTTAAGGCCCAGCTCACAGACAAAACATGTGACCCAAGGGATGTATATTTTGTGGAGGTATTGGTCAGAAAGATGATGGATCAAGAATCCCTAACATATGTGTCTTCGAGTCCCGTTTATTTTAGGCAAGCATGGTTGCCTGCCATGGTTCTACCTCAGTCACCACAACCGTCCCTGAATAAACCCAAGAATTTGGCCAAATCTTCCTGCCATTTCTGTTTTCAGCCTGCCTGATTCAAGAACTTCTCCTAGATTTGTATGACTGGGGCATAGGGTGTGTAATGACAAGTGGTGGAACATGAGACTAGAGAGGTAGATGGGGGGTAGGGAATCACTTTTCTTTTTTTTTAAAGTGCTAATTGTATAAGCATTTTGATTAACCCAGGCAGTTGGACTGTCTTCTAACTTAGAAAAGTAAAAGTGCTGCTTCTTCTGCATGCTTCTGGAGATTTGTTACTGGGAAGTCTTTGTCATGAGACTTTCATATTATTTCAGTGGTGAGTCCCAGTGGAAACACTAATGGTTTGCAATGGGGTCTTGAGGCTTTGGTGTAAGGTAGAATTTCTTAAGGCAAGGGCTTAACATTCCAAAGCAAAACATTCCAGTCAGCCCAGCACATTCCAAATTAAACAATGAGAAGTGTTTTCAGTATATAGTTAGGAATTATTTTCTTAACAAAAAAGTTTTCAATGGTTTGGACATTTTCTTTCAAAGAAATGGTAGTAGAAGGATGCTGGGAGTGCCTTTTTCAGTGAAAGAAACATCTTGTCAGTTTCCCCTATTTTTCGCTTTCCAGCCTTTGTTGTTTACTGCTTTTTTTTTTTTTTTAACTTTGTCCAGGATCAAAGACTTTTAATAAAATAAAAGAGATTCCCATTTATTGGTTTACTGTGCAGATAATCTTGATTTCTTGACTCGTTCACCCCAGTCTCTGAGGAATTTGCCCCGTTGACGGGAGGATGGGTACATGCCACTTTTTAGAGTTCTGGAGAGAATTTTTGGAGCACTGTATATATTTAAAGCTCTGTATTGTTGACGCAAGCAGGACTCAAGAAAGGAAAAGGTGATTATTTTGAAAGAATTTACAGAGCTCTTGTCACAGTTGAAATATTAATTGCAATAACAACTTAAAAGTGGTCACTCGGGTAGCTCACACTCAGGAAACATAATACTGAATACTGCTCTTGGGTAGCTCACAGTTAGGAGACACAAAGAGTTAATACAAATGGCTACCCTGTCTGTCTTCGCCACTAGACTACACACCTTGTGGACAGGGATAGTGTCTCTTGCTCCCTGTGTATATATGCACTGGTTCTTAGTCAGTGCCTGGCACACACTTGGTATTCAAAACATGCTTGATGAATTGACAATGGAATGAATGAATGAAAGGAGTACAGATGGCTGTGATCCCAGAGGACCTTGATATGGAGCTCTAGCTCTAAAACTAGGCTAACATCACTAACCTCCCACATAGCTATGAACCCTGGCCCTGAGAGATGTTTCAACACTGTCAACTCGGAGCTCTGTGGAGACCCTAAAATTCAATCTCCGGGACAGGGTACATGTGAGGGACAGATGTTAACAAGGTACACAGACAGCTGCTGTATGGCTGCTATGTATACAGCGGTTCCAAGTGGGATAGAGAACCCAGATGCCAAAGCACAACTTAAAATAACACACCATCTGTGTGGGATGTTGTAAACTGCCAGTAATCAACAGATTGTTGCTAAGCTTTAGTAATTGCCCATGAGAATGCCTTTCGAGTTCATGACATTGTGCAATCCAGAAAGCAAGGCCACACCAGCACAGCAGACCTCCTAGAGAACACAGGACAATGTGTTGTGGGTGCAGGAGATGTGCGCGGGCAGCAGGGCTGGGAGGGTTGGTTATTCAGCTGGCTTTTCAGTCACACCTGCACACGTGAAGAATCACACCATGGCACCTCGGAGTCCATCAGATTTCCTGACAAACACTTTGGCAAAATGGAGTATCTTCTATAAGTTACTGCATGTTTTTTCTACCTCTAAATAGAGTTTCTGTGTTGCCTGGTGGATGTTTTAAGAGCCTTATAGATGATGAGAGCACCTTTGTGAATTCATTGCTGAGGAGAGGTCATTTTTTATTTAAAAAAATAACTGGGATGCCAGAGGAAGAAGTAGGGAATGAAAGAGTATTTGGTAAGTCTATAAAATAGGTTTTGGTTTTTTAATAGTATATAAAAAGCACACAATGCATGAAAAAATTGCCTAGTCCACATTTGTGCCATTATTATGTTTAAAGCCTACTGGACAGCAAAGATAATAATAGCCATCTTTCTGAGGCCTAGCAGAGTTCTAAGCACTTTACACACATTATCTCATTTAATCTGCACACCGAATATGTGAGGAATATACATTTCACAAATTAGGAAACTAGGCTCAGAAAGGCAAAGAAATGCGAGCAACTGTTACGGACTATGGAAACCCTGGTGGCATAGTGGTTAACAGCTACGGCTGTTAACCAAAAGGTCAGCAGTTGGAATCCACCAAGGGCCCCTTGGAAACTCTATGGGGCGGTTCTGTTCTGTCCTATAGGGTCACTACGAGTCGGAATCGAATCAACAGATTTGGGTTTTGTTTTGTTTTTTCTTTTTGGTTTATTGCATAAAGCTCAATATAAAACAAAGTTTTAATTGGCATAGTGGTTATGAGCTCAGCTGCTAACCAAAAGGTGAGCAGTTCGAATCCACTAGCCGCTCCTTGGAAATCTTATGGGGCAGTTCTACTCTGTCCTACAGGGTCACTATGAGTCGTAATTGACTGAATGGCAGTGGATATTGCATAAAGCTCAATATAAAATGGTGTTTTAATACTTGACTTTTAATTATTTGGAGTGTTCAGAATGCCCTAGCTTAATAATAGTTAAATTATTGACTGTGAAATATGAGCATAGTTATATCAAAACTATTGATAAATTTTCACTGCAATTTTTTTACTTTTAATCTTGTGAAACTGAAAGATCAATTTTTTTGGTCAAAGATATTCTTTATTAAAGATAGGCAAAAAGACATCTTCACATTGTAGAAATTACAACTATTTGTCACAGTTTAATAAAATCCTGCAGCATGGCTTATCGAGAGCATAAGATATACCGTCAGCACAAAATCAGACTTCTGCTTTTTGTTTTTAGTCTCATCTTGCCCTAAACTCTTAGTCAGTTTGATTCTTTCAAAACTGGTGCTTCATAAACATAAAAACAAATTGTTTAGTAATCCCTTCATATCCATCTCTTAATTTAAGATTTTTCCTTGGGCTTACAACTAAGAGCAAAGCCCAAGAAACAATCCTAAATGTTGGCAGTTTCTCTGGTGGTTATTGTGAATGAAGTCTTTGTAAAACCGTAATGCTTTTCATTGGCCAACTGATACTTTACATAAAATAAACCTACTTTATCAGAGATGAGGCTGAAATAATTATTAATAGACAGTGTGGAGGAGGGCAGGGCCAAGATGGCGGAGTAGTCAGATGCTTCCAGTGGACCCTCTTACAACAAAGACCTGAAAAAACAAGTGAATCGATTATATATGACAATCTAGGAGTCCTGAACATCAAAGGCAAAGTTGAGGAACCAGACTGAGTGGCAGGGGGAGGGAGAGATGGTTCAGAAGTAGCGAGGAGTTGCCAGACCTGACCCAGCGAGAGCCTGAGCCCTTCAGGCCTGATCAGCTCATGGGTGAGCAGTGAGGCAGGCAAGCAGCAGTGCTTAGGAGGCATATTCCGCACC
>NW_004443953.1:26200463-26206281 GCF_000243295.1 Trichechus manatus latirostris
CGCAACAATTTTCTGGCATAGGCTGAGTCAGCTATGTAAGTAGATAATACAATGTGGTAAGGGCTACTTCAGAATATAAGAAGAGTTGTGAGCAGAGGGAGCAACTGCCTCTGCTGAGATGCAGTGATGAGGAAGATAAGGTGCTGGCCCTCGGAGGAGCTGCCAGTTTAGCAGGGGAGACAGATCTCAGGAAAGGAATGCTATCATAGGCACATTAAGAACTATTACAGAGTTTTTTGGTTTTTGGTTTTTTCATGGTGTGGGAGCAAAGAAACAGAACCACTAACTCTGCTTGGAGGTGTTGCAAAAGGCTTCAAGGAAGAGGTGACACTGGACTGAGTATTAAAGGAGAGTACTGTGCGAGGTGAAGAACAGAGAAATACTGAAGCTAGCTAAGAACAGCAGGTGAGAAGTCCTGAGGAAGACCATAATATGTATGTTCAAAGGAATGTAGGAGGCTCAGTGCTATTAGAAATGGGTGCGTGGGATGGCGTGGGACAGAGACGGCTGGAGCAAGATTGGGAAGAGCTTCTATGCCAAGGTAAGGGATATAAAACTTGTCCTCTTGACAACTGAGGGCACTGGGAGTTTTCAACTGGAGATGATGTCACTGAATTTCTTTCTTCTGACTTCTAAATAGAAAAATATAACCAGTAGTCAGAAAAGTACTAAAACAAATACACTGTATAAAGGATAATTACAAAGCAAACAGCTCTGTAACCATCACCCTGGTTTAGAAATACAACATTGTGAAACCCCATCCCTCCTCCTCAATCTCAATCCTATTCAAGTCCCACAGAACTAACCACTGTCCTGATTCTTAATCACGTCTTTGTTTTTCATTATAGTTTTATCACCATGTATATGTCCATAGGAAATATAGTTTAGTTTTGACTATTTCTGAACTTTATACAATTGGAAGCATACTGAATGTATTCTGTTTGGTTTCTATTACTCCACATTATGTTTTTAACATTCATCCTTTTTGTCAATTGTTGCTATAACCATAGTTCATTTATTTACATTGCCCTGTAGTACTGTTTGTATATTTCAAAATTTATCTCATCTGTTGTTGGTGAATATTTGTTTTTTGTTTTTTTTTTTAACCAGTTCTTGGCTATTATGAACAATATTGTTATGAGCTTTATCCCGGCTCACACGTGTATAGCAGTCCCTAGCATATAATCAGATTTATTTTTCCAGGAAGATAGCTCTGATAGGCCTGTGTGGCATAAACTGGAGTAGGGTGAGATAATAAAGCCCTAGTCTACATTCAGTGACTGGGGAGAGGAGAAGTCCAATCCAAGAAATGGTCTTGAGTCAGAATCAGGTTGCATAAGAGAGGGAGCGACACTCACAAGTGACCCTGAGTTTTCTAGATTGAAAGACTGATATCCTTAACTGACATCAAAATTCTAGAGAAGAAATGAGTTTCAGGGTAAAATAGTTGTATTTTAGACGTGAGGTGACTACTAGATGTACAAATGGAGATATCTGCTAAGCAATCAAATATATATATACATAATTTAGGAAAAATAGAGGCTGGAGATAAAGATTTGGAAATGTTAACATACAGTTGGTTGTCGAAACTGTGGGACAGGAGAATAATGATAACTGAACACTTTTTGAGCATTTACTATGTGCCAGGCACTAATTCTAAGAATGTTACATGTATCAACTCATTTAAACTTTGCAATAACCCAAAGAGGCAGGTAATATTATCTTCATTTTACAAATAAGAGAACTGAGTTATAGAAAGTTCACTTAGCTTGTCCAGAGTCACAGGTCTAGTCAGTGGTGCAGTCAAGAGGAGATTACTCAAGGAGAGAACGTGGAAAGGACAGAACATTAGCAGGTACTAATATTAATGTTTGGAGGAAGAGGACCCTGGAATGGAGACTTTCAGATGAGACGGTCATCGAATTAGGAGGAGAGCTAGAAGGGTATAATTAATCGCCAAACTTAAATTAGCTTATTAGAGGTAAGCATCACAGATTCCTGCCACTACTCAAGGAGGCCAGGTAGCATACCAAAGTAGTAATCACAGATAGTCAAGTATGAACAGAACCTATTCAGACTTGGTTCACTGCTTCCAAGAAAGGAAGTGAAACCTCTTTAGGAACTCTACAAATATAGAAAAAATAGTTATTCCCCTTTGGTTGCTGTCTACAGCTGAAGTGAAAAAGGAAAATCCTTCCTTTATGTAAATCAGTTATGTGTGGGTGTAGGGAGATGGTGGAGAAACGGGGAGGGGAGGGAAGGAGATGAGGGCTACTTAACTAACAACATAGTCAGCTGAGCTGGGTAGGAAGGAGAACAAGAGGAAGTCGTGGGAGAGTGCCTGCTCTGCCTGGGCCTGCTGCTCTACCATCTCCCACAGTGGCTTAGTGACTCCGATGAAAGTGGGTGGGTGTAGGTGTCCAGGTGGCCTTTCAGCTGCACCTGGAACAGGCCTCATGGCCCTGTCTACTCCCTGGTGCTGGCCTGTCCCTAACTGGGTGGACTACCTTCTAATAATCACAAGATTTAGGAGCTCGAGATGCCTTGTGTTGTTCTGAGTTGGGAAGTGTGCTCAGACAGGCATGGCCTCCACAGAAGAGCACCAGTCTGACAGCTGAATAAAGTGGGTGTGGTGCCCACTCTGTGGTAGAAGAGAAACTCCAAGTTCCATTGATTCACTCTTTTTCTTTCCACAAATACTTATTTTTAGTTTATGGTTTCAGGGTTAAAGATTATCTCAGAGCAGTAGTTTTAGAGGTTCATTCAGCCTCAATGTCTCCAGAAAGTCTGGATTCCATGAGAATTAAAATTCTTTTTTGCATTTTCCCTACTTTTGATCAGGATTCTTATTTAGAATATTTTATCAAAATGTTCAGTAATGGTAGCCAGGCACCATCCAGTTCTTCCAGTCTCATGGCAAAGAGGCAGTTGTTTGTGGAGGTGATCAATGATGCATTCCATTTTTCTCCTCCTATTCCTGACTCTTTCTTTGTTGCTCCAGATGAATAGAGACCAATTTTACCTCGGACGGCTGCTTGCAAGCTTCTAAGATGATTGTGAATGTTTTAAATATGCAGCAAATATCAAGTCATATATTCTTTTAGGGATGCTCTTCCACAGCAGTTTAAGTTCTCCATCAAGTTAATGTACAGTTTTGAGATTTTTTAACAGTGTCATTTATAAATTGAGGAAACCAAAATTTCCTCCAATTGAAATTTTTTTCTTTATTCTTATTCTTTAATCTTGTTAGTTATTTATTATCATTCTCATTGGAAATCCAAATCTTTGTTCATAATTCATAAACTAGTCAACCAAATTTGAGTTCGGGGGAACTTGAAACAAAGTACAAGTGACCAATGACAATGAAGCTCTATCACACACTGAAATCCCCTCTGAAATAATAATTCGAGATGATGTGAAAATGTAATTGAATTTATTAAAATTGCTGCTAGATATAGATTTTAGGAACCAAGGAAGAAAAACTAGAACCTTCAATAGACTTACAGGGTCAGATGATGATGATGATGATGATGATGAAGATGATGATGATGTCAACTGTCCACATGTAGATTTTCAGAGCTAAAACAGTCATCTGCATCACGAAAAAGAAAATTAGTGTAAGAATCAGTGAATACCTAAAATTTTGTGATAGATTTAGGGAATTCGTGCTAAGAAAGGGAGAAAATAGGTCATCTGTAAAAAGCTTATCTGAAATATCATGAGATTGTCATCTAACAAATGACACCACTTATGCCAACAAAAGCATCTGATCTTTTCCCTCCTTCTACTTTATTCTTCCATAGGAAGCACTTTTATAAACATTCAAAAATTTTATTATCTCAAGATAATAAAATGTTCCAGATTTTCAAATACATTATTTAATATAAACAATATGTCCATGAATTTTAACATGCAGAAAGTCACTCTCTGAAAGATTAAGAGTGTTAGACTTTCTAAATTAACTTGTGTATTTTGGCATCTAAAGTTGTGTCTTGCATATGATGGACACTTAAAAGATATTTGAATCGTAATTTGATTTTACGTTCACTGGTGGGTCGTGGGACTTTGCTGGAATCTAGCAGTCATATTGCAAACAGGGTCAAACCATTAGTCAAGAGTTCTTAGGAAACCTGCAGAGAATCATGTCTGAGAACTAGCTGACTTGACAACTATTGCAAGGAACTTTCTGATTCACAGTGTGAATGTGTCTATTTCTTTTTAAAAGTTTCTCTTGCTTTCTTTTTCCGAGAAATGTTTTGTAGTTTCTGAAATCCTCTCCTGACACTGATAATGATAGTGCTGAAAAACAAAGTACTACAGTTAAAAAAAAAAAAAAAAACTGTAACCATTGGATTTACAGCGTGCTTAACATAAGAATCTCTTGCTCATTTCTCCATCCACCCCCACTCATAAAAGCTAAAGCAAACTGGGGTTAGAATCATAGATTTTCAAAAAGGTAAAGGACTTAAATGTGATTTAGTTCATTATCAGAGAAAATTCTTGAATCTTCTCCACATCATTAGTATGTTACTCTAGTTCCACTGAGGGTCAAACTTGTGAGCAATGTCCTCTCAGGACAGAGCCGGGTATGGAGGGCTGGGCAATCTTCAGTTGACCCAGAATTAGAACCATCTATTGGGCAAGAGGTGCTGGGAGTTACTGGCAGGGTATTAGACTCATTTGCAGGCACTGGGAGAAAATTCAGGCTGCTAGGCAGAACCCATACTTTCACAGGTACGAAAAGCTGTAATAGGTTCAGAGTGATCATTAGTATCTCGAAGGTCTGTGAACAGGGGCACACAGTGGCAGTAAACCCAGGAGGTAGTATTTGGTGACTCAAGCTGATTGAAAATTATGTCTGATGCAGTTTCAGGGGCTGGTTTGCAAACTACATACTCTGGTCTGTGAAGCCCTCAACCATTAGCTGAAAGGTTGGTGTTTCGAACCCATGCAGAGGTGCTTCGAAAGACAGGCCTGGAAATCTGCTTCCAAAAGCTGACAGCCCGAAAAGCCTATGGAGCAGTTTTACTCTGTACACATGTGGTTGCCATGAGTTGGAAGCGACTGGACGGCAACTGACAACAACAACAACAACAACATGAAGCCCTTAAACCTGGCCCCAACGTGCAGCTCTGTCTTCGTGATGTGCTGCCATTCTTCACACCTTCTATGCTTTCACCACTCTTTCATTCCCACTACTGAAACCCAAGCTCCTTTGCAACTCAGACCCTTTGTCAATCAGATTTCAGCTTCAATGTCATCTCCTCACTGAAGCTTTCTCAGGACACTGTCTAACATATCATTCTAATTCTCTGCATAAACTTTGGAGTCCCTGAGTGGTACAAATGGTTAAGTTGCTTAGCTGCTAACCAAAAGGCTGGCAATTCGAGCCCATTCAGAGGTGCCTCAGAAGAAAGACCTGGCAGTATACTTCTGAAAAATCATCCATTGAAAACCCTATGGAACACAGTTCTACTGTGACACACATGGGGTTGCCATGAGTCAAAATCAACTGGACGGCAACTGGTTGTGGTGGTGCATAACCTTTAGAACTACCCGCCTCCCATTTTCTGTCTCCTCTCCACTATCACGTAAGCTCAATGAGAACAAGGTACCTGTTAGTCTTGTTCTTTGTTGTATCCAGAAATACCAGGCATTTTTATAGATACCTGGCATATTCTGGGTGCTTATTAAACAATTAAATGAATGATCAAATGAACTAATTAATAAATTGGTTAACAAAGGAATCAGTCTATTTGGTGAAGGGGGGCTGACAAGATAATAGTTTCTACAACTAAAAATACTTGAAAACAAAATC
>NW_004443953.1:26206829-26207851 GCF_000243295.1 Trichechus manatus latirostris
ATGCTAGAAGCTATGCCACCAGTATCAACTACCAGCAGGGTCACCCACGGTGGACAGGTTTCAGCTGAGCTTCCAGACTAAGACAGACTAGGAAGAAGGAACAGGCAGTCTACTTCTGAAAAAAATTAGCCAGTGAAAACCTTATGAATAGCAGCAAAACATTGTCTGATATAGTGCCTGAAGATGAGCCCCTCAGGTTGGAAGACCCTCAAAATATGACTGGGGAAGAGCTGCCTCCTCAAAGCAGAGTTAACCTTAATGACGTGGATGGAGTCAAGCTTTCGGGACCTTCGTTTGCTGATGTGGCATGACTCAAAATGAGAAGAAACAGCAGCAAACATCCATTAATAATTGGAACATGGAATGTACGAAGTATGAATCTAGGAAAATTGGAAATCGGCAAAAATGGAATGGAATGCAAAAACATCGATATCCTAGGCATTAGTGAGCTGAAGTGGACTGGTACTGGCCATTTTTAATGGGAAAATCATATGGTTTACTATGCTGGGAAGGACAAAGTGAAGAGGAATGGCATTGCATTCATCATCAAAAAGAACATTTCAAGATCTATCCTGAAGTACAACACCGTCAGTAATAGATTACTATCCATATGACTACAAGGAAGACCAGTTAATACAACTGTTATTCAAATTTATGCACTAACTACTAAGGCCAAAGATAAAGAAATTGAAGATTTTTACCAACTTCAGTCTGAAATTGATCAAACATGCAATCAGGATGCATTGATAATTACTGGTGATTGGAATGTGAAAGTTGGAAACGAAGAAGGATCTGTAGTTAGAAAACATGTCCTTGGTGATAGAAATGATACCAGAGACTGAATGATAGAATTTTGCAAGACCAACGACTTCTTCATTGCAAATACCTTTTCTCAGCAACAAAAATGGCAATTATACATGTGGACCTCCCCAGATGAAATACACAGGAATCAAATCGACTACATCTGTGGAAAGAGACAATGGAAAAGCTCAATATCATCAGTCAGAACAAGGCCAGGGGCC
>NW_004443953.1:26209435-26216490 GCF_000243295.1 Trichechus manatus latirostris
CTGCTGCAAAAGCTCTCTTTAAAGTGTTAAAAAGCAAAGATGTCACCTTGAAGACTAAGGTATTCGTGATCCAAGCCATGGTCTTTTCAATCGCCTCATACACATGCGAAAGTTTGACAGTGAATAAGGAAGACCAAAGAAGAATTGATGCCTTGAGTCGTGGTGTTGGTGAATAATACTGAATATACCATGGACTGCCAAAAGAACGAACAAACCTGTCTTGAAAGAAGTACAGCCAGAATGCTCCTTAGAAGCGAGGATGACTAGACTTCATCTTACATATTTTGGACATGTTATCAGGAGGGATCTGTCCCTGGAGAAGGACATCATGCTGGGTAAAGTAGAGGGTCAGCAAAAAAGAGGAAGACCCTCAACGAGATGAATTGACGCAGTGGCTGTAACAATGGACTGAAGCATAGCAACAATTGTGAGGATGGCGCAGGACTGGGCAGTGTTTTGTTCTGTTGTACATAGGATCGCTAGGAGTAGGAATTGGCTTGACGGCACCTAACAACAACAATAGAAGTTATTCTCCTCAAACGTGACTTTGCTGCAAGTTTACAGGGAGCCAGGACTGTCTGAGGACCCCTGATAGTACCTGCTGTAGTCTCAGAGAAGAAGGCCCAAGCTGCCCTGCATGATCAGGAGGGCCCTGATCTGGGAATGGACTGTCTTGAGGCTTTGAACAGCCATAGAAAGAGACTAGCCATTCAACAAACTGCTATGGAGTGGTGTTTTGTGCCAGGCACTATGGTAGGCACTGATGGACTGGGGGTGGGGAGTGGGTAGGAGTATCGCTAAGAAAGCAAGTTGCCCTTTCTCTAACAATTCACTTGACTCCATAGCTACTTTCCAGATAAAATAAGGTAGTCCCAGTGGATGGGCACCAACAGCAACTAGTTCACTGTGGATTGTCTACTCAGACTCCATATCCAGATGCTCTCCTTGTCTTGAAGCACATAACTAATAGGAGATACCAATTCTTTTAAGGTAGTAGAGGATCACTGAGTCATTGAATACAATCCTTGGTCTAAAACTGAGCGTCCACTGGGATTCTTATATTATGTACAGTATACTTACTTGCAATCTATTCCCAAGCTACATTGAGCATTCATCTAATAGGCACACCTATATTAAAGGCACTTTACGTATGCTACTTTCTTGGTCATCTAGTGCTGCTACAACAGAAAAACCACAAGTGGATGTCTTTGACAAACAGAAGTTTATTCTCTCACAGTCTAGTAGGCTAGAAGTCCGAATTGACGATGTCATCTCCAGGGGAGGCTTTCTCTCTCTGTAGGCTCTGGAGGAAGATCCTTGCTATCAATCTTCCTCTGGTCAAAGAGCTTCTCAGTGCAGGAACCTTGGGTCCAAAGGATGCGCTCTGCTCCCGGCATTGCTTTCTTGGTGATAGGAGCTCCCCATGTCTCTCTGATGGCTTCTCTCTTTTATATCTCAAAAGAGATTGGCTTAAGACACAATCTAATTTTGTAGATTGAATTCTGCCTCATTAACATCATAGAGACAGGATTTACAACACATAGGAAAATCACATCAGATGACAAAATGGTGGACAATCACACAATACTGGGAAACATGGCCTAACCGAATTGATACACGTTTTGAGGGGATACAGTTCAATCCATGATACTGCTCAATTTACTCCCTCAGTAATCTTGAAAACTGAGACTATTACCCTGTTTTTACAAATGAGGATGCTGAGCCTTAGGTGGGTTAACTTGTTAAACACACGCACAGAATGCACCTGACTCCAAAGCCCGTCAGTGTTCTTTCAAGTTCCCCTCACCTCACTCGACAGCCACACAGAATAAGGCTTAGTGTCACAGAAGTGGTTACAGTTGGTGTCAGAGAAATGCTGCCTTGAGAAAACTGAGGGTGGAGAAAACAAGATGTTACTGCAGTTTGAAATTTGTTGATTCAACTAGTATTTTTTGAACAACCATACACCCCTCTGTGCTGATCAGTGTGGAGGTCATCACGTACAAACGTGACACTCCAATACTATGACATACCTGGGGAAAAAGACAGAAATCAATACATTATTTTAGGGGCTAAAAGATGAGTTAGAGTGGCATGACCTGTAGAAGACTAGGCAGGGGAGAGAAGAGTTTATGTGAACCAGGCTAGTGGTTCTGTCCAGAAGGGGGACAGGAAGAGGGCAGAGCATCACGGAAGAACTAGAACTTGAGCTGGGCTTTGCTGTGATTTAGCTTATGAAAGAAACACCAGAAATTTGTCCTTGAATAATGTTTTCTGTGACAGATCAGTTTTTCATAATTGTTTCATTTTCCTATGAGTTCACTTAGGAACCAGAGTGCCTGCGGTAGAGAAAAAGCTGGTGTTTGCATAAGTAAAAGTACTATTTCCATAAGGTGGCTGCATTGTATCAGGAAGGCTAAGGAAAGTCCTCTGCTTCCTTATCAGTTTGGTGAAACAAAGATAACAGTGGAACAGGGTCCATCCTCTGGCAGGTTTCTGGATTGGGGGAGAAAGATATCCTGTGCTGTCTCTGCGTCTAAAAGGGGTAGGTGGGTGCTGGCGAGATCAATGGAGTGTTTGCCTGGGTCTGTTTGTCAGCCAGTGCTAGTTGGGTTGAATTGAGAAAGCGAAACCTTCTGAAGGGCTGTGAAACCTCTTCCCTTTCTTGAAACCGCTTCTTAGCAAAGAGAGGAAAGCCCCAGGCCCCAGCCCACCCATCTGCATTTGATGAGCAGGGCAAGGAAGACGCAGCAGCATCTGAGCCTGTCCAAGCCGCCCTAGGGTATCAGGCCCATGGAGAAGTTTCAGACGGTGCTGAGCCTGTATCAAAAGCATCACAACGCGATAGGCTATGGCCTGGTGACCTTTCTGACGGCGAGCGGGGAGCGCGTCTTCTCCACCGTGGTGTTCTCCTGTCCCTGCAGCGCCACCTGGAATTTGCCCTACGGCCTGGTGTCCCCGCTGGTGCCCGCGCTCGGGCTCTTCCTCCTGGGTTATGTGCTGAGCGCGCGCACCTGGCGCCTGCTTACCAGCTGCTGCGCGCCGGACGCCCGCACCGCCTGCCGTGCGGGGCTGCGCGGCGCCCTGGTGTGCACACACCTGAGTGCCGCCTCCGCGGTCGCGCCGCTTACCTGGGTGGCAGTGGCGCTTCTTGGGGGCGCCTTCTACGAGTGCGCGGCCAGCAGTGCGCCCTTCGCGCAGCGCCTGTGCTGGGGCCGCGACCCCAGCTGCGTGGCCCAACTGCCGCTGGTGCCCTGCAAACAAGCCAATATGTCCAAAGTGCAGGACCTTCTCAAGGACCTCAAGGCTGAGTCGCAGGTCAGGTGCTGGCGCGGGACGGCCAGGGTGCGCGGGGTCAGAAGAAGGGAGGGAGATGGAGAAGAGGCAAGCTTCTGCAGGGGGATCAGGGGTGATGGGATCTCACTTATACAAGACCAGAAAGATGATTTCTCCAGGCATGGTACACCCTAAGAGAACTAGGAAGGCTACTTGCTTCTAATGCGCAGACAAGCGAATATCGAAATGAAACCAATAAAAAAAAGAAAAGGCACTTATGTAGGGTGAGCACTAGTCTGTGCCAGGTACTGCTCTAGGTGCTTCACCTCCTGCATTATCTTTTTACCTCTCACAAACAGCCCCGTCTGTCGTCTGTCGGGGTATTCTTGTCTCCATTTCATAGCGAATACACTAAGTCTAGGTAAAATTGTTTGTTTCTCCAGCCAGGAGAAAGCCAAAGAATTGTTGGAACAAAAAGAATCTGCCCAACTGGAAAGCCACAACCCCACACTGCTTCTGGGCTTATAAAGCCCAGAGGTTCTTTAAAATGAACATTCGTTTCATGGGAGATGCAGAAAATCCACATGGTTTCAGTTCTATGGGAGTAACAAACATGTAGAGTCCTGTCTGGAATCTTGACATGACTTAAATGAAGTATGACTGACTTGCCAAGCAAGCAGTTGTACTGGGGGCAAGGTTACTGTGACTCCTTTCCCTTAATGGATGAAGTCCTGAAACTGTTGTTTGTTCACTATCATAACAGGTGAAGTAGTATCTGAGAATTTTTTAATGTCTTATGAAAAATGTGACTAACTTGTTATTTTGGCATGTTTTCCTAAGGTGATAGGCTGGATTCTGATAGCAATTGTTATCATCATCCTTCTGGCTTTTACATCTCTCATGAGATGCACATCTCCAGTTAGTTATCTGCAGCTGAAATTCTGGAAAATCTATATGAAACAGGAGGAGAATATCCTTAAAACTCAAGCCACGGCGCATGCAACTGTATTGGCAAAAGAGAATGTTAAAAGTTTCTTTGATGGCTCACATCCAAAGGAATACAACACCCCAAGCATTAAAGACTGGCAGCAGATTTCATCACTATATACTTTCAATCCCAAGGACCAGTACTACAGCATGTTGCACAAATATGTTAACAGAAAAGAAGAGAGTCACAGTATCACATCTGCGGAAGGAGATGTGATGGTTCCTGTTCTTGACTTTGTAGATTCATTTGATATAAGCACCACTGCTGAGTTATGACCTTAAAATGAAAAGAAAAAAAAGTCCTTGGAAGTATTACTTCATGTTTAAAAAATAAACATTAGTATTGATTATGACTGCTTTTTTTTTCCTTCCACATTGTGAAAACATAGTATTTTAAATATGAAATAGAAATTGAGAAATGAACCTCTTCGTTATATTAATGTTTTTAAAAAGCGAGGTTAAATGATTCATTCAAAGTGGCAGACTGTAACTAGATCAGAAGTCTTATATTCTTAGTCTAGTGTCCTTTCCACTGAATAACAATGCTACTTTCAAATAAAAGACATTAAGAGCAAAAACAGTGAAAGCAATTGAACTTCGGACCTTCCTGTTAGGTTATCTGTTGTTAATTTCAAGTTCACTTTCTTGTAGACGGCCCCTTGCTTGAAACTTAAAAACACTGGCATTTTATGGCTCTATTATGGTTGCTAAACAAAAATACAAAAATATAAAAATTCATCACGAGAAGGAAAGTAAAAAAATTTAAATCCAAAATTTGGAACAGTGTTTTAGGAAAATTTCAGATAATAACTTCTTTTTAGTTTGTAGGACTGGAGGAAATATTTTAAAGCTATTTGTTATGGTAAATTTCAAATATGCACTAAAAGTAGGGAGTATAGTATTATGAACGCCCACATAGTCATCATGCAGCTTCAACAGCATGGGGGTGTCAGATACAACCTGTACCATACAAAAAACAGGGAAATACAAATTGTGACCTGATTTAGCTTAGACAAGGGAGGAGTAGGGGAAATCTCCGAGAAACTGAAACCTGTAGAGTAGGAAGAAGAACATTTCAGTCGGAAAGAACAATATATATGAAGATTCAGAGCTGAGAAAGATCTTAGCACAGTTGGATGCCTTAAAGGCAACTGGAAAAAAGAGCAATGCACAGATCATGTAGGGCGTTCAAGTCATATGAAGGACTTTGGTTTTCACTCTATGAGCATTTTAAGGAAGATTGATTTACTTTTCTTGTGGAAAAAAGGATGTAGGGGGAAGGACGGAGCCAGGGTAGAAGTAGGGAGATTAATCAGGAGGCCACTGCCGTGGAAAGTAGGTGGGGGTGTACTTGAACTGGTGATGAATTTGGAAAAAGTGGATAGATTCGAGATCGACTTTATATGTAGAAGTAATAGGATTTGTTGATGGAAAGAATGTAAGAAGGTAGTGAGAGCAATGATACCCACAGATACAATTCTGTTGCTTGGTAATGCCAGGACTTTTCAGGGGACACTTGTTTTCTATTAGATTGTGCATCCCTCAAATTTATGGCTGTTTCTGAGTTTTAAAAAATGAGATTCAAAAACATTAAAGTGTAACACAATTGAACACTGATCATAGTTAGCCTTCTTCCGCTCTGGGAAACCCTTGAGCTGGCTTCTATTTTATTTTGCTGCATAAGGCCATTAAAAAGAACTAGTCAACAGGGCTGAATAACCTGTTGTTGAGAGTCACATATAATAAAAATTTGGCAGCAGAAACTGCACAATCAGTCTTTTTCTATTCCCTAATAATTTTGAAAATCATATGCTTACTTCCAGTTTTGAGTCCTTTATTTCATTTTCCAATTTATTTTTGTATATTCTTTTGTACATTCTTCCCTTTCAATAATTTTTTCAAGTCTACATCTTCAATAGTATCATATCATCTCTAAGGTGATTTATGCTCCCTTTTACTTTCTCTTGCATAGTCTTTAATAATTATTATAAAAGTATACATGCTTAAGGTAAAAAAAAAAAAAAAACTATAATGACAGAGAACTGTGTGAAGTAAAAATTACAATTACTACCTCTTTCCTTTGCAATATATTCCTCCCAAACCCAAACCCATTACCATTGAGTCAATTCTGACTCAGCGACCTGATAGGACAGAGTAGAACAGCCCCAGAGGGTTTCCAAGGAGCATCTGGTGGATTTGAACTGCTGACCTTTTGGTTGGGCAACCAAACTCTTAAGCACTGCTCCTCCAGGGTCCTAGTATTCTTCCCAGAGGTAGCATATACTTTTGTCTACACAAATATGTGCAATTTTTCACATAAAATATTATTCTTCCATGTCAGTATATAATAATTTACCACATTAAAAATTAGTGCATAATATTCTACTGGTTAGTAGGATATGATCTTTTTTGTTTAAAACACACACACACATTTATAAGGTATGCAAGGATAAACACCAAATTGTTCAGTGTGGTCATTTCTGGAGACTAAGGTTGGGGCAGGAGATTTTTTATTTTTTTAACCTCATGCACTTCTGATCTTTGAAATATTTTGTAATGAATAATAAATATTACCTGAGTAATGAAAAAGATTAAAAAGAATCCTTACACCGGTGTAGGATTTTACAGTCAACAAAGCAGATGTGCAACATCACCTCATCTTATTTTCATAACAGCCTGTGGGATACTGTGAAACACTCACATTCACAAACGAGGAATCAAAGGACACAAAGTCTATATTACTAGTTCAAGGTCACATGGTCAATGAAGGCAGAACTGAAGACGGAAGTTGG
>NW_004443953.1:26216590-26228091 GCF_000243295.1 Trichechus manatus latirostris
AGATGATGTGGTTCAATGTGGCCACTTGGCTGTTTTTGTTACTGAACCAGATTTTTCCCTTCTTAGCCCATGTGACCTTGTGAGCAGAAGAGATACAGATGTCCTCAGTAAGCCCCAGTGTTTTTCACATCAGCATCAGCATCATCCTTGGCAACTTCTGATGGCTACAGAGAAGTAGCTAAATCCACTTTGAATGAACATAAGAGAGAGCAGGACACAGCCGAGTTGTTTCATGTGGGGGAGTGTGGTCACCATTGTTTGGCAGGACACACCACTCTTCTGGGCATGCCCCAAACAGGCCACATCCTTGGCTCAAGAAGCTTTTCTATACTCTGTGTGTATCTGCTTGCTGGTTTACGAAATGATTCTTCATAATCACCCTTGGCTTTATGCTGCCCTGAAGCCTTAACCTGAGAAGAGACTCAGACACAGAGTCTGCTATTAATATTTGCTGAAAAATAACTAAGTTGTTCTAAAGTATGATTCCATATTGTATTGAGTACTAGCAAGAAGATAAAACAAGATGATGCATGGTCTCTTTGCTCCATCCAAAACCATGGCCAGAAATACCAGTGCTCTGTGAACTGATTGAAGAAACAGGTTCAGAGGGAAGCATCCAAAAATAAAATTAGCAATGTGTGAAAATGTCTCTGGCTGAAAAACATCTTGGAACCTCTAAGTCTCTCAACACCCTGCATCTTTTCTACCAGGTGGCCTACAGTAAATAACTCCTCCTAAGGCAAAAGGTGGAGAACCGCTCCCTGTCTGAGTCAGCCCCAGCAGCAGCTGCTGCTGCCTACATTTGGCAGCAGCAAACTCCTACCGAGCACCTACTCTGTGTCAAACACTGGGCCTGCACTGAAAACTAAGCCTTCAGTGGATCTTATGTTGCCTCTTTTTTTCATTACCTACCTCTGAAATATATCCTGCAAATTTTGCAATCTAATTACTGTGGAATTGATTATATTACATTCGTATCTAATGGAAAAGACTTGGATCAAAAAAGGGATATGTTCTGTCAAGACTGTTTACCACAGTACCAGAACACTAAATTCTTTCAAATGAAAGAAAAATACAAGAAGATAAGGCAAGTTATTGTAATTTAAGAACTGTGAGATATTAAACAGAGAACATTAGAGATTTATTTACAGATTAAAGAATAGTTACAAAGTAAACATCTATGTAACCTCAACCGAAGGAGAAAATAGTACATTTCTAGCACCTGAAGAACCCCATCCCATGTATCCCTTCACTGTCCCAACCCTCTCTGCCTAGAAGTGCGGGAATAATGATTTCCTTACTTTTATTTATAATTTTACCACCTATGTGTGCATTCCTAATCAATTAATGTTTAGTTTTGCCTATTTTTGAATTTTATATGAATAAAATTTTTCTCTAAGAATTATTTTGTGATCTTTTTCATTTGTTTCTGTTTGAGAGATTCATCAATATTATATCTACAACAACTTGTTTATTTTTATTGCTATATAGTATTCCATTGGATGAACATACCACAATCTAGTTATCCATTTAACTGCTAATGGACATTTGGATTGTTACCAGTTTCTGGCTCTTATGAGCAATGCTGGGGTAAAATTCATGTATTATGTTATACATATGCAAGTGTTTCTTCAGGATGTGTTCCTAGGAATAGATGGTATGCCTAGAAGGTATGCATATATTCCAGTTTTCTAGATAATGGCAAATGTTTTCCAAAAAGGATGTACCATTTGCGCTATTAAGAGAGTTCCCACTTCTTCTCACCTCTGTAACACTTGGTATTTCCAACTACTTTTTTGTCACTCTGGTGAGTATTTAATGATATCTCTCTCACTGTGGTTTTAATTGGCATTTCCCTGATCATTGAAGGCTTTGAGCATCTTTTCCAATGTGTACTGGCCATTTGGATATTCTGTTTTATAAAATACCTATTCAAGCCTCCCCCTCCCCCCCTTTTTTTTAATTTGGGTTGTCTGTCTTTTGCCTATTGATTCATAGGAGTTCATTATCATTTCATCCACTTAAATATACAAATATTATTTGAGTGCCTGCTATATTCCAGGCATGTTCTAAGTACTTGAGATATATCAGTGAACCAACAGCAAAGATCTTTCCCTTGTGGAGCTTACCTTCTAGGAGGAGACAGAGGTAACAAATACTTATCATAATAATTAAATCAATAATTGGGTATGTAACAAATACTTCTCATAATAAGTAAATAAATAATTGGGTATGTGAGGAAGGGAAGAATACTATTTAAAAAAAAAGAACACTCTAAGAGGTATTAGGAATGCTGGCAGTTGGAGAGGGGTTGCCCTCATTGAGAAGTGACCTTTGAGCAGAGACTTGAAGAGGTGAAGAGTTAGCCAGTGTGGCCTGAGAGTAGTGAGCTGAGGGGAAGAGTATTCTATGAGGTCAGAAAAGCAAGAGAGCGGGGGAAGATCATGAAAGGCCTTTGGACCATTGTAAGGCCTTTGGCTTTTACCCCGAACGAAATGAAAAGCCACTTCATACGTTCCCCACAATCCTGAAATCGTCTGATGACTGAGCCAGACCACTGGTTATTCTGGACTAATCAGCAGACAGCAAGAACATGCTGATTAAGAGAAGGGGAAGTGATGCTCCTTTTAGACTACAGGTGGTCATAGCCCTGACACCAGGGAAGTGCTTCTAGAGATGTAATGGAATATGATACTGCAAAAATAAAGTCAGATGGGAAGTTGTGTATGTGTATGTGTGTGTGAGTTCTCTTATGATACCTTGAGTACACTTCGGAAGTTTTGCTAGGATAATGTTACTTAAAAAACCTTTGTTTGATAAGAATTATTGATGGCAATGAGAAATGAACTTGTACATTCAGTAGTCACAACCAACAAAAGCAGTCCTAGAAAAACCTATCAAAATAGGTAAACTTTGTTTTTAAAATTCTACAACTCACTGTTCAGTGATTCTCTTTGTCAGTTTCCAGGCTTCATTTAACTAATGCCCTCATGTTTATCACCTGCTTCTTAATACTTTCATTTTCAGTCATTCAAGAAACATCTAAACATATATTGAGAATATCTACTATATGGGGAAATGTCTTGGTCATCTAGTGCTGCTCCTAAGACAGGGAGTCTTTATAATCCCATGATTAAAAGCTCAGTCTTTGGAGGTAGATAACACAGGATTCATGTCCTAGATCGGCCTCTACTAAGAATGTGAACTTAAGCACTTCTGCAAGTCTCTGTTTCAGGATCTATAAAATGTGCGGCAATCATATTAATTGCTCATATGGTTTTTGTGAGAATTAAATGAGATAATGCCTAGAAAATGCTCAATAAACTTTTTTTTTTTTTTTTTGCAAAGTGGTAGGCTAAATGGACTGGAGAAAAGGAAAAAAATAAGATGTAGGCTCTCAAAAAATTGGTAGACAAATAAGGAAGCCCATAAATGAATAACAAGTCTATGAATAATGATATACACTAAGATACACTATAATAAGGTAAAAGCAAAATGTTTTAAAAATAAGAAAATGAACTCTACTAAGAAATATTCAGAGAAATTTTCATTGAAGAGGTGATATTTTGGCGAAGGTTTGAAGAGTGAGTTGGATTCCAGTCATCAGGGAGGGACCAAAAAGTCAAGGCTACTGAATTTATAACCCAGTAACACCCCTGGCTACCCACAGACTCCCAGTGAAGGCTCCTTTCATTATATTTGTATTGAACAGTGCTGTCTAAAAACTTGATAATCAGTATTGAGTCCTAAAGGATCCCCCGGAGGTGCTATCTCGGGGTTTTTCCACAATAGTCCATTCCTCTGGATATCCTTTTATTGAATTCATTTTCTTTGGGGTGGGGCGGGAGACTGTCATATTTTAAATTGTAATATTTCTTTTTTTTTTTTAATTGTGCTTTAGGTGAAAGTTTACAGCTCAAGTTAATTTCTCATGCAAACATTTATACACGTATTGTTATGTGACATTAGTTGCAATCCCTATAATGTGACAGCACACTCCCCCTTTCTACCCTGGGTTTCTTGTGTCCATTCAGTCAGTTTCTGTTCCTTCGTGCCTTCTCATCCTGCTTCCGGACTGGAGCCGCCCATTTGGTCTCGTGTATGTGCTTGAACTAAGAAACACACTCCTCACGAGTAATACTTTATGTTTTATAGTCCAGTCTAATCTTTGTCTAAAGAGTGGCTTCCAGACAGTTTTAGTTCTGGGTTAACAGAGCCTCCAGGGGCCATGGCTTCAGGGGTTCCTCCTGTCTCAGTCAGACCATTAAGTCTGGTCTTTTTATGTGAATTTGAGTTCTACTCTGCACTTTTCTCCCTCTCTGTCAGAAACTCTCTGCTGTGTTCCCTGTCAGGGTGGTCAAAAATGTAATGTTTAAATACGTGCAGAATTTAAAAAAAGAAAGAAAGAAACAGTGTCAGCGTGAGAATCTAATTCAAATTGATTAAGTAATTCTCTAGAGCCCTGGGGGCGCAGTGGTTAAAAGCTACCGCTGCTAACCAAAAGATCTGCAGCTGGATCCACCAGCTGCTCCTAGGAAAGCCTATGGGGCAGTTCTACTCTGTTCTATAGGGTCACTGTGAGTAGGAATTGACTTGACGGCAACTGGCTTTTTTGTTTGTTTTAAGTAAGTCTCTCAGAACTGTTCCAGCAAGCTTAGAGTGTTCTGGTCACCATTTCTCATGTGTTATTAAACAGTACCTTGTCACAAACGAGCCCTGGTGGCACAGCGGTTAAGAGCTAGGCTGCTAACAAAAAGGTCGGCAGTTCAAACCCTCTGCCTGCTCCTTGGAAACTCTATGGGGCGGTTCTACTCTGTCCTATAGAGTCGGAATCGACTCCACGGCAACGGGTTTGTTTTTTTTTTTTTTTTCTTTACAGAAGCCCAATACCCATGAATATTTTGGTTTAACATCATTGTAGATCAAAACAAGCCAACCCTTCCCTATACATAAAACTCTCAAGGGTTCCAATGTAAGTTGCTGAGATGAATTTCAAGTCTCACAGACTCTATCTCCATCTGATCCCGGGTTATTGCAATAGTTTCATACCTGGTTTACCTATCTGCAATCTCTCCCTCTTCTAATCCATCCTTCCTGCAATTGCAGAATCAGTTTTTCTAAAACACCCATCCTAGCACGATTCTAAAACACCCTGAATGAGGTTTGGCCCATCAAATCTAGACTCTAAGATTCATGTGTTGAAGGAAGAGGCTGATGAACCCAATATATGAAGCAAAAAGGTGATTTTTCTCTTGGTCAACAAGAGGGAGCTGTGTTTGTAGGCCACGGGCTCCCTGAACAAACAAATCTGCTGGGAAGTGGTTAGATTTCAAAAATTTGTTAATTTTCAGAAGTGAGACTTGTTTAGGAATTAGTGGAACTTTATGTAAGTGTGGTTATTGAAGTAAAGGTATTGCTAACTGGCTGACTTTCAGAGTTATGGCACTATCATTGACTTTCAGAAATGTGAGACTATCACTGATTTGTTGGTTTTTAGAATCATGGTTACAGAAGGGAAGTTGTCATTGGTCTATTGGGATAGGCTTCAGTTTGGCTGTAGGGGTTTCTTATTCATGGCTTGGGTCAATTGACCAATTATTCTTCTTCTCTCTTGAATTTGGAGGATAGAAATTTTTTATTTTCACCATTGTTTTGTTGTTATTGTTATTAGGTGCTGGTAGAGTTGGTTCCGACTCATAGCGACCTTATGTACAACAGAATGAAATACTGCCCGGTCCTGTGCCATCTTCACTATCTTTGCTATGTCTGAGCCCATTGTTGCAGCTACTGTGTCAATTCGCCTTGTTGTGTTCCCAGTGTTTAATGTGGTTCTTGGCTTAGTAAATAAATCTAAATTCCTTTGCCTGTCATTCAAAGCCCTTAAAATCCACCCGCCCCCACCCTCATCCCACTTACATACCATTACTTTTCATTACTTTTCGACATACAATTTCTGATTTAATCAGGGCTATTGACCATTCTACCACACCCATTACCACCAGCAGGAAACACACTAGGCTTATTTTCACTCCTCTCAGCTAAGTTTGTTTTTTCTCATTATTCCCATGTCAGGCCTGAGTTTTAATTTTACCATACTTAGAAGCTATCAGTCTGTTACTATTTCATGGATGCTGGCAGATGACATAAAATTTCTGGGCCAGTGAACGAAAGAGTGAACAGCATGAGCATACTGTTCCCGTCGGTTTCCCTTAACCCCAAGTCCCAGGGGGCAATGAGGAAGGATACCTGCGTACACAGTAGGTCACATTACTGGTGAGAACGCTGAGCTTGAGAGACTGCCATTTTATAGCCAGTAGTCTGTAAAAAAAGTCGCTTTTATTGGTTTAGATTACTGATTCAGAGCCCTAGTGGTGCAGTGGGTAAGCACTCAGCTGCTAACTGAAAGGTCAACGGTTGGAACCCACCATTGGTTCTGTGGGAGAAAAATGTGGCAGTGTGCTTCGGTAAAGAGTTACAGCCTTGGAAACTCTGTGGGGGCACTTCTACTGTCTGCTGTAGGGTCGCTATGGGTCGGAATCGACTCAACGGCAACAGGTCTGTTTTTGGTGTTTAGTAATCAAGACTGCTCTTGTCCCTGAGGGAGACATTACCTCATCTCTCAAGGCTGCTTGCTACAAGCACCAGCCTGAGAAATGGCCTGAGCAAAAAGCAGCCAGAGCCTTGCATTCTTTGCATACTAGCAAGATGTGTAGGAACCCCAGAGACTCATGGAGGACCTTCTCCAAGCACACATTTTTAATTTTCAAGCCCATTTCAAATCCTGCTTCCTCATCAATGACTTCCCCAACTATGTTAACGCACAACAATCTCTTCTTTCTCTCAACTCTTAGCATTTTCTCTCTCAAAAATCACTGGAGTACTTGATCGCATACTTCTTTGTATCATATTAAAATGATGTGTTTTCTCTTCCTAACATGATTAGAAGACTTAAAAAAAATTATTTTGCAACTGTCACAAACCAGCAACGAAACTGACAAAAACTGATAAATGCAAATATTTTTTATATTTTTCAAAGAAGAAAAATTTTAAGATATGACAGATATTTCCAGATCATTTTGTATTTGAGGCAGCTTAAAGATGCTTAAAAGCACTTGGAGAGAGGGCAGTGCATACAATCAAAAGCAGATGGTTTTCCACCTAAAAATCAAAACAATCCTAACCCCCTTCTCAGCTCCCAGCTTTGCTCAAGACTTCTTTTCCTGAGACAACTGTTCTTATTCAATTCATATGCAATCTAAGAAGACTAACTTTAAAGGGCCTACATTCTTTAACTTTTAAATCTGCTTCCCACTGTACATACCAACACAATTCCACAACCTTTCCAGGATCATAAGCATATTTATTCCAGCTAGAAGCTGCCTAACTCCTTCTGCAGATGTTGGTGATGCTCACTTTTAAAAGAGTCTTATTATTTTCTTAAAATCTAAACCTTTATTCCAGGTCCTCTATATCCCCACTCCAACAAGTATAAATTGTTAGATCTTGACCAATAAGATTATTGGCAGTGAAAGACAACTGACAGAGGTACTTGTAGTTAAAATTGTTGGGTTGAAAGTACACATTCAGCTACAATAAAATGGGAGTAAAGCAGTTGTTTGTTTGTTTTAATGTCATAAAGCAACCAAAGAACAGAAAAGGAGGAAAAGCATGCAATTTTTGGAAACTGGAAAGCAGATGGTTTAAGTGGTAATTGGCCTAAGAGACCTGAGAAATCTGAATCCCAATCCAGAAGTGTAGAAAGATAAGAAGTCATATGGTCAATATGATTTGCACCATGGAAACTGTAAAAGGCTCACGAATTAGCAGCACCAGTCACCTCTGGAAATGGAGCTGCAAGTAGAACTAAAAACAGGACTGGCTGAAAAATTGTTTAAGAAGGAATTAGTCTCCCAGATCTCTGTTCCCATTCCATGCAGCTGGGCAGCTACTTCTTCCTACCCTGGACGAAGATGGGAGTTTTAATTTCTAGATGTGGTTTTTAGAAAAGGTTTCTGGATTGAGGGACACTAGGCACAGTGGAAGGCAGGGACACTATACCGAACAAATGGGAATTGAGTTAAAATGCACATTCTGAATCTTTATTTCCCCAGCCTTCTTCTCCAACCTGACATTCAGCCTATATTCTTCAGGAAGTAGGTCAGAAGGGCCATTTATAGGAAATCTGACTGCCCAAGAAAAGAGACTTCAATAAAATGACACACTTTGAGGTTCATATTTATGTTACCCAATTTATTATCCTATGTTGAAGCCCATAATCTATAAGATCCAACAAAGATAGCCAAGGAGCTCCAGAGGCTTAAGAAAAGTATGAGAGGCAGAGGCCAAAAAACAACCAATAAATTACCTGGAGGAAAACAGTGTCTATGCAGTTTTAAGAAAACTTATCCCTCAAAAATTAAAATTACCATTAATGATTTCAGATATGTAAGAGGAGATCTTGCACGTGTGAAATGTGAATGAGAATAGGATAGTATTAAAAACATTTAGAGGACACAAAAGAATTCTTAGAAAATAAAAATGTGAAAGCAGAATTAAAAGTGGATTCCAGTAGGACAAAGCAGAGAAATTGGATAGAATACAATGGGATAGGATAGGATGAGATATAATCAGATATATAATTCAAGCACTTTTCCCTAAATGGAAGTGAAACTGAATGCAGTGGGTTCGCTGCTTGTACTCTCATTAAGAATAACTAAGAGTCAAGTGGATTTAAAACAAGACATAGTTGATTACTCGTAGCAATTAAGGAGACACGAAGATCCCTCTCAAACCACTGACTCCCCAAAGGGCTGGAGGAAGTTTTATACAACGCGGGAAAGAGGAAGTCATACATATTCATTAATTTCATGCATATTCAAAAAGGCTAGAATTTGGCACGGAAGTGGCTGACGGACTTCTCGCCTCTGAAATTGGCTCGGTCACCGCTCGATGACGTATGTCCGGTGATTCTGGTTCCTTGGCATGGGTCTTTTGGTTCCTAGGCAATACTTATTATGGGATGGGGCCATCTGGCGGTCAACTTGGTCTCTTACTGCGCATGCCCAGGATTCTAGTTTTAGCTGGTTAATCTGAAAGACAGCTGCCAGTGGGAAGATTTGGAGGAAATAGACCTAACATTGCCCTTAAGCTTTAACCGCAAGTGAGGTGAACAATGTTTTGTGGTTGACACCATTCTTCTAGAAAATTTTTAACTGACATAATTTATTGTTTAAGTCCTTTTCTGTCCCTAGCTGGTCTCAGAAGGATATGTATATATTTCTAGATTGAAGAGTTCCATCAGGTGCCCAGCACAGTAGAAATATACAAACCCACACTGCGACATAAAATGAGCGATTTTGGAAATGGGGATAAAGAGAAGATCCTAAATGTTCCCAGAGAGAAAGAACAGATCAAGTATCAAGAATCAGATGGCATTGGACTTCTGAATAACAACTGGAAGCTAGATGATTATGTTTTCACAAACTTTATCTTCTATTCACTCTTTATCAGGAAGCTACTAGAGTATGCACTCTTCCAGAAGAGGGAGTACTCCAAGAAAGGGAAGTCATGGGATCTAGGAAACAGAGGATCCCACACAAAATGGAGAAGAAGGGAATCTTCCGGATCATTGTGAAGGGAAAAACCAAGGCAAAATGATGAAGAAATCAGCCTCTCCATGATAAGGCTAGCTCTATGCATCAGGAGTAAGAGAGAAAGAAAGTTAAAATTGCACAAAATTACTGATCTTTAATGTTTTGCTGGAAAATTCTTGACATTTCTTTAAAATTGTGTGTGGTGGTTTTAAAACATAGGGACAAATTTCTTTAAACTACTCTTTTTAAGAGATAGAGCTTAATGCCCTCCTTCAGTATGGGCTGGACTTAGTTATTCACTTTTAATGAACAGAAAAAAGTGGAAGTGATGATTTATGTCTCCAGAATTAGGTTATAATAGGCATTGCAGCCTCTTTTCTCCTGGATTTCTCACTCTGGAAGATATTAACTGTCATGTTGTGAGGGCACTCAAGCAGCTTACAGAGAGGCCCATGTGGTGAGAAACTAAAACCTTCTGCCAATAGCCACGTGAGTAACCTGTCTTGGAAACAAAGTCTCCAGCCCAAGTCAAGTCTTCAGATAGGGGCAGACCCTACTGACATCATAATCACAGCCTTGTGAAAGACTCTGAACCAGATCCACCTAGGTAAGCTGTTCTTGAATTCTGGACGCACAGAAACTGTGAGATAATATATGTTTGTTGTTTTAAGCCACTAAGATTTGGGGTGATTTGTTAACACTACAATAGATAAATGATACATAGCTAGCCTTTTGAAGTTTGCTAACTTATGACTATAAGGCCCCCATCCTCTCCTCTGCAGCTGTGTGACATCTTCTCTGTCCCTCTTCCCCTGATGACCCTTGGGCAATATTTGGGGGAGGGGTCTTAAACATTGTGTGCAGGTATAGGAAACGGCTGTAATTTTGATGAGTTAAGGAACTGGCATTTGCCATATGCTCAACCACTGGCTGGTGAGCACTCTCTTCCTCCTTCCTGCATTGCGGTTCTCATAGACATCAAGGTCTCATCTTAAATTTTGAGTCAGTCCTGTTCCCCACCCCACCCCCCATTGCAATAACTGAACAACAAGATCACATCAAAAGGCTTAGGAGAAAGTTCTTTAAGAAGATAAATTGATAGAAAACTTAATGTGCATGAAAGTATTTAGAGGAGATTTGCACAAGCTGGGGAAGAGTTTGGGGATTAGTGATAAGGAGATTAGTGATAAGAGTATAGAAAGCTAAGAAAATATATAAAACATTCCATTATTAACTGTAGGGAAAATCAAAAGTCATGGAGGAAGGGAAATCTACTCTGCCCCGGTGGTCAATAGTGTTTACACAGTCTTGGTAGTGTAACCACTGAATATTGATCTAACCCCAATTACAGTATACTAGGAGTAAGGAGGGTCAGGAAGTTAACATGTGGGTGGTTAGGATGCAGGCTATGTGTGAGAAAGTGACATCTTTCCTATACCTGCGTCAAAAAATAATGCCACAAACTGAAAAAATCAAGGAAGAGCTATATAAGCATGTTATATAGAGAAATGCAGTAAATACCAGAAGAATCCAGAGGTGCTGCTAAAGCAGGAAATGGTGGCAGAAGGCGGAAGTGGTGGCGGTCGGGGTGGGGAGGTAGGCAGGTGACATACACTTTCTGAAGGACTATCTAATTTTTTTTTTTAGCTGTTTGCATGAATACATTTTTTTAAAAGAAAAGAGAAACAAGAGAATTACTAAAATAATCACAAAAGTATATGGAGTGAACCTGTGAAGACTATCCAATGGGCTTTACATCTTCTTTAGCAATGCATAACTCTCTTTTCAATCACCTCATATGCATGTGAAAGCTAGATAATGAATAAGGAACACCAAAGAATTGACGCCTTTGAATTATGATGTTGGTGACGGATACTGAATATACTACAGCCTACCAGAAAAACAAAC
>NW_004443953.1:26228225-26230138 GCF_000243295.1 Trichechus manatus latirostris
TAAAGTAGAGGGTCAGCAAAAAAGAGGAAGAAGACCATTAATGAGATGGATTGACACGGTGGCTGCAATGATGGGCTCAAACAAACAATGATTATGAAGATGGCCCAGGACCAGGCAGTATTTCGTTCTGTTGTACATAGGGTTGCTATGAGTTGGAACGACTTGATGGCACCTAACAACAACAATTCTCTTCCAGAGGTCTCCCAAATATGGTCCTTACATCTACAGAGAGGATTATCTACGTGACATTAACTTCTGCTTAAGATTTTTTGGTGATTTCTGAACGGATTCAAAATAATATTATCACTGGAGCTATAATAACCTGCTCTTTGAGCAGAGTCTCTTAATGCTCTAAGATGAAACAAAATCTCTAGTGACCACCTTAATCAGTAATGGCAGATATTTTGTTTTCTCTATTGATTTTAAGTATGAAAAATAATATTCTAGTTATTGGATAGATTTCATTCATTTTTAACCTTTCCTTTTCTTTGCAACATCACTCAAAAAAATGAAAAATAACAACCAATTTGATTTAATAAATAATTATTGAGTACCCATTACACGATCACAGTCTAGTGAGGGGGAGGGTAGGAAGACCTGTGGTGAAATAATTATAATATTAGTATTATAATTCAATGGGATTTGTGCAAAGATTAATGTATATACATGTCAGAGAAATACCGTAGAGTGGGGAGTGGAAATTCACCTAGGAGCTGCCTCAAATATTTATGGAATGAGGCAAGATATAAAGTGACAAATTAAATGAGGGGTCAAGGAGGGGTAATTAAGGAAGGTTTTAGAAAAGGTGAGCCCTGAAGAAGTTTTTGAAAGATAATATGCCAGGCATACAAGCAGGGGAAGGACATTGCAGGAAGAAGGAACAACATGTGAAAGGCACAGAGGCAAGAACAACATTGTGTCTTCAGGAGCCAAATTACTTCAGCATTGCCTGGATGCCGGATGCAAGGGCTGAAGAGAAGGACAGAGGGCCAGTCACAGAGGACCTCATTTGCCATTATAGGAGACTGACTCAGTCCCACAGATAATGGAGAGGCAGTAAAGAAATTGGAGATACCATCAGATAGAGATGGATCATTCTGGTGAAGGATTTTTTTAAACTTTATATTATTAAAGCTATATAAAGGGAGAAAAACAGAGAATAGTGTAATGAACCACCATAGACCTAGATTTAACAATTGTTTACATTTTAAAACAGTATTTACTAGGAGAAGTTTCAAGAAAAAACAAAAGTAGAGATAATAATATAATGAAGCTCCATGTACCCATAAGTAAGTTTCAACAATTGTCAACTCGTTGTCTATCTATGCTCCAATATACTTCCTTCCATTTCCAGGTTGTTTTGAGGCACATTCTAAACATTGTATTATTTCATCTATAAACATTTAAGTATACATCTCAAAAAGAAAAAGATATTTAAAAAACATAACCAAAATACCATTGTCGCATTTAAGAAATAACGTTAATCCCTTAATATTATCAAATATCCAGTCAAGCTCCCTCATGTGTTATTTATTTGAACTGGGATTCAAGTAAGTACATATACTCCATCAGTTGATATGTCTAAATGGCTTTCAATCTATAGGTTTGCCCTTTCTCTATCCCTCTGTCTCTCTCTTGTAATTTATTTATTTAAAAAGTAGGTTGTTTGTCCTGTAGAATTTCCCAGTTTGGATTTTGTGGACCAATCCGTGGTATCATTTTACATAGTCTTAGTAGTCCTCACAGCTTTCTTGCTGTCTACTTTAACAAAACATTCTAGGCTTATTTTGTATGTTTCCTGTCCCAGACCTGGAATCAGCCAATTCTCCAAGAAGACCTGGTTCCTTTTAGTGGAAAATGGCACTTAAGAACAAAATCTGGGCATTAGAGATCCTCATGCTTCTGAGTCTTTT
>NW_004443953.1:26230824-26236113 GCF_000243295.1 Trichechus manatus latirostris
AGAACCCTCTGTTGTGATCCTGGTCAGAGCAGTCAGTGGTGGTAGCCAGGCACCATCTAGCTGTACTGGACTCAGTCCGGTGGAGGCCTTTAGAACCCAACTTTTTATCTTCTTTTTCTCATGTCAAAAATCCCAGTTCTTATAACACCAACATAATTACTACTTTTCCTTATAGCATAATACACACATAAAAGGCTCAGAAGAATGATACCAACTTTGGTGCAATGAATTACATAATATGGCCCTTCTAGCCATGGTCTTTGTGACTCACAATCATCGAGTGGAGTTATGCAAATAAGGTATATGGAACCTGTGATGGTTGGGGTTATATGTCAACTTGGCTAGGCCATGATTCCCAGTATTGTGTAGTTGTCCTCCATTTTATGTGTTGTGGCTCCTGACCTCTACATGTTGATAAGGCAGGATTGGTGTAAGGTGTGTCTTGGGTTGTAGCCTTGCAGGAGGGCATGACTCAAGCCCCACCTGTACTAAAATTACTCTCTTCCCTGTGCTGTGGCCTGCATCTGAGATATGTGTGTGTGTTCTGGCGAGGCTCTCTCTCTCTGCATCTGAATGCAGCTTCCAGTTCATGATCAATTGACCTCCCCAGAGGCCTGCTGTCTGACCTGCCGATTCTGGGATTAGCTGGCTTCCACAGCCCCTTGGGCTGGCTGCCTATCTTGTGACCTGATTTGCCAGCCGCTGCAGCCTTGTGAGCCAGCAGCCTGTGGTCTGAACTGCCAGTTTGGGTTCATTAGCTCCTGCAGCCACGTGAGTCGTGAGAAGTCTACGCCTGACCCATGAATTTGGGACTTGCCAGCCACCACAACCAGGTGAGGCATTTCCTTTATACGGTTCGTGAGTTCTGTGACACATTCCAGTGAAGTACTGAGGGGAGAGGGAGTAGTTGATGTTAGAGATGATGGAGTGGTGCAGTTGCTTGGAAAAGTTGGACGTTTAGGACGTCTTTAACCTCTGCCTCATAGGAACCAGCCTTGTGCTGATCCTTATAAAAGAAATAATTTCTTTACCAACACTACCATAAACCATTTGATTCCTGGGAGCAGTCTAGGTTTTTTGTTTGTTTGTTCATTTATTTTGTTTTTTTCTGTTCCTGTTTGTCTTTAAGGTATATCTCACTAAGAATGTGCAATCAAATTATTATGCTCTTCTCTACATATTATGCACTAACTCAATATGCAGGTAGGCTCATCTATTTAATTTCACTTTCAATTGTTAGCATTTGCTTTTAATTTAACATGTTTGGTAATTATGTAAGGTGATTATGGTTCCAAAGTAAAATCATCAAAACAAGGTATGTTTAGAGAAGTCTAGTGCTATCCTTGTTGCTTCCACCTTGTGCGCCTCCTTCAAATGGTAAACTTTTTTTTTTTTAAAACACTTTTGGATTAGTCTCCAATTAAAAAAAAAAGTGTGTATATTTATTTGTAACCCCCCACACTCTTTCTTAGATACATGTTAGCTTACTAGGCACACTTTTCTCCACCTTTCTTCTTTTACTTAACAATATATTCTGGAGATTGTCATTCCAATTAAAAAAAAAAGTGTGTATATTTATTTGTAACCCCCCACACTCTTTCTTAGATACATGTTAGCTTACTAGACACACTTTTCTCCACCTTTCTTCTTTTACTTAACAATATATTCTGGAGATTGTCATGCCATGTAGTAAACAAGGTATTACTCTTTTTTTTTTTTTTAACAACTGCATAGTACTTAATTTTGTGGCTATAGTATAGTTTATTCATTAAGTCCTTTATTGTTAGACATTTGGGTTTTTTTTATCTTTTAGCTTACTTCTGCAATTAATATTTTGCTATATTTGATTCATCCTTTTCTCTACATTAATTAAAAGAAAAATACAGACATGATAATTCTTTCCAAAAATGGTTTAATATATATCTCCAAAAAATAAGAATATTGTCCGATAGTTTTCAGGAAGATCAAGAAAGAGGAAGCCACTGCAGCAATGACAAAGGCCAAAACTAACACAGTGGCAGTGTGGAGGGAAAAACAGGAAATTGATTCAAGGGATATCTGGGAAAGAAAGAAAGGGTTATTCAGCAAGGCTTGGTAATATAATGAGCATTTTCCTTGTGTTTTTAAAAGTTTCTCTCTGAGAGTAAATAAAATCCATTTTAAACGTATACCTGCTTTCATCTTATTATAGTCCATGTAGTTTTAATTTTAAAGCATATGCATTGAAGAAAACGAACCCTAACTAAACAACAGGTGGAATAATGAACAGGTACACTGTTTGTGATGGTGACGCTGCCAACACCAGAGAATTAAAGGACAGAACACATTACTCATGGAAATATGCAGTAAATTATGGTCTCCAGCCTAATCTTCAACTACTTAGGCAAAGCATGGTCTGCACTTGACCAGTCTGGGCAGCCTACATATCCTCATGACCAAAGGAATGTATAATTACAAGGGTACAGTCCATATGTTTTATATGACTGGTTTAGAGAATCTTGCACTAAAAACTTGCCATTAGCAATAGAATGAAACAGAGAACAATCTTCCAAGCTGGGCTAATTGAGCATTTAAATGATCAATTCATTCATTCATTCAATTAATCCATTTTTATTCTTTATTTTGTCACTCAATAAAAATATTATCAAGTATTGATTGAGTGTCAGAGGCTATGCCAGGTGCTGGGGATACAAAGATAAATAAGACATGCTCTTTGCAAAGGAAGAACTCACAGACTAATTGGAGAGGGAGATATGTAGGCAAATACTCAGCATACAGTGCAAAAATATGTGAGAAGTACTAAAGGAGCAGAAACAGAAACTATAAATTATGGGACAACTAACTCAGTCCAGAAGTGGGGTGAGGAGATGGACCAGTTAGGATAGTCTTCACTGAGTAGGTGACATTTGTAGGGGGTGGATGAGGGAACAGTAAGAAACATAGTATGTTCTGGAAACTGATTTTGTAGTTTGGGAAACTTCTGAGAGGTTTTCAATGTGGATATACCACTATTTGATATGTGTTTTTTAGAGTGTAAAATGAAGATGGAAGCAACTGGAGGTGGGAGACCAGTTAGGAAGCAACTTAAAGAGTACAGATAAGGCCTTGAACTCAGAGAAGGGGGGTGGGGATCAAGAAGAATTTAGGATGTAGAATTAAAAGAACTTGGTGCAGATTGGATGTGAATAGTGAGAGAGACAAAGGAGTCAGAAATTAATACGAGGTTTTTAGTTTTGTCAATGGGATCATTAAGCTAGGAAGTGAAATATTGAGGAAAAGGAGATTTAGCAGGGGGCAAGAGGAGGTAATGAGTTCAGTTTTGGACACATCAAATGGGTGCTCCTGAGATATCTAGGTGGAGTGACTAGTAGGTAATAGGAGCAGGTGGGTAAAGAGAGTAGAGAGCCAAACTTGGAGAGATTTTCTGTGTAGGAATCATACTATCCCGGGGAAGTATCGACCTTGAGAAAAGTGCCAACCATGGAGCCCAACATTTGGGAAAGGAAGAGGAACCAGAAGAATGAAAGAGGCTTAGAATTAGTAACCAGCTAAAATACGGGAGAAAAATCAGGATGGAGAAATTTCTCATTTCTCAGAAGCTCTGTAAGGAAAATGGACCAAGGAGAGGAGTTAGGAGCATCAGACACTGACGAGAAGTTAAGATAGATGAGGAATAAAAGTGCTGATTTTATTTGGCAAGTGAGTAAGGAACCTGTGACACTGAATAGAGTTTCAGTAGAATGTGGGATCAGAAACCAGACTGCAGTGAATTGAGGAATGAATGGTAAGGAAAGAAAAAGAACCAACAAGCATATGAATAATGGGTGCATTTGTTAAACTTGATCTTTCAAAGAGGGCATCATACTGTTTTAAACTGAGGGAAGGTGGGCTGCCTCAGGCCACTCAGCAAGGTAAGCATTTTAATGTAAGATTGTCCACTTTCAAAGCCTGCATTCTTTCTGCCACATCATATTGCTTTCTTAAAGTTTGTAAGTGAAAGAATGAAGGAGGCATTGGTGGGCTCTTAAGCAAATAGTGTTGAGAAAATGTTCTTTTTAGGATGGTAAAAACTTGAGTATGTTTTAGGCTGATGAGAAGGAGACAATGTAAGGGGAAAGTGGGATAACTGACAAAGTAAGATCCCTGAGGAGGTGGTAAGAACTAGAACAGTGCTGTGTCTATCTAAGAGTAAGCAATTCCATAGACTAGTCATAATTTATTCAATTTACTCTTCCCTGGGTTCTTCCTCATCATAGCAAAGCAACCTCCCAGGTCACAGTGACCGTATCAATACCAAAAAGGAGGATACTTTAGATAATTTCTAAAGTCTTTTTTGATCCTAAACCAAAAAAGACCTTATTTATTGTTTTAACTATAAAGTCTACCATCCCATAACTGAAAGAAACCTCCAGAGTTGCATGGTCTGTCTCCCTGCTTCCAAGCCAAATCTGTTACAACTATTTTTGTCTCTGAAAGGTAGTTCCCAGGTATGTCAGTGAAACTTTGTTCAACTATGTTAAACTGTAGATTATAGAGGAAAAATCTTTGCCAAGGGACAGCTGGACTCAATTCATGAACAGAAATACCATCCTAATCAACTTTTAGGCCTGGATAAGTTGATTTCTTCATAAAGAATTGATCTTGAGCTGTCTAAACTGGAGTAACTTGTTTGGGGGCTTCTTTCCCCCAATTCATTCATTTTGATTTGACATCTTCATGAGGGACTCCACCTAGCAGGTGTTCAGAAAGGCTTAACAGGCCCATTTTTCACCTGTCTAGGGAGCTGAAAAGTACATTGTTTAGACATGTAGACATTAGAGTTCTTCCAGACTGTCTGGAATTTCTTTTATTTTTTTATTGTGCTTTAAGTGAAAGTTTACAATTCAAGTCAGTTTCTCATACAAAAATTTATACACACATTGCTATGTGACCCTAGCCACTCTCCCTGTACTATGACAGCACACTCTTCCTTTCCACTCTGGATTTCCCATGTCCATTCAACCAGCTCCTGACCCTCTCTGCCTTCTTATCTCACCTCTGGACAGGAGCTGCCCATTTAGTCTCTTGTATCTACTCGAGCTAAGAAGCACATTCCTCATGAGTATCACTTTATAACCCATACTCCAGTCTAATCTTTGTCTGAAGAGTAGGCCTCGGGCATGTTTTCAGCTCTGGGCCAACAGAGCGTTCAGGGGCCATGTTTCTGGGGTCCCTCCAGTCTCAGTCAAACCATTAAGTCTGGCCTTTTTACTAGAATTTGAGTTCTGCACCCTACTTTTGTCCTGCTCC
>NW_004443953.1:26237055-26250112 GCF_000243295.1 Trichechus manatus latirostris
TATGCAGATGACACAACTTTGCTTGCTGAAAGTGAAGAGAACTTGAAGCACTTACTGATGAAGATCAAAGACCACAGCCTTCAGTATGGATTACACCTCAACGTAAAGAAAGCAAAAATCCTCACAACTGGACCAATAAGCAACATCATGATAAAAAGAGAAAAGACTGAAGTTGTAAAGGATTTCATTTTACTTGCATCCACAATCAATGCCCATGGAAGCAGCAGTCAAGAAATCAAATGATGCACTGCATTGGTAAATCTGATGCAAAAGATCTCTTTAAAGTGTTAAAAAGCAAAGATGTTACTTTAAGGACTAACGTGCACCTGACCCAAGCCATGATGTTTTCAGTTGCCTTATCTGCATGTGAAAACTGGACAATGAATAAGTAAGACTGAAGGAAAATTGATGCCTTTGAGTTACGGTGTTGGCAAAGAATATTGAATATACCGTGGACTGCCAGAAAAACAAACAAATCTGTCTTGGAAGAAGTACAGCCAGAATGCTCTTTAGAAGCATGGATAGTGAGTCTTTGTCTCACATACTTTGAACACGTTATCAGGAGGGACCAGTCCCTGGAGAAGGACATCACACTTGGTAAAGTAGACGGTCAGCGAGAAAGAGGAAGACCCTTAATGAGATGGACTGACACAGTGGCTGCAACAACGGGCTCAAGCATAACAATGATTGTGAGGATGGCGCAGGACAGGGCAGTGTTTCATTCTGTTGTATACAGGTTGCTATGAGTCAGAACTGACTCAATAGCACCTAACAACATATGTTCAAACACCTGCTTTCTTAAAAAAACAAAAGAGAAAACCTCCCAATTCTACACTTCATACTCTCTCTCTCCTTCCATTTACAGACAAGTTCCTTAAAAGAGTCATCTATATAATATCTCACCTCCCAATGTCTCCTCAATTCTCTGCAATGAGACTTCTGCCTCCACCACTGCCCTGAAATTGTTCTGAGGTAAAGGCATCCTCATTACCAAATTCAGCGTTCCTTTTCAGTTCTAACCTTCTTAACGTCTCAGCAGCATCTGATAATCCTGACCACTTTATTCTCCTTTGAAACTCTCTTGATGTCACTGTCACCACATTTTCCTTTCTACGTCTTTGACGAAAAGTTCAGCCTCACTTGTTCTCTTCTTCACTTGCTGACCCTTGAATGGTGGTATTTCCCAGGATTCTATCTTTGCCTCTCATATTTGGTCGAATCCATGCTCTCCCGAGATGTTGCTGTCCACATCCACTGCTTTTACTCCTATCCACGTACTGATGACTCCAAGGTCCATCTTCCATTGAGACCTCTCCTCTGAGCTCCTGGTATTGGTTGATTATCTCAAATGCATCTCAAACTCACTAAGTTTATCCACTTTTTTTCTAAGCTGCCTCCTCCTGTGGTACCTCCACTCACTCAGTCCCCCGGGATTGGAGCCAGTCCTGACTCTCTTTACTCACCAGCACCGTATGTAAAGACTAAGCACTGGAAAATTTAGCTTCTTTGTGGTTTCATAGCCACCACTTCTCTGTTACAGACTTGATGCCGTAGAGATTGTTGTGAAAATTAAATAAGATGCCACACACATACTAATTTGCATGGCACCTGATAAAATGTTGATTGAATCTATAAGCAAGAAGCTAGCATTTCCAGGTGATTTTCTTACTTGACATACATGGACATTTAGGAATTAGTATTTCCTTTTTTAAGTCACTAAAATCTATGTGACTCACACATTACACTGAAAGAGCAAGTAACTAAATATAGTCAGCTGGCTTGTAAGATTTATGCACTGCGAGGCTCCTGAAATCAGAGAATTGTTTAGATTTTGGAATCTTCAAGTTACTCCTGATGTGATTTAAGTTTCCAGTGGAATGTGTTGAAGCAAGAAAATAGAATTGTATGAATTTGGGTTTCTTTTAACCAGGCATCATTAATTTAAAATTATATCTTCTGTCTGTGGAATTTCCCTTTTCTGGAACTTGGAGTGCTGGGTAGATACATGCTATAATGCAAGTCTTTTTTCTCTCCCTCCTATGGCCTCTTCCTCTCTGTGACGAGGAGAGCTCTGTGGGTACAAGTTTTATTTCATTGAACATTCAACCATGTGTAAAATGTAATAATAAATAGTTTATTCTCTTTAAAATATTCTCCAGTATGTTGTAAATTCTCTGACCTATCACGTATTTATCACACAATGAAATTTGTTACATTTCTATTGATGGAGATGGGAGATTTGGCAGACATATTACTTTAGATTCTGTTGGTTGCAAGTAACAGAAACCCAACTCTACTCTCTTAAAGAATAAAGTCAATTTGTTGGCTCGTGTAACTGAGTTGTCCAGAAGCAGGGAAGGCTTTTCTTCAATCCACTCATCTTTGTCCTGCTTAGGATCCTGAGTCCTAGTTGAGTTCTATCACTATCATATCACTTACACAAGTTTTAACTGATGGTGTCACATGAATTGTAACTGTTCCTTGTAATTGTTCTCTGGAGAGCCTGGTAGATTCTGGGCTGCTACGCAGGCTGCTGTAGTGTGTGATGATGGTGTAGTGAAGATTATTATTTGTTTAATCGAAGACATTTTAAATTTTAAATGGAAGATTTTTAGAGGATAAAAACGATAATTAAAAATTCCAAATGAATAAGCATTGGAGTAAGAAAGTATTCTCAAAGAACATTGTTTAACCCTCATTTTAGAGATTTCCTGGCCAGGCCATCAGCAATATTTCATGAGAAAAAGAAGGAATTTGATTAATGTCAACTATCTAAAAATTAAATTTAAAAATTAAATGCTATTTTTAAACATTTCAAAATTACCATCCAAATACATAGCATGCCTTGGTTACCAAGAGTCAAGTGTAGCTTCAGGAAGCTAAAGCTATAAGCCAAGCTAACATATGAGAAAAATCACATCAGTAATTTCTCAGAAATATGGAAAAATGTTACAAATGGAACTGTTTCTGTAGAGAATGCAATATACAATATCTAGAAACTGTCTAAAGAGTAGTGAGCTCTACACTGTATCATTTTATCCTTTTTCCTAGTAAGAAGAGATAAATACACTGTTTGTATAGGTGGTGTGTATATGTGTGTGTGTTTTCTGTTACCCTAAGTAAATGGAATGAATAGACTCTCTTAAGATGGATTGCATAGTATGTGGAATTCATGCTTACTGTCTTATAAGGAGTTACTTGTATATAAAATCTTATGGACACAAATTGAAAATATGTGTAATTTATAAGCAAAGGAAAAACAGCTTTAAATCCTAGTGCTAGGCATTTTAAATTTCTGGCTGATTTATAAACTTTCAAAAGCTCATGCTACTAAGCAATTGAAAATGTCTAAGGCTATACATGTTTAGCTAATAGTTACTCTTCAGCTAGCCACCCTATGGCATTTTGCATGCTATTTTTCATTTTTTCTGCCTATATTTTTTTTGTCTAGCTTTTTCAGAAATTTTATTCCTATTTCTGTCACACTGTCGCCTTTTAGTCTATCTTGCAAGAATGTAACATCAGCAGCCAAATGAACCTAGGAAAGAAAAAAAAGCCTTGTGTCATTCAATTTTTTCAAAAAAAGATTTTTCTCAGTCCCCTTTTCAGCTGTATTCATCCCATAAGGAGTTGACTTTATTTATGGAATGATAAAAATAACAGCCAGTTCTGTGGACTAAAGGCCCTTTACTAGGTGTTCCCCAGAGACGGTCTGGCTGTGTCAACCCTGAGGTATGAATCTAGAAAGAGAAGCGTGCTTGAGGACCTGGCCCAACTCAGATGGTTCTGGGGCAGACCCAGAGGTATGGGCCTGTGCCAAGCTTTGCCCACAGTGCAGGGCTGAACTAAAGCTCCATCTTAAGAACACAAATTCCCAACTCAAAGATAGCCTCAACCCAGTATGCAGGCCAGGCAGAACTTCCAAGAAGTGGACCCTTAAATGGTTCCTCTCAGATTGATTCGCCATAAATCATTCTGTCTTTAGCTAAATCACGTAATCATTTATCCTAACAACATTTAGCAACCACTTACGGCTTTGAAAAAAAATCAACTAAATAAATTATGAATATAAAATTAAAGATTGAAATTACAGACCTGAATATTTGATGCTCAAGCCTCTCTTCTTCTGCAAAGCATTTCCCATTTCCCAGACCCCAAAGTAAGCCCTCAGGGCTTACTTCACTTTCATTACAATTTGTTCACATAGGAGAGCATGAAATTGTTGACCTACACTCAGTAGAGTCTTCATTCAGAGTTATTTTAAGTCATTGGGATAAATAAGAAAAAATAAGGGAAAGTATCCAGTAAAAGCAAATAAAACCAAAACCAAACCCATTGCTGTTGAGTTGATCCCAACTCATAGCCACCCTATAGGACAGGGTAGTACTGCCCCATAGGGCTTTCAAGGCTGTAATCTTTACGGAAGCAGATTCCTCATTTTTCTCCTGCAGAGTGTCTGGTGGGTTCCAACCACCAGCCATTAGATAAACAGACAAACACTTACCCACTTCGCCACCAGGGCTCTTTTCTAAAAGCAAATAAGTGAAAATATCTGTGTCTAGTAGGAAATTAATAACTATTTATTGAATCTAATCTCACTCAATTCTCTTGTCCAACCAGCCTGCATTTACCAAACAACAGACCTTGGTGTGACAAGTTATCTGGCTCATACAGGGAAGAAAAACTATGCCTTTGTGATGCCCACTACACAATAAAAGGGTGAGAATGCACTTTGAAATATAGAAGCCAAATTCACTCTCAATTATTTTTTTCCATAAAATCTTGTGTCTTTGTCAAAATTTAACAGAAAATCAATTAAAATAACATGGAGACTAAGTTGAAGCTATTTTGATATTGAAACTATTTTGATATTTGGGACCACATAAAGTTTGATGCCTATTTGTCATTTAGCATATTAATCAGCTGTTATCCATGAAAATTGGAGACTTCCTTATCCTTTTTTTGACTTGGTTTTAAGTCAACCCTTTGCACATAAGCTTCCAGAACTCTTCCTTTCCCTTCCTTGTTCTCATGGCCACCGATTGCAGAGCAAACCTAGAAAAATGCTAGGGTAGCAGCATGAAGGATCTGTGTGAATAATAATTACTTCTATTGTTTTACTATATCCTTCCACTAATTTTCACAAATAATTGAAAATAATACACATGCCTCATTATTGGGTATGTCAACACGTGTCTAGCCTTTGGCTACTGTCTGGTCCCACCACTCTTAATAGCTAAACTTCTGGAAAAATGAGACCTGTTCTTGGCTCATTCAAAAAACTAAAAAAACTCATTGCTGTTGAGTCAATTCCGACCCATAGCAACCCTACAGGACAGAGTAGAACTACCCCGTAGGGTTTCCAAGGAGCAGCTGGTGGATTCGAACTGCCGACCTTTTGGTTAGCAGCCGAGCACTTAACCACTGTGTCACCACGGCTCCCTTGGCTCATTAGTCTACAATAAATTATCTTCTTCTCTCTCTACTTTCCTTAAATAGCTTTTACTAAGGTCCTCCCTGACTTTTCGTTCCTAAATGTTGTGGAAATTTTTCAGATTTAATTTTACTTAGCCTCTCTGCTGTACTTGATCTTGTTAGTCACTCCCTCTTCCTAAAATCCTCTCAATTTTTTTTTTAAATCAATAAATAATCCAAGTGTGGAAACCAGCCTTCAAGACAGCCCCCAATGATTCCCACCTCCTGGTATTCACATCCTCAGGTGGTTCCCTCCTACATTGCAACAGGGCTGGTTTGTGGCAAATAGCATACAGCAGAAGTGGTGGTATATCACTTCTGAGGTTAGGTTATAAAAAAACATGGCTTCCATCTCTGTTTTTCTCTCTCTCTGGTCATCTTTTCTGGGCAAAACCAGTTGCCATTTTGTGAGTAGCTCTCCAAAGAGGCCATGTAGCAAGGAACTGGAGCCTCTGGCTAACTGTCGACAACCATGTGAGTGAGCTTGGAAGCAGATTCTAGAGCCCCAGTCAAGTCTTCAGAGACAGCAACCCTAGATGACAACTTGATAACAATCTCATGAGTGACTCTGAGCCGGAATCACCCACCTAAGCAGCTTCTAGATTCTTGATCCTCAGAAACTATGTGAGATAACAAACGTTTGTTGTTTTAAGCTAGTACATTTGCGGGTAATTGGTTATACAGCAATAGATAACTAAAAAAAAAAAAAAGAAAAAACAACCAACTACTGTTGAGGCAATTCTGACTCATGGTGACCCCATGTGTGTCGGAGTAGAACTATACTCCATAGGGTTTTCAATGGCTGAGTTTTCAGAAGTAGATTGCCAAGCCTTTCTTCCAACGTGCCTCTGGGTGGGCTCAAAATGCCAATGTTTTGGTTAGCAACTAAATGTGTTAACAGTTTGTACCACCCAGAAACTCCAGATAACTAATACACCCAGCACAATGAAGTATGTTCTTTACCATTTCCAGGGCACCTCTGATAATCCCACAGAGTAAATTACAGTAGCACAGAGAAGATCGCCCAGTGGGGAGCTCTTCCACAAACTCCACCAGAGGATTCTTGTCTAGAATCAGAGAAAACTCATTTCTACTCGAATTGTTACAGGTCACATTTGGTGTAATTCCCAAGTACATCTTGAAAGCAACCTGATAAAAAGAAGATTAAAAAAAATTTGATAAAACTTGGTCAAGAACAAATATCTACTAATAGGGTAACCTATTTTTACCAGCAGTGCAGCACAATGGTTGAGCATGTGGAGCTTGTAGTCAGAATGTCCAGGTTCAGACTTACCTTTACAGTTTCTTGACCCTATGACTTGTGCAAATTTTAAACATTTTTATTTTTAAGGAGCCTTCTAAGGGACTAGTGTTCTGTGGCAATATTATGGTTTATGACACACCAGGCTAAGGCGTTACTTTCAGAAAATTTTTTTCAAAAATAAATATCATCTAGGAGGGTAGGAAATTAAAATATTATCAGTCATAAACATACCACCATATTTGTCACATTGAGCCTAGCAAAGTGTAAATTCCTGAATTCTTAGAAGGGGCACAGGACACATCTGCTGCAATAGGAAAGTAGCGATCAGAGCAGCGGATGCTATGGGCACATTGGGCCCAAGAGTGTTTTGGGAGATAGTGAAACTCATATTACTAAGGATGACAAGTCTCTGAGAAGGAGCAAGCAGCAGTGGTGGGAGGTACATAATGCATTATAAAGTAACTTTTCAAAAAAAAAATCTACCATTTTATGGTGCTTATAGAAGTGGAAGGAATCATGGATACTATTTCTTTTACAACCTTGGTTTCACAAATGAGTAAACTAGGATTCAGAAAAGTAAAATGGCATATGGCCAAGTCCATACTATAAGTTAGCTCCTTGCATCATAGTCCAAGGCAATTTCTTTTTGCCAAATGCAAAGGCCTGGACTTGAAGTTTAGTAACAAAAATTTGTCGCGTTCCAAGTGCCTTAATTAGTTTAATTTTTAAATTAAGAGTAATGTGGGAGAGAGATGGAAACTATTTCTTCAAATTATGTATAATTAGAAATACTAAAAGATTCATTCAGTCATTCAGCTGGTACTTATTGAGCACTGTCTATTGAGCACAGTGCCTGGCATATGATGGGAGTTCAAGTTCTCTTTGAAAAGCAAATTATTAAATGAACATCCACTCTGTGTTTGAGACCATAATTAAGATGTAGTTCCTGTTTTATAAGAGCTCATAAGGATCCCTGACGGTGCAGTGGCTAAGCGTCCAGCTGCTAATCAGGAGGTTGGCAGTTCAAACTCACCAGCCACTCCCAGGGAGAAAGATGTAGCAGTCTGCTTCCATAAAGATTACAGTCTCGGAAACCCTATGGGGCAGTTCTACTCTATCCTATAGAGTCACTATGAGTTGGAATCAGCTTGATGGCCCACAACAACAATAACAACAGCAAGAGCTCATAGCCAAAAAGGGGCTACAAACATTAAACAAATAACTGCAGTGGTGTGATAAGTCCTGCAAGTACAATGTAATGTATTAAGGAGCAATTAGGAATGCATTTGGGAGTAATTCTGGGACATATTCACAGAGAAAGAAACTTCTACTGTATTCATGAAATTGAGTGAGAGTTTGTCAGGTGAATGGGGAAGAGGCATTCTAGGCAGAGGGAAGAAGGCATGGGAAATACCATGATGAGGTTTCATGATGAGGTTTTGGGGAGCATGAGTGAGGTCTCTCCTGGAAGCAGTGGGGAGCCCCTAATGTGTTTAAAGCTAACGCAGAATTGGATTTTTGTTTTAGAGGGATCTCCTTGGTATTCGCATGGAGGACAGATTTAGAGTTAAGGGTTAAGGTGGGTAGTGAAGTCAAAGGCAGAGATATCAATCAACAGGTTACTGTGATGGCCAAGGAAAGAAATGATGAGGAACCGTCTCCTTTTGTCTTTTCTTCAAAACTCAAACCCTCCCTAATACTTTCCATATAAATTTCAAAAAGCCCAAATCCTAAAATTTAGTTCAAGCCTCTAACCCTAGGCAGTTTAAGAGGATATAAAACAAATTCCTGTCTTCCAAACCGTAAGTCAAGGAGCAAAAGAACAAAACCATCATGAAACTCTAGGCTTGGAGATTCGACTTGGCCCCCAGTCAATTGGCTGGCACCCATTTCTGCTAATGTTGATTCCTTCAGCTGGAAAATTCCAAGACTATTATTCGTCTGAGTATTTCTTTCTAATTCTCTATCCAAACTGCCTGGAAATAATATAAAAACGGATGCTCTGTCCTTTGAATTTACTCTTTTTGTCAGTGTGTAGGCAGCAGTTTCACGACCCAGTGTCCACCAGTAGGAGGCATTCTCTGGGTTGGGAAATATTCATTCCTAGTAGATGACATTGTTTCCTTATCTGGCTGAATTCTGAGAAGGAGGACTGTTGTTTCTATGAAGAAAGAACTAGCTCCACCCTCGGCTACTGCCACAGCTGCTCTGCCGGTAAACTAAGGACAAACATTTTCCCTGTTTGTGGATTTCCAACATGGATGCTTTTCAGGGGATTTTAAAATTCCTCCTTAACCAGAAAACTGCTATAGGCTACAGCTTCATGGCTCTGCTGACCGTGGGAGGGGAGCGGCTCTTCTCCCTCGTGGCTTTCAAGTGTCCGTGCAGCACTGAGAATACTGTCTACGGGCTTGTTTTCCTCTTTGCTCCTGCCTGGGTGTTACTGATCCTGGGATTCTTTCTAAACAACAGGTCGTGGAGACTGTTCACAGGCTGCTGCGTGAACCCCAGGAAGATCTTCCCCAGAGGCCACAGCTACCGCTTCTTCTATATCCTCGGCCAGATCACTCTGAGTTCACTGGTGGCTCCAACGATGTGGCTTTCAGTGGCTTTGCTCAATGGGACTTTTTATGAATGCGCCATGAGCGGGACGAAAAGTTCCAGACTCCTGGAAATGATTTGCAAGGGCAAGCCCAAAGAGTGCTGGGAAGAACTTTACAAAGTATCTTGTGGCAAAACCAGCATGACACCCACCGACAATGAAGAGCTGAAACTGTCACTTCAAGCCCAGTCTCAGGTAAGAAAGGACAAATTCACCTTTCCCAGCATGAGCTGGAAGCATACTCTCTGTCCTCTTTTCAGCCAGGGTTGAATCAGAGCCTTGCCAGAACATTTTGAAGCTAAATGGAAACTGGAGCATAATGCAGCATTAAGACAATCCCCGGAAAAGCTTTTGGATAGCATGATGAAATTGCTGATTGGATCATGTATTTTCCATTTCCAAAAACTAAAAATCCTTTGGGTTATGCATATGTAAATACTTAAGTACTTTAAAACAATCTCTCTGGGTTGACTTTGTAAATAATGCAGGACACTAAATTACAAACCAGGTGTTAAGGGCAAAACTGCAATTAGAAATTACTGCCTCCTGTCAATTATTTACTTTCAAACTGGTTTCTCAGAAACACATATAGACATATTACTCAGCTATTATTATTTAGCTGAACCAAGTACGCTAATACTTGTTAAAGTTGCATGTGGTATAATCAGTGTAGAGATTTCTCTGAATGATTTCTGGCAACTGCTATCCCTATGTAAACATTGTTGAGATTGAGAATTCACCATATAAAGTAGGACTCAGCAGTCTTTAAATAGCTTTCAGTGAAAAGTGACTGTATTCTCCAGGGAGATTATGTCTTACACTCTTTGTGCTATATGGCTAAAGAAGTTCTTACCCTACCTTTGGAGCTCAAGATTTGGGGGATTGTTTTATTTAACAGAAGGAAATAATAGCTTTACTTAATGACGCAGGGAAATAGCTTGTCATCCCTCCAGGTACATGAGAGCAAATCCAGATGTGCAGCCTTGTCCTGGCCTCAGGAAAAGCCTGACTTCCTATCTGTGAGTAGTAGGATTGCATTCCCAAAACCAAAACAAGCAATAAGAGCAGATAAACAGACCCACAATTTGTCAGAAATGCTATTTGTTTCAGAGTAAATGCACTGAAGATGGTATAATTTTACTTTTATCAGCAAGGATTTGCCTTTACAATACATCAAGGCAGAGTTTATTTTTAAAACCATACATTCCAAAGCTGGTTGTCAGTATGGCTGTATTATTTTCATAAGCTGATAAGTCAAAATATACTCCAAAACAAAATCTTTTGTTCAATGCATAAAACATATCTTAGATAAAACATGCCAGGCTCCCAAATGGCTTTCATCTTTTGTTGTAAGAAGGTATTAATTAGGAACGCTATGACACAATAAATGGTTTATGATTGATGCCCTCAGGAACCAGCCTCCATTCAGTTAGTGCCAGGTTCTAACACTTATCACTCTATGAGCGGTTCTTCTCTAAACGCTGGCATAAGGAAATCACGTACATACTGTCATACCGTAGCTGGGCACACCTACCTGTTTACTTTTCAGTAGAATGAGAAGAGGCAGGGCCTGGAGTTGATTCCTGTGGGGAGGGTGGATGAGGTATGTAGACAAGAGGAGCTGTACCAACAGCAGGTGCTGAACACAGACGTTCAGATAGGCAGGAAGCAATGTACAGTCCAGGCCAATAGCTGGGTATGTGGGTGGTGGAGGTACGGGTGGAAAAAGTACATTCATCCATTTATCCATGGGTGGAACAGAGAAGAAATCCAGCTGCATGACTCTCTATTCTTAAGGAAGGTAAAGTACAGTAGTGGAAAGAACTTGGCCTTAAAGTTGGCTAGTCTTGAGTTTTAATAACTGACTCCACTATTTACCAGATACGAGAACTAGAGCTAGTGGTTTGACCTCTCTGAGCCCCAGTTTCCTCATAAAAAAACCTGTTGCTGTTGAGTCAATTCCGACTCATAGCAACCCTATAGGACAGAGTAGAACTGCCCCACAGGGTTTCCAAGATTCAGCAGGGGTTGGTTTATCCAATTCTGGAATAATCTATACTCTTTTCTTTTGCCTACTTTCTGGTTATTTCTTTGAACACCAGCAACGATGGGTAGGAGAACAGAGACTAGGCAAAGTTTAACTTTATTTTGACAGTTGAAAATGTTGTTTAAAAAATAAGAGTAATGATTTCAAATGAACTATGGCAATAGCTATGTAGTTAATTTAGCATACATTTCCTAATAACACTACTTCAGATCTCTGAAAAGTAGCTTTGCTTTTACATGTCCTCAATATTTTTCTTTCTAAGATTCTAGGATGGTGCCTGATTTGTTCTGCGTCTTTCTTCTCTCTGGTCACCACTTGCTATGCTCGTTGCCGATCTCAAGTTAGCTACCTTCAGCTGAGTTTTTGGAAGACTTACACACAAAAGGAGAAGGAGCAGTTGGAAAATATGTTCCTGGACTATGCCAACAAGTTGAGTGACAGGAATCTGAAGTGCTTTTTTGAAAATAAGAGACCAGAGGCCTTCCCCTTGCCCTCCTTTGCTGCCTGGGAGGCTGCTTCAGAGCTATATTCTTTCCACCAAACCCAGCAACACTACAGCACCCTCCACAGGGTGGTGGAAGATGGTCTGGAACCTAGCCCTGAGGAAAATGAGACAACAATGGTCCTTGTAGGTACCGCCCAGCAAATGTAGCTCATCCTCCATCACTGACTCCGGGTATGAGTGGTATACTCATCTGAGATCCTCCTACTGCTCAACAGCAACCTGTATATCTCTGTATTTTCATACATTTAGTGTTTCTTTCCAAGACAACATAAAGGAAGCAGCTTTGACGTACTCAAGTGCAAACAGTGTCAGATGTGCTCAAGCTGAGGCTGAGTTACTGGTCAAGAATGGTGACAAAGTTGCTCTGGTATTATTGGTTGGGGTTTTGGCTCAGTGGCCCCTAAGGTCCCTCTAAGTTCTAAGATTTCAAGTTCAAGTTCTAAGACAGCATGACATACGCAAGAGGATCTGCCATTCTCTGCAAATATTGGCATGAAATCTGGATGCAAAAGCAATGTCTCAGGAGAGAGGGAGGTACTCTTAACATAAACTGCCAGACACAGTAGGATCTCAGGTATGACTACCAGGGGTCCTTGTCCTGCATATCTGTCCTACTGTCTTTTGAAGTATATATGAAATTCTACCATTTGAAATTAATTGCCTCAGAATCTGGAGACCTCAGTGCTCAAAAATAATCAACTGAAAGGAGATGATGTCTAAAATTTAGAGCTTTTAACTTGTTTCTACCGTATACTGAAAATAATGCCCCTGGAGGCCGGCCCACATTATGACTTCCGTGGGCCCTAGGAACTCTTATCTTTCAGAACCCTTCTACATTAAAAAATATATATTTAGACCACACTGATATAAAAATGAATATATTAATATTATATGTTAAAACATTTTCTCCAACCTAAAAGTTCATTAATTTTCAATTAAAAACACTTTTGTGGGACTCTAGTAGTATCGTGGGCCCTAGGCACACCACAGTACCTCCTATATCTAATGATAAGTTGGCCCTGATTGGAGGACAGAGTACACTGTCCAAAGCAGTGCTGGTGTAAAATGTTTTTACAGTTTCAAGTTTGTCAGAAATAATACAAATTTTGTATTCTTCTATGTAATATATCCATGTTAGTTTATATATATATTTATCTTTTTTTA
>NW_004443953.1:26250498-26253475 GCF_000243295.1 Trichechus manatus latirostris
TGTATGTGTTTATATATATATTTATGTATACATGTATGTGTTTATATATATTTATATATATATATATTTAATTCTTCTCAAATCTCTGAATGGCACTGATGCTTAAGGAAGAGAGGCACTATGTTTTATGCTGTGGCTCACATATCACCGGGAATCTTTGTCCCCATTTGAGAAGCCTGGAGATTAACTCTTAATTACCACAAGACACAATCGCAAACTGAGGGCAAGACCCTGCAGGTATAGAACCCAGAACGTAGCCTTGGAAACTTGGAGTTGCAGGGTCAGATGTGTGTGTGTGTCTGAGTGTGTGTGTGTAGGCTCAGATGTGTGTGTGGGTGGTGTGGGTGGGTGTGTGTGGGTGTGTATGGGTAAAGTAAGGACAGGACAAGGATAAAAAGGGGTAGAAGTGTCAGAATGAAGGGAGACAGAAGTCACCAAAGACAGATGTTTTCATTTAACACTTCTTGATTCAGAGCTAGCCTGCCTTAAGTGCTGCCAGGCTGGGAGAGGGTTTGTGGGAATGGGCCAGTGCCCACTGCATCTCTTGGGATGACTGAGAAACTGAAGCAGCAGTTGTATAGAATTAGTTTAGCTGTGGGCAGCTGAGGATTCAAGAGTCAGTTCTGGGTGTATTTCTGCTACCCAGGGACTTTCTACAGTTGGAAAATTTACACTCACAGCAATGGCTGCCCCATTCAAGAACATCCAAGCTGACTAGTAACAAGCTGCAGCTCAGAGCTCTTTGCTGTTGCCTGGTGAGTAGCAAAAGGGCTCTTCCTCCCACTTTGGAGCAAGGCACCTCAACAAGTTCACATTCTGACTCCTCGTGGTAATTTCCGTCAGAACAGTACTTCACTCAGGATTAAAACTAGTCCAAGAAACTTGACATGGCCCATGAACAACCTTGGAGAATGGGGGTAGGAATAGGTGTCTATTCTTGATTTAAGCCAGTGTCCAGAGGCAGAGGAATAAGCTGGTTTTAGTAGGGGAGAATTTAGAAGTATGGGCAGTTACCTCTACATTGGATTCTCTAGAAGCAGAGCCTGAGACAGGAAATCATGTGCAAGTGAAGGTAATGCTCTTAGGAGAAACCAGTAATCAGGATGTCCAAGAAAGGATCTGGTTTCAGGTGAAGTTTTAGCCTGATCCCACAGGGAGCTCTGGGATGTCAGCTGTTGGCTATGAGTTGTCCCAAGGCTGTTGTTGTTAGCTGCTAACAAGTCGATTCTGACTCATGGTGACCCCGTGTGTGCAGAGTAGAACTGCTCCATAGGGTTTTCAAGGCTGTGACCTTTCAGGAGCAGATCGCCAGGCCTGTCTCCCGAGGTGCCTGTGGGTAGGTTTGACCCACCAACCTTTCAGCTGGTATTGCTTAACCATTTGCACCACCCAAGGACCAGGCAGGGGAAGGTATTTTCCAGGCAACCCTAGATGAGGAGCATCCAGTGGCCCAAGAGTAATAATCTAGAGAAGGTTGCACCACAGCAACTGGGAATTGGGTACCCTGAAATCAGAAATCTGGAGAGGACGCCAAAAAGGCCACCACAAATGACTGCTGCAACAGTGCCCTTCAGTGGTCTAGAACTGAAGCATACCAGGCTGACTCCCTTTCTTAGCTTCTAATTCCCTGACCCCAAAGAGCCAAATGTGGGTGCGGTAGCAATTCTGACCTTCTCCCTACCATACCACTCTGCTACATAAAAGGAAAGGGTTGGAGAATGGTCTTTGAAAAACTTTGATGCTTTCCCATACAAGGAGTATATAGACTATACAAAAATTTAATGGCATATAACACCTGTTTTGTCAAATTTATCCCATGAATAAAATGTGTCCTCCTTTTTTCGTTCGGGCTCAACAAGTGAACTCAGTAGTTTCAGGACACATTCACTTTATTCATATTTAATGTAAAAATAGAAAAAAAAAGTTATTCAGCAAAGATTTTAAGAATAAGGCATGGTAGACATATGATTACATAATTCTATGTAATGTACCTTTAAGTAATACATTGCAAAATATATATGTGCCCAAAATAATGTTTTAGGAATGGGTATGGTTTCCTACTTGGGACTTTGAAGTACCACTGAAAATGTATACATTTAATAAGAAAATGATGAAATTATTGTTTGAAATTAGGCATTTCAAAGCCTGATGATTCACTGGTTTGCTATAAACATGGATTAAAAGAACCCCAAAATCACTGGATAACAGAAAACTGCCACCTCTTCTCATTAGGTATTTCAACTATTTATTCTACTTTGGTGGTTCTGAATTCTCTAAGGCAAGCATCTCATTTTCTAATACTTCCCTTTCCTTTTTCTCTGTTATACAAGCCAGAGGGATATTCAGCTCTCTTTGTGGGGGTAGTACTTAGACCTCTCTTGATATTCCCAAATCTTTAAGAAAAATCACAGACTTCCACATGAGAGAGCGGATGGAAAGCATCTGCATTTGTCAGTGGCTCTCAATACTGGCTGCACACTGGAAACACCTGAAGAGCTTTAAAAGCCCTAATGCCTGGGCCCACCTCCCCAGAGATTCTGATGTAATTGTTCTGAAGTGAGGCCTGAACATCAGAATTTTTAAAAGCTTCCCAAGGGATTCTAATATGTAGCCGTAGTTAGAGAACTACTATTTTTATATGGAGAGTTAGTGCAAGTGGGAATATGGGTGGTAGTGGGTGTGAAGTTGCAATGTTTAATATATTATCTGGGTTTCAAACGGTGGTATGTAATAAATATTTAACAACTGGCCCCTTGGTGTTTTCCAATTTCAATGGTGTAGTTTCAAGCTACCAAGGTGGTGTCACTGAATGCAGTTATGAAGAGATGCTAACAAGGGCTTCTCCTAAGGTGTATGAGCTTTCAAAGAAGCTTTTAAAGCTAGCTCCTGTTTTATGCATTTACATTGGCTCTAGCCAAACCATCTTCAGTGCATCTTTGGTGCATCTGTGTCTCACCTTAATAAAATCTAATAGTGG
>NW_004443953.1:26255714-26256585 GCF_000243295.1 Trichechus manatus latirostris
TGTTCATGTCTTTTGCCAATTTTTTCTACTGAGTATTCAAATTTTCTTACTGATTTTTAAGAATTCTGACATGTCCTTTGTCAGTTACCTATTGCAAATATCTTCCCCAAGTTTGTGGCTTGCCTTTTTACTTTCTCTAGCATGCTCTTTGATAAACAGACAAATTCTTATTTTTAAAGCAGTAAAATTTATCATTTTTTTTTTCCTTTATGGTCAGTGCTATTTGCTGCTAATTTGTTTTTGTTTTTAAATTATTTTGTTACCTGCACTCATGAAAACAATCTACTACTTTTTCCCTAGAATTAAAATTTTTTTGCTTTACATGAAAATTCTCTTTTTTTTTAATATGTCTCAGAACATATTGAATTGGGGCCACACAAGGAGTATGGATTCTGTCCTCAATCCCTGTGAGGGCAGACTTGCTATTTATTCTCAAAGAAGACTTTCTTTTTCTTATCCCATAAGTAGCTCCAATGCCTGCTGGGCCTTATTCCAAGAGAGTATGATTTAATTGGTCAAGGGTAGGGCCTGGGCATCAGCAGTTTTTGGAAAGCTCCCCAGGTGATTCTAAGGAAGCTAGCATTGAAAACCTTTGCCCTGGAGCATCACTGAGAGGTCCGGGCAAGTCTGAACTTCTGCTAGTCTTAGACTCCACCATAAGCTAAGAATCACACCAAGCAGGACTGACTCAGAGTTTGGCTGACCTTCCCAAGGGGTCTCTGGATCCTTAGACCAGATAGGTATTGCTGTAGCCCTAAGGGCTTTGTTTCCTAGAGTATTTACTCCATGGTTTTTACCTCCTGGTAAGAAACTTCATTGTAAAGTTATAATTAATGAAATGCTTCCAAAGCTACTGCTATTTTCAATGCAC
>NW_004443953.1:26258613-26260512 GCF_000243295.1 Trichechus manatus latirostris
AAAAAAAGCTTCCCCACTTTGCACATAGTATTATGATGTCAACACAATTCGAGTGTTGTGCATCGTACTGGGTACATTATTACATTTAGGCTTAAACCCAGAATTGTGAAATACAGTGACTTCTACAGAAAGAATTTCTTTTTAAAATGTACATTTTTTAGAAAATGAAGGAAGCCAAATCTAATCAGAAAAAAAAAAGGGAAAGAAAAATATAGAAGCATAATGAAAAAAACTTTTTTTTCTTTAAAAAAAAAAAAACCTAAGATAAGCTGATGTCTCTGACTTGACTAGCCTGGTTCAAGTTTATTTCACATGGGTCATTCTCCTATTCACTAAAAAAATCCGGTCATCTCTGGTAGCATTCTTTGAAAAAACACTGAATGCCAAGAGAAAGGACTGAAAAAGATTTGGGAAAAAAAATAACAAAAGCAAAATCCCCATAGAATTAGAGGGCCAGAGAAAACTTTTATGATTGGTTCTTTTGTAAGAAATTCTGAAAGGACACATAATACTATCTACTGTAGTACAAACGAGCCCTGGTGGAACAGAAGTTAAGCACTCGGCTATTAACCGAAAAGTCAGCGGTTTGAACTCACCAGCTGCTTCTCCGGAGAAAGATGTGGCAGTTGGATTCAGTACAGTTTACAGCCTTAGAAACCCTATGGGGCAGTTTTACCTTGTCCTGCAGGGTTGCTATGAGTCAGAATCAACTAGTTGGCAACAAGTTTTGGTATTGTAGTGCAACATCATTATTCTTAGGAGAACTGCATCTGTTTGAGTTAACTGTCCTGAGAAATGTCTGCTAATGACCTAAAATTTTACTTTCAGCTAACAATGTGGTTTTATTTGGACTGTTTCCTAAGGGAAGCTTTTTTAAAAGGTTTGCTTACTTGGATTATTGTCTGCAAAATGCTTAACAAAGACAACTGTACTTTAACAACTTACAGTCGGCATACTAAATACAGCCTGCTCTACTAACATTCCCACAAATTCTAGCCTCTGGTACAAAGGAAAACAAACACTAGCAACAGTAAGATAAATAAAGTAAGCAGAGGTTTCCTAGGTAAAGTAAAAAGAAAAAAAACAACCAGTTGCCGTTGAGTTAATTCCAACTCATTGCAACCCCATGTGTGTCAAAGCAGGACTGTGCTCCATAAGGTTTTCAATGGCTGATTTTTTGAAAGCAGATCACCAGGCATTTATTCTAAGGAGCCTTTGGATGAACTCAATCCTCCAACCTTTCAGTTAGCAGCTGAGCACATTAACCATGTAAGATTCATAAATTACTGTTACTGATTTCCCAGACAGGAATAACAAGGTTTTTGCTAATTACTTTCCTATTCTCTGTGAAATCTCAGAATTTTTTCACACCCAAATCCCTTTGTTGAGCTGTTTTCCTTTGATTGTTATGCTCTGTGTCTCATTACCCTGCCACTCTGGTCACAGTTAGTGGACTGGGTGGCCGTCTGAGCCAGGACAGTCAATCCATAGTTTATCAGGAAGTGGCCTTCAGGAAAGCGCTGTTCAACAGAGGGGTGAGTGGTTAACTAGACAGGTTAGAGCTTCTCTTTGTAAGATTTTGAACATCAAACACACAGAGAAACTCACAGTTTGGGTGACTGAGAAGACAAAGGATATCCAGAGGAAAAGCAGTAAACAGAAGCTATGAGGCAGCAAAAACGGTGAGAGTGCAGAGCCACTGAGGTGGAGAGAAGAAAAAGAGTAGAAAGATATTAGTAGGTACCTGCAAGAACAAAATAAGCAGAGAATAGTTGTCACCAAAATGGCAGAGGACTAAATAGGGAACCACAAATGCCCGCTGCTGAGGTGACAAGATACACTGAATGATTTTCCAATTTCCATTCTTGCATGAGGTCCAGTTGTTCTTGCATCCCAGAA
>NW_004443953.1:26261272-26264746 GCF_000243295.1 Trichechus manatus latirostris
TATTTGTGAAAAGATCTTCCAATGTTTTCTAAATTCAAGTCAACAATATTTAATGAGGGTCTACAATATGCTGGTTTGCCATGGAACAGTGGGCCAAATCCTAAAAATGCTTGAAATTACCCCTTTCTTTAAAAAGCTTACAGACTAGATGGGGAAATAAAATTTCCCAGAAATGAAAGAGAACTTCATTGCACAATATAATGAAGTATCAAACAAAGCTCATGTGTTTTACTGTAGCCTGGGAAAACTCTGTGCCATTTCCACTCTTTGTTAAACACCTTTTCTCTGGTTAGATGGAAAATGGATGTATACAAAAGAAGCCAGCCAACAGCAAATTCTTGGAAGATAAACAGGCACAAAACACAATAAAAGTGCATTTCACAGGCTGATTAAAACATTAAACTGAAAATCAGACTTACGTAGTTTTAGTTTGGAAAACAGAGATTTAAAGTAAGGTTAATTTGACTTCCCTTATCTTTTCAAGATTGTTCTGTCATTTTCGCTTAATTATCTCAACATTGAAACTTCTGCCTCATACAGCTCAAACTAACTTTTGCCCTTTGGCACAGTGAGACCTACGGACCTTTCAGAAAGTGAACTTGGTTGACTTAAAGTCAATGAGAACCTCACATAGGCTTTCAGTCTAAGACCTAGCTCCCACTATACCTTTCACTGGGTGGTAGCTTAAGTGTTGATCTGCCATTGTGCCTTGCATATCACTTTGTTGGACTTCCAGGGAAGATAGCACAAGTTAATAGCCAGTGGTATCCTAAGGTTCCTGGCCATCTGTCAGTTAATAGCACTTCTAACAATAATCAGAGACAGTAGATTTAATAGTCATGGGAGGGAATGAGAGAGAACATAGATTTGGTTATAGGAGCTAAGGAAGAAATTTGTAGAAAAAGGGGGCAGTGGCTTTTTTAAGTATTTATCTAGTAAATTTCACAATACTTAACAGATGAAAGTCTTTATTTCAGAAGAAATATTTGCCCACTAAAAATTGTGCTGTTCGGTCTATTTTGTGTCTTCATCTGTAGGAAGTTGACACCACCCTGGGCCAGAAAGAATGTGGCTTCCCTGGCCCCATATCCCTTCTTACTAGCCAGTTAGAGTGGCACTTAGAGGCAAGAATAGTTCCAGTGTGGGCAAGCAGGTGTGATAGGGTGAAACTCGAGGCCATCGAAATAAAAAATGATCATAGAAATGTAACAATCACAATGGCTCATGCCTTCTGTGCTGGTTGTCAGGTTATTGACTTTCAGCTCCAAATCCACTCTTTATTGCCCGGCTTGCGATACTGGAGCTAAATCTTGCAAACATTTCTCCTTTGCTGTAGAAGGTGCTGGAGGAACACTGCAGGAGGAAGGGGCTCTCTGTCTGGTTCTAGAGTGCCTTTGCTTGGTTTGCTCAAGCTCTGGAATGGTGATCAGCAGTGCGCAGGATACCCGGGGCGCTCACTCACAGACCTGTGGTTCCCTGCCTGTAGCCTCAGCACACTTACACTGCGGTAGGGGTTTCCCGATTGCCAGTTCCGGCCCATGATTTCCTGCCTACCTGTGTCAGTTCAGCAACTGTGGACCAGCTCTGGCAGGGCAACCCAGTGAACTTCTCTATTATCCTGTTACTGCAACCACACCTTCTCCAATGGGGTCTGAATCTCAGCCTTGGGGAGGGGCCTCCTTCAAAGTTCCTTCTTTGAGCACTTTCTCAGCCCAAGGGTATTCTTCAGCCTTTTTTTTTTTTTCATTCCTTTTTTAGTAGATAATCTCCTGTTGATATTTAATAATTTTTTCCAAATTAAACCTTCCGTGGGCAGTTTCTGTCTCCTTACTGGACCCAACTGATACTCCTTCCAGGCTTTGGAACTCCACTCTGAAAACGTCTAACAAACTATGATTGGGGTATCTTTGTTAAAACATCAAATTTGTGCTTCTCAGTACAAATCTCTATTGGAGGTAGAAATTCTATGGCCACAAAGCTGTCACCATTCTAAAGTGACTCAGGAGTTTTAGGCTTCAAATGCTTGCATCAGTCATGTAGACTCAGCCATGGCAGTCTTGTGTATTCAGATCAGATGCAGGATAAAAAAATATGACCGGTAGGATTTTCTGGAGTCGTTCTCTGTAGACTCAGCCTTAATCTTAAATGGACCACTTTACTGAAATAAAAAAATTCATCCAGTAAAAAAAAAAATCCCCTCTGTGGTTTAGATTCCTCTCTGGATTATGTCCCTAAATTCTTTTGCCCTAGAGTTTATGCTTACATTATTCACCACTTAGATTTCCTTCCCTGTGTTAGGCATCCTCATTTATATTGCTTCCTATAAATATTTTCTTTCAATCATACCATTGATTTTACGTCACTCACCAAAAAAAATTGCTCATGTTATTTAAATAAGGTAAAATTTCAATTTATACTATTAAAAGGAAAAGATCTCATTTTTGCTTTACAGAATTAAGATCCTTCCAGCAAGTACAACCTAGTGAATTCCAATCTTTTAACCTCAAGATTAGAGGCTAAAGTTATGCAAGTCTTTTTACAATGCATTTTTCTTCATTTAAAAATTTCCTTTTACTGTGACGACACCAATGATGTGATGTGTTTACAGAAAAATAATAACTTACCTCTGTGCCCCTTGGAGCAAGCATCATATTGACCTGACAATAAAAGATTTCCCAACTTTGATGAACAGAGTTTGTGCAAGGGGAAGTGGCTGTAAACACTGTTCATAACTAGAAAGTATGGATGCTCTGAAGGAGGCTTTTTGAAGGCTACATTCACCCCCCTCTGCTACTTATGAGTACAACTCAGTGACTAGATTTCAGCTAGGAAAAGTAGTATCGGAAAGTCAGGAGACCTACGGCTGAAAGGATCTCATCCGATAAATATGGAAACTGAGGTTCAGACAGGCTAAATGACTTGTTCAGAGTCACAGAATGTGTCTGCGCAGGATTTGGACTCTTTTAACCCTCACTACATTGGACATGGTTAGACTGGCACTTATCTGCTGCTGCCTGGATATGAGCTCCTTGTGTTTAAATCGCATTTGAACTCGCAACATTATAACATTTCTTGTCATGCCTAAACTTTATAATCGTCTTGATCTAAATGATGATGTTTATCTCTAATTAGCTTCTCCCAATAATAAAACTATTCTCATGGCTGTGTTTGAAAGCTATGCAATATATTTTTCTGTAACTAAAGAATTTTTTAGATCTTATATCAGAGGGAGTACAATTCTATTTTCTACTTGGCTTTATAATAAACTAAAAAATACATGCCTATTAAGTAAGCGGTAAACTCTCTCATATTTCATCACTACAACTAATATCAGCTATGATAACTCTACCACCAAACTCCACATTTTCATTTACAGTAACTACAAAATTTTACTCAGAACAATTATCATAGTAGAAAAAAATCTTCAAAGTTATATCTTAAAGAAACAATTTGTGGGGAAAGTACTGGAGTAAG
>NW_004443953.1:26264846-26305045 GCF_000243295.1 Trichechus manatus latirostris
ACCACTGTGCCACCAGGGCTCCATTGTGTCCATGGTGAAATCAAAATGGAGCTAATAATAGATGACCATTTTACTTCACAAGGCTCTTATTGTGATAATAGGTGGGGAATAATTTGAACTTTTCTGAAGAAAGTTTCTGTACTATTACAGTTTTTTAATATCATTTTATAATACAGCTAATTTTTGCAAGTAGTTTATCTTATTTGATGTTTATAGTTGTACTTCGAGGCAACCACCACAATAAGTAGACTTTTAAAGTATCAAATTAGATTATAAAAATGGGTACATTTTTATGTTGCAGGAGGTTGACTATAGAATTAACCTATCTTTTTTTTTTTTTTAACAAAAATGTAAGGCTGACTAAAGATTGTTTGGGGCCCTGGTGGCACAGTGGTTAAGAGCTACAGCTGCTAACCAAATGGTTAGCAGTTCGAATCCACCAGCCACTCCTTGGAACCCTATGGGGAAGTTCTACTCTGTCCTGTAGAGTTGCTATGTTTCAGAATTCACTGACGGCAATGGGTGAAGATTGTTCAGCCTCTAGTATGCGATTTCTTTTCATACCACTAGACAGCGCAATTTGGGGCCTAAAACCTACCAAAAGAATTTTTCAGAGGCTTAGTAATAAAGTGACCTCCCTTTTGGAAAAGGTAAAGTGACGAAAACAAGTGAGAGGATAATATTATTAATACCTGAAGTTACACGGTCATTCTCTCCCAGAGGCAGAGGAGTCTAAAGTAGAGCATAGGTCAGGAGATTTATTCCTAAATGCTGCTGTGTCACTTAATAGCTTTTAGAGGAATTACTGACCCCACATGGGCTTACTTTCTGTCATCCATTCAATTCTCTTCAATTGCATTCTCTTTCTCTATTTCCCCCTTTTTGCTTCTCTAGAACCAGAACAGAGACTCTGAGTTCTGTGGACGCCACAGTATGTAGGTGCTCAGTACTTGGAAAGGATGATAATGGTGTTCTGCATAAATTCTGAGGTCTGAGAGGGCTGCCAAACAGAATTCACAACCATTAGGTGCTATTCCTGACCCTGCAACGCTCTGTGGGCAGCATATCACTATGCTCAAGGCACAGTTTCCTCTGACCTTGCCCTACTTCCCTATAAAACAGACTAACATTTGACACTTGCCTCCTCTGAGGAGAGTTTACAAGGATTAATGAGACAATGCTGCCAAAGGCCAGAACTTTTCATGAAAGCTGCTAATTATAAGTGAAGCATCAGTGGGTGAGTAAATAGCTAAAGACTGACCCTTCATCTGTGTCAAAATCACTCCCACATGAAAAAGAACATTCTGCTGGAGAAGTTAAAATGATTGTTGCTGTTGTTAGGTGCCGTCAAGTCGGTTCCGATTCACAGCACCCCTGTGTACAAGAGAAGGAAACACAATCCTTGCTGTGTCTAAGCCCATTGTTGCAGCCACTGTGTCAGTGTATCTCATTGAGGATCTCATCTTTTCACTGATCCTTTACTTTACCAAGCATGATGCCCTTCTCTAGGGGCTGGTCCCTCCTGATAACATGTCCAAAGTTATGTAAGACAAAGTCTCGCCATTCTACCTAAGAACAAATCCTGCTAGGCCCTGCATAAACATGTACCCCATATTGGCATATTTACTTTTGCTTTCAGCTTTATATATTTTTTCCTGTGGCTAATCAGGCATATCCTGGCAGAGAACAGCAGGTACCTAGAAGGTTTTATGTGAGACTTCCAATTGACATAGCTATCTCTGGGAAGGACTTTGATGGAACATTTGTTAGCAGCTACTTTTAGGTTAACGGTGTTGTTAAGAAGTTATTGCTTATACTGACCTTTTCTCTACTAGAGAAACCTACTTCCCTTGTGTTTTTCTGATTAAAATTAATTTGTTAAATGACTCCTTTTGAATCCACAAGTCTACTCAGTGCCAGTCTGTACTCTGACTGGGGCTCAGTTAGACAAACATCCAGCATTCCCCAGGTCAAGGGCGTTTACAGTATCGAGCACATTTCAGATGAGCCCTTTTCTTCCGATGTGCATCAGAGAATAATTCCAGATTCTCAGTAGTGAGTTGATATATGCTTCTACCTCTTGTTGATTTACTCGACAGATTTATTTATTTTTTTTGGTGTTCTGTTAATCATCTCTTTTCAAATATAAGAGAATATATTATTAAATGGACAAATATATGTACTGTAGAAAACACACACACATATATTTAGAAGAATACATATAAATATATATATATTTAGAAGGATAAATTAAAAATCCCCCTTTCACTGGTTCTTTAGAATAGAGTCTCCCATCAGTCCTTGAAGTTATTTTCTTCTTCAGATGCCTAAAACCTAGCAAGTAACCTTAAATGCATAAGACTCAGGTTTTATTTTCTACATTATATAACTTTCCAAATTATCAGCCAATGTTCTGCTGGCATGAGGATCTTCAAGCTTGACTTTTCCTAGACATATTTTTTGTTTAATATTATATATCTGTACTAAAACCATGGGATGGATTTGGGGAGGGGTCCATGTGGGTCATTCTCAAGGTGATCTGACCATCCTCACTACAGAGATGCTGTACTCTACCAATCAAAAGGCCCCGGGGGGCTACAGGATAGTATTGCAACAAAAACCACAACCATATACATTTATACATTTCGTCTACATATTTTCCACTAAAAAAGCTAATATTCTTCAAGAATTGGTTTAGTGAAAAAATATTTTATTTTTCAGACTACTGGTAAAGTATCTTAGTTATATTTTGTCAATATAGAAAAATACTTTTAAAACCTGCTTAGCAGTATGGTAAACTCACTGCACTAGGGTCAGAAGACCTAGATTCTAATTTCAACCACTTGATTTACCAGTCATAAAATAATAAAAATAATAATAACAATAAGTGAAAAAAATATTTCATTTGGATTATGTTTTTGAATGTACAGTTTTTTCACATATATTATTATTCAATTGTCATCTTATTCTTTTGGGGACTCAATTTTCTTACCTGCAAAATGGGGATAATAACTCCTACTCTACCTACTTCATAAGGTTATTGTGAGAATAAAAGAAGAAAACTACACAAAACTGTATTTAGAATCACAAACACTATACAGTAACTGTCATTCATGTAAAGAATCAGTTTGGCAACCTATAACAATGTTAAGGTTAAGAGTAGAAAAGAAGGATGAGACTGACTTAATTGGTCAGTCATGAAGACCAGGAAGCAGCATTCCTGGACCTTGTAAATATCTCACAGCCATGCATACTTTCTTGGTCTCCCACAAATTAACAAGACGCAGTTGATAGCTATAGGCCTGCAGCTTAAAGGAATTCTGGCAAAAGATGCATTTCCCAATTTTGTCCCATATACAAGAAATTTGAGATGGTCCTGGATGACGCTAGGTTGCCCCTTAGGCATCAGGGCTATGAAAGTACTTGAACTACCTGCCTCTACGAAACCTTTATTTTTCTCTTGGGAAAGAAAACATTGCTTAGGAATGACTATGACAATATTTTTTGAGACATCCAGAGACTACTTCCTTCCACATACTGAAAATGACTATCTAAAGAAACTGGCTTGGGGCATACACACTGTTATAGATTTAATTGTGTCCCCTCCAAAAATATATGTTGGAATCCTAACCCCTATATCTGTGAACGTGAGGTTTAGGGTTTTCTTTTTTATGTTAAAGAGGCCATATCAGTGTAGGGTCCTAAACCTAATCACTTCTGAGTTATAAAAAGGGCAGCACAGACACAGAGACAAGCAAGCACAAATGGGGGAAAGATAGAGGCCAAATAAAAATTGCCAAGGAATTGATAAACACCAGGGCTACAGAAGATGACACAAAGATCTTTCCCCAGAGCTGACAGAGAGAGAGAATTCACCTATAGCCGGTGCCCTGAATTTGGACTTGTAGCCTCTTAAACTGTGAGAAAATAAATATCTGTTCTTTAAAGTGACCCACTTGTGGTATTTGTGTTACAGCAACGCTAGAGAACTAAGACACATACTATACAGTTTGCCCTATTAAAAAAAATCACGATAATAACATTCTCCTTCTGTTTACTTTCTCAAAACATTTTCCCAGCATAAGACATACACTCCACACACACTATGTAGTCAAGAAAATTTACAGATGCTTAAATGCCTGGAAGCATTTCTCTTTCACTTCACTGTTATCTCTTCCAGTCATCTCTGTGCTGAAATAAAATGCTTTTTGATTAGAATCCCCTCTCTCAGCACCCAGCAATGAATATAGATGGAACCTGTCCAATCAGAACAACAAAACCACTAAACCCAAGAAGACTCAAAGATTTTCAAATCATATTGATAAAGCTAAAATGCATTTACCTGTGCAATTATGTTTACAATTTCTGAATAACTATGGCATCTTCTCACACAGGACCGAGCCAAAAAGTCTTCCACCAGCCGTGTTCCAACGCCATATCCCCTGTGGACAGTGGAAACAATGCCATCTGAAAATAATATCTGAGTAATTAGTAGGTCTATCAGTGTTTGGAGCCCTGGTGGCGCAGTGGTTGAGAGCTCAGCTGCTAACCAAAAGTTTGGCAGTTCAAATCCACCGGCTGCTCCCTGGAAGCCCTTTGGGGCAGTTCTACTCTGTCCTACAGGGTCTCTCTGAGTTGGAATTGACTTGTCAGCAATGAATTTGTTTTTTGTTTGTTTTTTGTTTTTTAATCAGTGTTTAAAAATGGATTCATCTCTTTAGCACTTGCAGAAATGTGTAACAAACTGAAGTAAAGATGACAAGTCAAATGACTGCTTGGCAGTGAGTTTCTTATTCATCCCATAGACACTAACCACAGAAGCATAGAGCAACACATCCAAGAAATATTAACTAGTCTACAAGCAGAGGAGTCTGTCTAGAATCAAGACTGGGCCAGTCTCGACAGTGTAAATTAAAATTATTGAAGGTTGGTACTTGTAGCTTAATATTTCTTGTTGACAACTAACTTTCGCATCATTAACTACCGACAGAAACAGGGTGAGAGTCTAGCTAACTTCTTGTCTGCTGCAGGTGTGGTTACTACATGCCCACACTTCTGTTAGCATAGTATCATGGTAGGAAGACAGACATGTCCAGGATGGGCTCGGGAAGCAGAGGAAGAGGAACACAGAGAAATAAATTTTTGTTGCCAGGGAAGGTTTCAGCAACTGGGACTCTGAATTTTACTTAAAAAAAAAAAAAGCCAAATTCAGAAAATTCATTTTTAATTCCAGGGAAACTGAATCTATGGGTCTTAAGGAAGGCATTATATTATTTCCTCCCCATAGCAAATATAGTAGTACCTGAAGTACTTATTCTGAAAGCGTTTTATCGAGATGTTATAACACAACTGAGTAGGTAGCTGAGCGGACTGAGCATCCACCATCAACAAGACAGACTGAGAAACTATGACATTTCTGAGAGGTGTATAAGAACTCTGTCTCTGTCTAATAAGAACATTCAATATAGTTGAAGAAGTATGGCCTAATGGTGAAATTAAAAAAGGACTAAGACTGCTTTGGCCAAGCCACTGGCACAAAGTTGGTCTTTCAATTTCACAACCATGTGTACATAAACAAGTGAAATGATTTGGATGAAGCAACAGAAGGCTCGCCAAGATAAAGACCCCACTGTGTTGTACAAACAAGAATTGCTCCAGGGGGTCTAAAAAGACGTAAGATCTTTGGTGGCCAAGAGGTTGAGGGAAGACTGATTTAATATCAAAGTAGTTATTAATTGACTAATTCCAATGAGATATTTTATTTGTATTTCTGAATGGATAGAAATATTCAACTTCGCTTACTTGACTTTCAAGAAAAATGCTTTAATAAATCTAGCCAGGAAGCAAGCTTACACTGAAAAGATTTTAGAGAACAGAATGTCTATAGAACACAAATAGTGACATGATTTTAAAATATTTCCAGTGTTTTCTAATTATCATGATGCAGATCCACAGCCTCTGGGAAGAGCAATGGGAAGTCAGAACACTATGAACAGTGCAACTTTAATATACAGCTTGCTTTGGTCAAAGAGGATGTTTCTACAAAGCAGATATTTTATAAATCTAATTAATAATGTAAGATGCTCTCAAGAGAAGCTATAAAGAAATCCAAATGTGAATTATTTTTTTCTTAAGGCAAGGCCTTTCTGTAGCCTATCAAAATTCATTCTTTATCTAATATTTCTTTCATATTTCTTAAAATGTGCACCCAACTAGCTAACAAAAGGTATGATTTTTAGTCAAATAAATGAGCTTTTTTGTTTTCTACAGCTATGCCAAAACACAATGTAAAGCAACAGAAGCCAAAAATCAGCCACTGAAAACCCCAGGGAGCACAGTTCTACTCTGACACTCACGGGGTCATCATGAACAGGAAAACAAGCTTAAACAGCTCTCACAGTTACAGACAGTTCAGCCGAGGAGCCTCATTAAGAAGAAAGGAGCCCTGGTGGTGCCACTGTTAACAGAGTTCGGCAGTTCAAACCCACTCAGTGGCACTGTGGAAGAAAGGCCTGGTGGTATGCTTTCAAAAAGATTATAACCTAGAAAATCCTATGGGGCAGTTGTACTCTGTCACATGGGGTCACTACGAGTCGAAATCAACGGCACCTAACAACAACATCAAAAAAAGCCACATGGACCAAAATAAACACAGGACAGTAAAAAAAGAACTTTCCAAATAGAAAAAGGATAAACCTACAGAAAACGCATTTCTGAAGGAAGGAAGTCAAGGATTCCAAAAGTAAATCTTCAAGCTTTTCTTTATGTTGTCTTTTTCTGTCTTCCAACTGAAAATACAATGAAACTTTTTTTAAAAACTCTAAAATGCTCAAGTAGGCTAAATTTCCCTTCCAACCTATCTAAATAGAAAAAAACTTCTGATTAGTACACATTTTCCAGTCACTGCCCTGTTAGAGTCCTTTTCAGGGTCCATAATTAAGAGACTCAAAAATATTGATAGATATTTTATTGTTGGGCAATAATCTAATGATCAAATAATTATTTTGAAAAAAATAAAGTTTATGTATGAGGAATCCCCATTAATGGAGACAAGAAAAACGAGCTTTATTTAAAACAGGAAGGAATCAGTTTTTTATTTATTACTTTATTTTTTTAAGTAAAGCATCATCATGGTAAAAACATTCAAACAGTAAAAACTGTACATAGTAAAAAGAAAATCTGCCTTTTACCCATAGTCCCAAGGAGCCCTGGTGGTGCAGTGGCTAACACTGGGCTGCTAAGGGAAAGGTCGGTGGTTTGAACACACCAGTTGCTCCGTGGGAGAAAAGACCTGGCAATCTGTTACCATAAAGATTACAGGTTAGAAAACCACATGAGGAAGTTCTGCTCTGTCATATAGGGTCACTGTGAGTCAGAATTGGCTTCACAGCACATAACCACAACAACAACACCTATAATCCCCAGTCCCATAACTCTCTTCCCTGGTGGAACTACTGTGGGCAGTTTTTTGCGTATCCTTCCATAAGTGGTCTATGCTTATATAAGCATATATTTATTTATATTGGAAGGAGTTACATTAGAACAAAAAAAGTGCAGAAAAGAGTCAAATTTGATGTTCTATCATACTGCTAAAAAGAATAGCTAGAGTTTTACCACGTTTTTTACTTTTAAGTGACTAGCAAAGAAATGAATGATTTATAACTAAAAAGAAAATGTTCTATGTTTGATATTCATGGAAAGAGTTCCTTCCTATTCCCTCATGCTATCAACCCCAAGAGGCAGTTGTAAGAAATTATGTTCAACTTTAAGATATGGTTCATTGAAATGGAAGAAGAGCTGGTGAAAGGAAGAAAGAGAAGTTATTAAAGGAGAACAAAATGGAGGTGATATTAAGAAATGATGTGCATTCCACAAGAATGAAAGCCATCTACTTACATTTCATCTAAATACTTATTTACATCTTCATCCTTTTCATAATCTTTACACAGTTGGGCAACCAGAGCTCCATAGGTAAGGACAAAAAGATCTTTGTTCTGGAGAAAAAGGGATGATTTCATGTTATAGACAAAGTTACAAACAGTATACTACTATATTTATTTTTTACAAAATCTTGGAGTTGGAAACAGCCCAGAGATCATCTGTTCATGTTTTCCACCCTCCTACTAATTGTCGCAACCATCTTTCACTTTTGAGAACAAATTGTGCTCACATTTAGATACATTGCTGGGGGAAAAAGAGCTGTAAAATAAATTTCTTCATATCAGAACATCTTTCTGTGCATTTGCTTACATTATATAAATTCAAATGTATTTTCATGAAAGAAGTCTCTTCTTATACTAATCGTTAATATAAATTCCTATTGTTTTAAAATTGCCTGTGATACATGCCCACCCTGTTTTCAATTGAAGGAATAATCGGGTGAGACTTCTTTTTACTTAGAGGAAAAAGGGAGATATTCACTTTCCTTATAGATCTTCAAAATATGTCCTATTTTCAGAGTGAATTAAAAATAAAAGATAAAACCGAGGACTAATTAGGTTTGGTTTATCTTAGATATGTTGAGAATACAGGAAACAGAAAATGCAAAGCTCAATCAATCCATTTTTAAAAGCCTTTCTGTTTTGCTTCTGCTTTTGAATACTGTCTGTGAAAAGGAAGAGCATCTGAGAGATAATTTATTCCAATGCTCTCATCCTATAGTCAAGGGAATGAGGCCTCAGGCGGCTGAGTACTTGCCCAACTAGTCAGCAAGTAGCAAGGCCAGGATGGAGCCTCAGACTCCAGGCTTCCACCTGACAGCATTTATCTCTGGGGTGAACAAAGCAAGGTACTGTTTGGAGTAGAGGTGAACAGGGGTGAGAGGGAAAGGAGGACGACTGCTTAAGGAAATTAATCTTACTTTGAACATAATCTTGTACTTTCATAAAAGGGTAATGTGACACCAGGTTAAAAGAAATGTCTTCACCTTATGCCCAGGTATCATGGTATCATGGATAGTCTAATGTGGAGGGGAAGATAAAGCTTATATGAAGATACATATTCATTCTCTCTCTATGTATCAACATATATACATATATATATATACATATACTTTTTTTTTAGCATGGGCAGCAATGGCTCAACAAACCCATAAAATCGTTTATTCAATATTATACTTACTTGTATTTAATTTTAATTTAGTATTATATAATTTTAATCCAAATATTTCCAAAATTGGCCCAAAATCACCAGTGCTCACTCCCTTATGGATGGGTTTCTGTCATGACAAATACGTTTTTTTAATCAGACAGAATATTATCACTAAACAAATTTTCAACTGACAGAAGTTAAATATTTGTATGACACATATGGACATAATTTATGTGGCAAATATAAATCAAAATGTCAAAAATGCATATAGAATATACATTAATTAAAACATTAAGAACACTAGTATGTGCAATTCAGGTATAGGAAAATACCGAATACATTAATATCTTTACTAGGAAATAAGGGGCGTAAAGCAAAAATACTGTTAAACAAATCACTGAAGTGTCACCATGTATTCAATTTTTATTTTATTCTTCTTATTTAAATCTCCCAAGAACCCAATCATAAATCACAAGAAATGTCTGGAAACTATAAGTGAAATATCTGCCTAACATTTAAAGAGCTGCAGAAGATAAATTACTGCTATATCCAATACATACTACAGCATAAAAATAAGCAAAGGTGAAGGAGTGTGGGAGGGAAGGAGAGAGAAAGAGAGAGAGAGAGACAGAGGACAGGCATGGGAATGGGGACATAAAGCTTTTGTTGCTACTAGTGGTAAAACAAAAGAATTTGAAAAAGAGACATAAGGAGATAAAAGTATACCCTACGTACAAGTCATACCCTCAGCGCTGTGCCCATTTATAATCAAGGCCAAACAATGGCATTTCTTCTCTTTCTCTTTCTGATGGGTATATCTGAAATATATTTTACTTCCAGTCAAGTTTCAGGTTCAGTACCCATAAAAGCCAGTTTGCTTCAGTTTACTTCTTTCTGATTCAGGGCCAAGGGCTGTCCTTAGACTGCATGTCCAGTTGGGTCTCAAATTCATACCACTGACCACAGGAAGGGTCCACATAACTTTATCTTCACAGTTTTTAAAACAATAGAAAGCAATCATTTTCACATATAAAAAATAGAATACCATTAATTTTTCAGGAGCTTTGGAGATCTCAGGATAAATTTTTTTAGACTGATATATAAATCAAGTGATTTAGGTACAATATGAATTATATACAATAATTATGTACACTTTTTTTTAGCACCTGAGAGCTGCACAGAAAAATGAATCAAGATCCCAGCCTGCCAAAGAGGGAGCCTGCAAAGCATTACCAACTGGAGTCTGATGGTTGGTGGGCTACAGTTCTAAGTACCCTAGGTTAAATTACTTAAGTTTATCCAATGCCTTTTAGTCTCCTGAAATAACTAACAGAGCTTTAAACTTAATGAAGAGTTTTCACATCTGCATCTTCTCAATGCTTCAAATTATAATGGGAAGATTAAATGAGAATATTTATCCAAATATAATCTGCAAAATATCAAGTTTTAAAAATAACTCTGAACTTGGAATATAGACAGGCTATAACACATGCCAAATTATGGTAATAAACACATTTAAGAGTAGGAAATGTATTTTTAAAGGCAAACATTTAATATCTAGTTTTCTGATTATTGCTATTCAACTTAACACATAATTACTGTTTTATACACATTCTTATTTTATGAAGTAGTAGCAAAGAATTTCTTGATCTTTTTACATTTTCTTTCATAGGAAAGAGAAAAATTTGTCTCTTATATGGACATAATTAGTTAGAAAAGAACACCCTAAATATTTATAAAGAATCGATTATTCTATTGCAGTGTGTGAGAGATAATTTTAACTATTCCCACAGTTGTCATTCACGATTCCCTCCACTAAACACTCCCTTTGCTCCACTGAAAAATTCTACATATAACATCACCTTTCAAAATAAATCAGAAATCACTCAAAACATTTTCTCTGAAGTAGAAAAACAATCTCTTTGAGAATATGATTATAAAAAGATCTTACTGTTTTATGATATCCTGGTTTTCTGTGTGCAGGGCGAGACATAGCGCTTGGTAGACGAAGAATATGATCTTTAATTTCTTTTCTTTTTGCCTATAACCTTAGGTCTTTGTTGTTTTGTCAGTCCCTCCTTGCTTTGAGGCAGAAGTGCTACTTCTGCACTCTACTGCTTTTGCTTTTTGTTGAACTGATGAGGAAAAACGTTGCGAAAATAGAATTGTCTTGTAACTTGCCACAGATCAAATAACTGCTTCACTTATGAGGACAAGCTGGATTGTAGAGGCCTAAAAGCTGATAGCGTGAAGTCAGAACCAGAAACACTGAGATACCGAAAATTCTTTAACCCAAGGGACGTTAAAAGTGGTGTTTTGTTCTCATGCCAAGGCATTGTTTTAAAATCATAAACAGAAACCTTCACAATCCAAGACAGATCTAAATGTTAGCATTATCCCGTCTTTGTATTGATTGTTGTATGAATTAGAGAAATACGATCAGCAGTCTATAGGTACTAAATCCTGGTTTCAAACCTAATCACCACTCTAATGGATATCACATTGTCCCCAAAACATAGACTCCTCATCCTGTGTGATTACAAAATTCAGCTATATCTGATAACCTTTTTCTTTTTTGTAAGCAGTAACTTCAAGAGTGATAGAATTTAGGTGACATTGTCTTATAAAACTGTTGTTCAAAATGGGTGTTCTGCAATTTAATAATGTATAATGATTCTGGCAGAGAAAGCAAGCCCTTAGCTTTTTTTTGACGTGCCTGAGATGTTAGCTATTGAAGACTCTCTTTATGCACAAGTACAGATATTTGAAGTTCAAATGAGAAACCCTTTCATCTTGACTACTGCAGGGTGCTAGGGATCAAAACTATTCCAAAAATAGGGGCATAAAATTCAGTTTAAGAAAGTAGTTTACAACTTCTTAGAGCTCAAATCCATTAGCCTTATTTGTTCTGGAAAATTCTTGCTATACAGAGACTGGCTAGAGACCACTTTGAAGAGGACTGTGGTATAGTTGAAAGAACCTAGGAGGATTTAGATGGCCCAGGTAAAGTTGTAATTCTGACTTTTACTGGCTGTGTGATCTTGGACAAGCCATTCTACTGCTCAGTTTCCACATCTGCAAAATGGCAATAATAATAACCACCTCACAGAATAATTGTGAGTATCAAAGAGATAATGTGTGTTATTAAACACATTATAATGCACTATAAAAACACTAATTATTATAGATTTTTCTTGCAGGTGAATATACTGAATGTAATTCTACAATATTTAAGATATTTCCATTAGTTCCTATGTTCTATGACACCATTCTTAGGAAAATCAGTTCTGGTAGGTTGTGGGTTGTGGGGAGATTTTCAGTAGCAGATTAATAATAATGTACACTTGTATAAACTTTGACATCCTTGAGTGGTGCAAACAATTAGTGCACTCAGCTGCTAACCAAAAGGTTGGAGGTTCAAGTCCACCCAGAGGCACCTCAGAGGAAAGGCCTGGCAATATAATTCTGAAAAGCCAGCCATTGAAAACCTTGTGGAGGACAGCTCTACTGTGACACACATGGGATCAGCATAAGTCAAACTGACTCTATGGCAACTGGTTTATATAAATGTTACAGTTTATAAAATGGTTTTCATTTTCATTCAACTACAGCCTTTGAAATAGTCATGACTGTCATCATTGTCATTTTGTTGAATACTGACTGCTATCAAGTTGATTCCCACTCATAGCGACCCCATAGGACAGAGTAGAACTGCCCCGTAGGGTTTCCAAGGCTGTGAATCTTCACAAAGCCAACTGTCATATTTTATCCCACAGTGTGGCTGGTGGGTTTGAACCGCCAACCTTTTGGTTAGCAGCTGAGTGGTTTAACCTCTGTGCCACCAGGGCTCCTATTTTATGGAATAGGAATCTAAAATTCAGAGAGGTTAATAAATTTGTTCAAGGATAGCTGGATGTTGCTGTTCGGTGCCATCGAGTTGATTCCAATTCATAGTGACCCTATATGACAGAATATAACCGCCCCATAGGGTTTCCTAGGCTGTCATCTTTACAGGAGAAGATTGCCAGGTCTTTTTTCCCATGGAGTCTCTGGGTGGGTTTGAACTGCCAATTTTTTGGTTAGCAGCCAAGTGCGTAACTATTGAGCCAGTAAGCAACAAAGAGGGATTCAGGCTAAATCTGCTGATGCCAAATCAATTTGTTTTTTCTACTATACACTGTGAGGCTTTCTAACTACATTAGAGCCAATTATTTTAGAGGCAGACCCACAATAGCTACTGAGGTGGGGGAACATGTTGTTGGGACCAGTTTGGGGCCAATTCTGGGTTCTGGGTGAAGTCCCCAAGAAAAACGTAGAAAAGGCCTCTGCACTTGTTGGGAAGGGAGAGGAGATACTGGAGTAGATCTCACTAAGCTCTAATGGCTGTGCTGCGGTGACATCAGAACCTCCATGAGAATTCAGAGCACCACAGGTGAGTTATCAAAGGCCACCTGCCTTCAGCAGCTCTTATGACCTAGAAAGCCTTGTGTTACTCTAAGTCCTTCTTGTTATGTAAAACCACGCCTTGCTTAAATAGAAGAAAGCACAGAAGTTGTGTTTCAAACCGGTAGATGATCAGTAACGCAGCAAGATGGGAAGAATGTTGTTGTTGCTGAGTGCCCTCAAGTCAGCTCCGACGCATAGTGACCCAATGTACAACAAACAGAACAAAACATCGCCCTGTCCTGTGCCATCCTCACGGTCATTGTTATGCTTAAACCCATTGTTGGAGCCACTGTGTCAATACAGCTCATTGAAGGTCTTCCTCTTTTTCACTAACCCTACTTTATCAAGCAAGATGTCCTTCTCCAGGGACAGGTCCCTCCTGATAACATGTCCAAAGTATGTGAGATGAGGTCTCGCCATCCGCACTTCTAAAGAACAGTCTGGCTGTACTTCTTCCAAGACAGATTTGTTCATTCTTTTGGCAGTTCGTGGTATATTCACTCCAACACCACAATTCAAAGGCACCAGTTCTTCTTTGTTTGGTCTTCCTTATTCATTGTCCAGCCTGCGCATGCATATAAGGCGATTGAAAACACCATGGCTTGGGTCAGGTGCACCTTAGTCCTTAAAATGACATCATTGCTCTTTAACAGTTTAAAGAGATCTTTTTGCAGCAGATTTGCCCGAGGCAATGTGTCCTTTGATTTCTTGACTGCTGCTTCCATGGGTGTTGATTGTAGATCAAGTAAAATGGAATCCTTGAAAACTTCAATGTTTGCTCCATTTATTATGATATTGCTTATTGGTCCAGTTGTGAGGATTTTTGTTTTCTTTATGTTGAGGTGTAATCCATACTGAAGGCTGTAGTCTTTGCTCTTCCTAAGTAAGTGCTTCAAGTCCTCTTCACTTTCAGCAAGCAAGGCTGTGTCATCTGCATAACACGGGTTGTTAATGAGTCTCCCTCAATCCTGGATAATCAAAATGCAGAAGAAAAATATTTTTCCTTTTTCATTTAGTGTTCTTTAGGTTGCCTGGGATTGAATTAGGAAGCTGGGGTCGGGAAAAAGAAGTGTTCTTCAATCACGTCATAGCTGCTCTGCAGCCAACCAACCCAAGTAAATGGTGAACTGGGGCCCTCTCTTATTCTGGTCCTTTGGGAGGTAACTGAGCAACTGAGTAGAGACTTAGGAACTGCTGAAAGAGGACAACATCTACTGTACGAACATTGTCTAAGATCATCCACAAACTATCAGACAAGACAAAACTCTTTCAGTTACCATAAAACCTGGCCCAGAGTCTTGTTTTTTGTTTTTTTGCGGCTTCATTTTCTACTCAAGATTGCATTTAGTGTTTACTTTTACCTGATATTTTATGTAAAATTAGTGTGTGATTTGTTTTGCATCGTAGCTCCCCTGAGGACTGTTCTAGTGCTGAGACCAGATTTCCTTTATCCATGTGCCAGCGTGTGCCCAGTGAATGAGGCTGAGGGGTCCTTGCTGAGGAGTAGACATTTATTAACTATGTGTTGGATAGACATGTGGCAAAAGCTGTCTTTAACAGGAGACCACTTGACTATAAAGCTCATATGAAAATTGATTACTCATAGATGTAATCGTTCACAATTAGTGACAAGTTATACACTGCACTGCAGTTGAAGGCTTCCTAGTTGCACAATCAGTTAAGCACTCAACTACTAACTGAAAGGTTGGTGGTTCAAAGCCACCCAGAGGTGCCTCAGAAGAAAGGCCTGGTGATCTGCATCCAAAAGGTCACAACCTTGAAAACCCTAGGGAGTGCAGTTCTACTCTGCACACAGGGAGTTTCCATGAGTTGTTATCAATTCAACGGCAACTGGTAATAAGAGTACTGCAGTTGAAGTAATTAGTTCTTTCAACAGTAAACAATAATAAAATCTTAAGAATTTGTCATCAACTACTCTTTACAGCAAGAATTTGATACTTCAGTAATGACTTCTAATCAATACATCGTTTCCAACCTAGTTCACCAAAAGAATAGTCTACAATTTCTTTCTCACCTTGCTCACTCCCCACATGTTGTTGTTGTTAGGTGCCATTGAATTTGTTCTGACTCATAGCGATGCTATGTACAACAGAACGAAACACTGCCCGGTCCTGTGCCATCCTGACAATTGTTGCCATTGTTGCAGCCACTGTGTCAATCAATCTCATGGAGGGTCTTCCTCTTTTTTGCTCACCCTCTACTTTACCAAGCAAGATGTCCTTCTCCAGGGACTGGTCCCTCCTGATAACATGTCCCAATTTCGTGAGAAGTTTTGCCATCCTCACTTCTAAGGAGCATTCTGGCTGTACTTCTTTCGAGACCGATTTGTTTGTTCTTCTGGCAGTCCATCATATATTCAATATTCTTCACCAACACCATAATTCAAAGGCATCAGTTCTTCTTCTGTCTTCCTTATTCATTGCTCAGCTTTTGCATGTATATGAGGCAACTGAAAATACCATGGCTTGGGTCAGGTGCACCTTAGTCCTTAAAGTGTCACCTTTGCTTTTTAGACTTTTAAGAGGTTTTTTGCAGCAGATTTGCCCAGTGCAATATGTCGTTTGATTTCTTGACTGCTGTTTCCATGGGCATTGATTGTGGATCCAAGCAAAATGAAATATTTGACAACTTCAGTATTTTTTCCATTTATCACTGATTTCTTAAATATGAAGTTATAAACATAAGGGAAAATACGGTACTTACTGTCAAGCTTTATCAAATCTGGACATGCTGCCCTATATACTTCAGGCTTAGTTATAAATGATAAAGCAGAACTGATACAGTTGCAAAATCCTGTACCCTCCTTAGTACTATTCCTCTTTTTCCTCGTCAGTGATCACAACTATCCAGAATTTGATATTTATCATTCCTATAAAACCAAAAAAAAGAAAAAAACCCAAAAAACAACAAACTCATTGCCATCAAGTCGATTCCAACTCATAAGGACCCTATAAGACAGAGTAGAACTGCCCCATAGGGTTTCCAAGGAGCAGCTGGTGGATTCAAACTGCCAACCTTTTGGTTAGTAGACAAACTCTTAACTATTGTGCTACCAGGGCTCATTCCTATACATGTTTTAAAATTCTGTATGTTAGTATCCATAAAGAATATGTAATATTTTGAAACTTTATATGGTAGTATCATACTGGGTGTATCCTACAACTTGCATTTTTGTCTCAAAATTATTAGTTAAGATTTATCCTTATTGATAACCTGTAACTCATTCATTTTTACAGGTCTATAGCAGGGATCAGAAAACTTCTTTCTGTAAAGGACCAGAGAGTAAATATTTTAGGCTTTTCAGGCTGTACAGAATCTGTGCCAACTACTCAACTCTGATGTTGTAGTGTGAGAGTAGCCAAAGGCAATACAGGAACAGGCACGGCTGTGTTCTAACAAAACTTTATTTATAAACACTGACATTTGAATTTCATGTAATTTTTACTTATCACAAAATATTCTTCTTTTCATTTTTTCAACCATTAAAAAATGTAAAACATTTTCGTGGGCCACACAAAACAGGCAGCAGGACAATTTGGCCCATGGGCCATACATAGTTTGCTGACCCCCACTCTTCAGCATTCTGTTTCCATGGTGTGTTAATCTGTTCCCTTGTCATAGCACATAAAGCTGAAATTTCTTTTGTGACCTGATACATGATCAATATTTTTTTGCAGATGACTTACGGGCACTTACAAAAATATTTTTATGATATGGAAATATATAAATATAAATGAAAGTGTAAGTATAAATGTAAATCTAGACAAAGCCTGCTAATTTTGTTCTTCACATCCTTTACATCCTTTCCGATGTTCATTTGTGATAAAGGTATATTAAAAATCTTCCTCTGTGATTATAAGAATTTCTTCTTATAATTCTTTCAGGTTCTGTTTTATGTATGTCAAAGTTATGCAGTCACAGACATACAAGTTGATGACTGTCATGTTTTCATAATGAATTTTCTTTTGTTATGATAGTGTCCAGAATTATCCCTTTTGACACTTTTTGACTTTAGTTCAGTTTTGCCTTATATAAATATCATTGTTCTAGCTATATGTATTTCAATACCTTTATTTTCAAGCTTCATGTGGTCTAGTTTGGGGCATGTCACTTATAAACAGCACAGCTCTTTTGTTTTTAATCTCCCTGCATGTCAGTTTAATCCAGCCCTGGCATAGTGGTTAAAAGCTCAGCTAGACTATCTTGGTTATAATCCTGGTGCTTCCACTTGCTCTCTGAGTGACCCTGTGCAGTTTTTTTAATCTCTCTGCACCCTGGTTTTCTTATCTGTAAAAAACTGAGGATAATGTTAGGACCTCATTATAGGGTTATTGTGGGGATTAAATGAGATAATATAAATTTATTTCTTTGGCCAATGCCTAGCATGTGGTAAACACTCAGTAATTGCTAGCTATTAATTTTTTGTTGTGATTATTGATGTATTTGGACTCATTATTACCGTTACTTTGTGTTTTCTGTTTTTACCATTCTTTTCCTTTTGTTTACCATTTCCTTTTCTGTTAATATTCCCTTTTTATTTCCTCTGTTTTGGGGGATAATCTATTTACTATTCTTTTATTCTTTTCACGATTATCCTTAAAATTTTATAGTTTTATTGAGGTATAATTAATATACAGTTTGACTTGTTTTGACATATGTATAAACCAAAAAAAAAAACTAAACCCGTTGCCATCAAGTTGATTCCAACTCACAGCAACCCTATAGGACACAGTAGAACTGCCCCATATTGTTTCCAAAGAGTAGCTGGTAGATTTGAACTGCTCATCTTTTGGTTAGCAGCCAAGCCCTTAACCACCATGCCACCAGGGCTCCTGATGTATGTATACACTCCTGAAACCATCAAGTCAATCAGTATAATTAACATTTCCATCGCGTGAAAAAATTTTCTCTGCCCCTTTCCTCTCATCCGTTCTCCTCCCCTTCCTAGTCAAGCACTGGTCTGCTTTCTCTCGCTACGGAATAATTTACAATTTGTAGAATTTTATGTAAACAGAAACATAAAGTATATACTCTTTGACTGAATTATTTCATTCAGAAAAATTCTTTTGAATTCATCCATGCTGTTGGATATATCAATAGTTTGTTCTTTTTGCTGAAGTAGCATTCTATTATATGGATATACAATAATGTGTTGATCTATTCACCTGTTCATGGACATTTGAGTTGTTTCCAGTTTGGGCTATTATAAATAAAGCTGGTATGAACATTTGTGTACAAGCTTCATGTGGACATATGCTTTCATTTCTACATCTTACGGCAGATACATGTTTGACTTTTTAAGAAAGAGACAGTTTCCAAAGTGGTCGTACCATTTTACATTCCTACCATCAGTGTAGGAAGTTTCCAGTTGCTCTGTATTGTCACCAGCTTTCCGCATTGTCAGTCTTTTTAATTTTAGTCATGTTAGTGGATATGTAGTGCTATCCTATTGTAGCAATGGATTGCCTTCGTTGTATCTTCTAAAATAAAAAAGTAGTTATTTATACAGTTAAAAATTAAATAAAGGGACTTTTAAAATTATCATATTTGTGTTTGTCATTTTTGCTCCCATGTTTTTCCTCAAGGTTCATTTTTCTCCTTGCTGAAGTATATCCTTTAATAATTCTTTTGACAATGTTCTCTAGGCAGGAAATTGCCTTAATCTTTATGTGTCTTCATTTTGCTCTCAGTCTTGAATGACAGTTTAGCTGACTCTAAGCAACCTGAAGACACTCTCTTCTGGTCTCTACTGTTACTGACAAGAAGTATGCTGCCAGTCTGTTGTCATTCTTTTGTAGGTTATCTTTCTTTCTGATAGCTTTTAAGAATCTCTGTATATTTTTAAAACTCTTCAGTTTTACTATGATGTGTTTAGATGTGGATTTATTTATATTGCTCAGAACATTCAGCACTCTTCTGATGTGAGAACTTTCCCTGATTCTGCAAAATTCTCAGTTATTTCTCTTCAAATATTTTGCTTCTCTGTATTTCCCTCCATTTTTTCCTTCTGGAATTCCTATTAGACAGATCGTGGAGTTTCTTAATCTGCTTTCCATTTCTCATAGCTGCTTTTTAAATATATTCTTTGTCTTTTTGTACTGCATTCTGGATAAATTCCTCAGTACTATGTTTCAACTCACTAGTTATATATTTAACCATGTCCAGTTGAGAGTTTACTTGAGAAGATAAATTTTTACCTTATCTACCTTTGTGTAAGCCTAGCCAAGCCCAGTCCAGTGCCCTTTATATAGAAGCTGTACAACAAATATTTGTTGATTAAATAAACATATCAAACATTGTATGTATTTGATCATTTTGTTTCTTGTTTATAGATATATAACTTTATTAATAACCAAACATCACATTTTCATAAAACAAAAAGTTACCATATAAATAAATCTGCAACTTTTAAATAAAACATAGTAATATTTATCAATACAAACAAATTTTAAATTTTTATGTGAAGTTCATGATAAATGGAGAAAACTGAAGTGGTCAAGGATTTTATTTTACCTGGATCTATAATCAACACCCACGGAAGCAGCAGTCAAGAAATCGAATGACAAATTGCACTGGGCAAATCTGCTGCAAAAGACCTCTTTAAAGTGTTGAAAAGCAGAGATGTCATTTTGAGGACTAAGGTGCACCTCATCCAATCCATGGTATTTTTAGTTTCTGGACAAGGAATAAGAAGACAGATGCCTTTGAATTATGGTGTTGACAAAGAATATTGAATATACCAAGTCTATCTTGGAAGAAATACAGCCATGGTGCTTCTTGGAAGTAAGGATGGCGATACTTCTTCTCACATACTTTGGAGATGTTATCAGGAGGGATCAGTCCCTGGAGAAGGACATCATGCTTGGTAAAGTACAGGGTCAGTGAAAAAGAGGAAGACCATCAGCAAAATGGATTGACACAGTTGGCTCAAGCATAACGATGATTGTGAGGATGGCACAGGACCAGGCAGTGTTTCATCCTGTTGTACATAGGGTCGTTTTGAGTCAGAACCGACTATACGTCACCTAACCACAACAATAATATGCAAAGTTAGAATGTTTGTGTGGGTGTGTGTGTGTGGGGGTGTGTATGTGTGAGAGAGAGAGAGATCGATCTCGCTGTAAGGATGACCAGGCTTTGTTATTCTCCTTTGGGAAAGCTTTTGGGATCTTCCGGCAGAATTCTTAGGTCATGAACCCTCCAGCCACCCCTAAATTTTGGATTGCTCTAGTATTTGATCATTTCTGTTGTTCTCTATGTTGTAACTTTATGGTGACCAAATCCTGGTCTAGTACAAGAGTAAGAATTTTCTGTTTTGCTTTCAGTGCTCTATTTGCTGGTGCTCAGCATTTCATGCCATGCAAAGTAGTACATGGGAAGATGGCAGCAGTTTGCTTTGTAAGCAAGCTACCATCTTTTAGTTGGAAGATACACTGAAGAAACTTTCCTGCTTCACTCATACTAGATGAGTCTCTCTCTCAATTTCTTCCAGCTGTAATCTGAAGTGCCTTTATTAGCTCAGGATTCACAAAGTACATAAGGAAAGATGCTAGCATCCTTTAAACATGTGAGGATGCTGGGTCAGTTGACACAGCCAGTTAAACCAGTACTACCCCATTAAATGGCTATAGCTGGTGGAGTCTAATGATCAGAAAGGACTACAAGCTGATTTGTGTAAGAGCTTCCCACGATGAGCCCAACTTTCAACAATATTGTATCTTCTCTGCAGAGAAGTGGAACATTTATCAATCCCTTAATTGCTGCTTTGACGATTGGTGGACAACAACTGTTCTCCTCTTTCACATTCAGTTGTCCCTGTCAAGTTGGGAAAAATTTCTATTATGGTTCTGCTTTTCTACTTATTCCTGCCTTGATCCTGCTGATTGCTGGCTATGCTCTGCGAAGCCAAACATGGACAATTACCAGCGAATACTGCTGTGGTTGTGCCCCTCCATGCCGCCAAACCAGCCCCCTGGAACGTAAGCTGGCTTGCCTTAGGTTCTTCAGCATCACCGGGAGAGCGCTTGTTGCTCCATTAACGTGGCTGGTGGTGACCCTACTGACAGGCACCTACTATGAATGTGCAGCAAGCGAGTTTACGTCTGTGGACCACTACCCAGCATTTGACAACATCAGTGCCAGCAAACGGGAAGAGATCTTAGCTGGGTTTCCATGTTGCAGAGCAGCTCCATCTGATGTGATCCTAGTAAGAGATGAAGTGGCTCTTCTGCACAGATACCAGTCTCAAGTAAGTTCTTGATATTTTTTTCTGAAAAAAAAATCCCATATTAAATACAGTCAATGGAAAATATTCACATTCCTGCTGCTTCTTGTATTATTTGATTATAGAATATAAACCAGATGTCATTTATAAGTGAGTTCTACTGAAAGGCTATATAAATATAGTTAGGAGGTTGGGCTTTGGAGTCAGCAGATCTGGGTGAATCTTGCTTTGCTACTTACTATATTGCAAACTTGAGCAAGCTATATAACTTACCCATGCCTCATTTTCCTCAGCTGTAAAATGGACAGCTTAACATTACTGCATAGAGTTGTTATGAGGAATAAATCAGATAATACTTCTAAAGTGCTCAGTACTATTCCCAGAATCTGTATTATAAGCAATACATTTTAAGTATTATTATTACTACTATATTACTAAATCCTATCTGTCTGAATATATATGTATATGTATATATATATGTATATATATATATATACACATCCTTAGCTATGCATTTTTATATATTAGAATCTCATCTAAAACTGCAGGAAGCTTGATTAGGATTAAAAAATAAACTTCAGTGGTGGTTCTAAATTTAGTGTTCATAGATAGGTTTCTGTGTGGGATTTGGTGGGGAGTACCTGAACCTACTGTACTTACACATTAAAAAAAAAGTGTAGATGTGCATTTTTCTCTGTAGATAAGGAACTGTTGGCTTTCATCAGTTTCTCCAAGGGATTTAGGAAAAAACACATTTTCAAATCACTGTGATACAGTAAAAACGTGAGTTTTTTAAACTACTTATTGCAAAGGCAATGATCTTTTGGACTCAAGACATTTCACTCATATAAATTCAGAAGTACTAATGCTATTCAAATGAAAAAAATATTACCAAGATGTAGCATACCAAAATATTGCATTTGGCCCAGTTTAGGAAAAGTTAGAAATCTCATTAAGATATGCTTTGTCTTCAACCTTTTTATACTAGCCCTAAAACTTAGGCAGAAGCAGCTATGTGAAAATCTGTGAAAGATTAAAAAAATCAATGAGGCAATCAAAACTTTAAAAAATGTTCTTGCTTAATAAAGAGTAAAATGTGGCACATAATGGTAATATTTTCTTAAAGTTAAAAGTAAAATATTAAATGTATACAAAGGCTTATTATGTGAAAAGATAGTCTTTTAGCTCTGAGTGCCATCAGGCAATGGAGTCTTTTGGAAAATGACAACAAAATCCACATTTATTGAGATGTTTATCATATACCGTATAAATAGTTCATCTATTAACTCAAATCTTTATAACGTTTAGAGGCAGATATTGCCTTCATTTCACAGATGAGTAAACTGAAGCTCAAAGAGTTTGCATAACTTGCCTAAATTCATAAAACTGTTAAGTGGCTGATTGATATATCCAAAGATCACATTGTTTCCATGTCTCCAGGCTGCCTTCTATACTACCTCCAAGTTCCATCTCATTTGAGGAATATACACTGTTTTTCAGCAGGATTTTCCTGGGTTGACCACAAAATCATATTTAGTTCAAATGCCATCTCTACCCATACCCAAGTCTAAAATACCTTCTTGCCAGTATTTTCATTCAATTTCAATCTGCCTTCCACACCCATGCCAAAATTACCTTTCTAAATGCAAATCAGATGCTGTGATTCCCTTATCTAAAGTACTTCAATGATTCTCTGCCAACCTAAGCACAAATTCAAATTCCCTGGCATGACATACAAGGTCTTTCAATGTCTACCCCCTGACCACTTTTACACATGATTCTTGTGACCCTGTGAATACAAATTTCTTGAGATTCTATCAACCCTTCATGCTCTTATTTTTCTGTCTTCTTCCCTTATTATAACTCTCCTCAACTTCTTACATCTGGTTAACTTCTCTTTAATAATTTCCGTCTCAACTTCTGCATCATTTCCTCTGGGAAATATTCCCTGATACTCTTCTCCCTCAGATGAGTCAGTTTCTCTTCTGTCGTGTTTCTTCAGCACCCTGTGTTTACCTGTATCAAGAACTGTTTTACTATACTGTTTTTCTTGGTTTTCTGGCTTATCTCCCTTTTTAGGCTTAAAGATTGTGGTGAGAATGATAGTATCTTAAATTATTTACATCTAAGTACCCATAACAAAGCACCATGTCCAACCCATGATGGGAGCTCAACCTGGAGCTCAATTAAGTGGTAGTTGCTGAGATAATGGGTTTCTGAGATGGCCTTTCCTCCACCACGCTGGCCTCTATTGAGTTAAATCGTAATGAAATATCACTTTGTAGGTTTTAGCCTCCATAGAGTACAACTACCCCACTGTGCACACGCTGGTAATTCCAGGCCTGGTGATGAATCACAAGCTGCAGAAAGACCTTCATCTCCCAAACTGTAGCTGTACACTGCTGGCTTTCCTAAATGTGTGGAACTTTCTCTCACTTTACATCACAACTGCTAAATGTTTTAAAAACAAGAAAAGAATTATAAGAGCAGAAATCAGCCACTTACTCCAGTCTTTAAAAGTGGACACTAAATAAAAATCTACTTATCATGACTCCTGTTGTGTCAGAGTAGAACTGTGCTCCATAGGGCTTTCAATAGCTGATTTTTCAGGAGTAGATCGCCAGGCCTTTCTTCTGAGGCATCTCTGGGTAGACTTGAATCTCCAACCTTTTGTTTGGCAGTCAAGCATATTAACCATTTGCACCTCCCAGGGACTCCTGGACACCAAATAGTCTTAGAAAAATCCAGTTCATTTTCTCTTCAAAGTATGTTTCAAAGACAAATCATAAAACTGGTTAGCAAATGACTATTTGAAGGGGGAGAGAAATGGAAAGGAAAACAATCACATACTCCAAGGCACAATGACTATACTATCAATAAATAATACGTTTAGGGACATGATAGTCTACTCACTGATTTTCATCTTTGGTGGCAAAAAATAGGGAAGGAGCAACTCAGGACGAAAATCAATGAATACTTGTTGGAACTTCATTGAAGACATCATAGAAGGCTATAATTATTACCTATCATTTCATCGTTTTCATCACCATCATTATCAAATATTTATTAAGTACCCACAGAATGCATAGCCTGTCCCTGATGACTGGGAACTAAGGTTGAGCTAAAAGCAGAGAATGTAGTTTATGTACTCACATTAAGGGTAATTGGTGGGTTATAGTGCCTGTCACTTCAAGGACAGTACTTAGAATCCATTCCAAGTCAACTGGCCAAATTCCTATGTAATCCAAAAACCAAGTTGAAATGTCTGGGCCTATATTTTCTTTCAGAGTCCCTGGATGGCAAAAACAGTTAACATGATTGGCTGTGAACCAAAAGGTTGGTGTCTCAAGTCCACTCAGATGTGCTTTGGAAGAAAGGCCTGGCGATCTACTTTCAAAAACTCAGTCACTGAAAACCCTCTGGAGCACAGTTCTACTCTGACATACATGGGGTTGCCATGAGTCAGAGTCAACTAGACAGCAACTGGTTTCTTTTTTTCATACATATTCTTTCAGACCTATATCCACATGAAATGATCAGTAACTTCCTCTTGTTAATATATTGTCATTGTTGGGTGCCATCGAATGGATTCTAACTCATAGCAACCCCATGCAACAGAGTAGAGCTGCCCCATAGGGTTTTCTTTGCTGTAACTTTTACAGAAGCAGATCACCAGGTCTTTCTCCTGTGGAGAAGTTGGATGGGTTTGAACCACCAGCCTTTCAGTTAGCACTTAACCATTGCACCACCAGGGCTCCTTTGTTAATATTTTAGAAACTGGAAAAACAAAGTTCTTACCCACGTTTCAGTTCTCAGCTTTGCAGGAATCCCTCCTACCATGCCTGTTTCTTGACTATTCGATGTAGTAATGCTTTCTGTTTTTCTTTTTAATTATGTGAAGATGCTGGGTTGGATTTTGATTACCTTGGCAATCATCACTGTCCTAGTCTCCTGCTGTTTGGCAAGGTGCTGCTCTCCCCTCACCTCTCTGCAGCATCACTACTGGACCACCTACCTGCATAATGAGAGGGAGCTCTTTGAACAAGCAGCAGATCAGCACTCGAAGCTCCTCATCATGCAGCGCATAAAAAAACTATTTGGCTTCATTCCTGGGAGTGAAAATGTCAAACACATCCGTATTCCTTCTTGTCAGGACTGGAGAGAAATTTTAATACCCAGTCTTCTGTGCATGGGTAATGACCTGCAGGGTTACTATAGCTTCCTTGGAGACAGGGTGGATGAGGATAATGAGGAAGGCAAATCAGAAGGTATTGAATTAAAACCTTGATTACAGCACCTTTTATAATTCAGGCGGCTTAACAGATATTTTATTTTTATGATGATGGAGTTTCAATGTAATCTCTTCATCTTTTTCTTTCTCTTCTAATATTTGTTTACATAAGGACATCGAAAATTCTATTTCCAAAATCAATTTACCTGATAATTGTGCCAAAGTCTCTCCCTTTTTGAAATTTCATTGATGGTCTGGTAATGCCTAAAGTACCCATTCTTGTCTAATTAAAATAACCTGAAATTTGAAATCATATCAAAATTTGAATCTTGATTCTGTTACGTAGTAGCTGTGTGAAAATTAACATTTCTGTGTGTCATTTTGTCATCTGCACAGTGATAGCAGCCACCTTCTAGAGCTGTTATGAGGATTAAATGTGATAATATAAGTAATGTGCTCTGCACAGTGCCCTTCATAAAATAAGTGCTAATAAATGTTAGTTTCTCCTTTCCTCTTTGCATTCCAATGTCTTCTATCATGGTTTTCCCAGTCTCTGTTTTCTCATTTTCTCCATTTTTACCTCTATATTATGTCCAGGAACTCTTCACTGCCTCCTCCTCTTTTTACAAGCTTAAACATATGACCTTTTGGGAAGCAGGGCAAACAGCTCTTTCTAATGGTAACACGTGAGGGAGAAGCTCATACCAGAAGGTCTTGAGTCATCCTATCATAACCAGGGCAAGATGATGCATCATCTTGTCAACGTTAGTATCATAAATGTTACTTGTAACACCTGCATTCTAAGAGCATTTTTATAGCAACTGCACATAAAGCTTATTCCAGAGAGCTTCCCAGACTCTGTGCTCCACTATAGGGATGCTATCTGTGCCTTTTCAAAGTTGTTATTATCAAATTGCACCTTTGCACTCAAAATCCGTTTGGGGAACCAAGACTGCAACCTATACTTGTATATCCATTACCTAGAACTCCAAGAGGGGATACCTGCCTGACGTTTCTCTGCCTGGCTTTATTAAGTAGAACCTCTAGTGTCTGACAGCTTTCCAATTTATCTTGATTATGTCGATGTGTAGTGTTTAGTGCCTGATTATTGCCATTTTCATTAAAGTTATGGGCTCATTGGTCAAAATAAGCAATCAGAGGGCTCTTTCTTTTTCTTTAGCCGAAGCAATCGTTTCTTACTGAGCGATGAACCAGCTGCCAGTGGTCAACTTGACTGTCAAGATTCACTTTCAATGACGAGAGAACTTGATTATCTAAACTGCAGTTAATTATTTGGTGATCTATTTTTACACAATTATGAAATAAAGAGTACATTTTGTAAAACTCTTAGTAGAAACAATAGAAAGTGAATTTTAAGGAAAGAAAATGTTTTCTGTTTTTTACCAATTAAAGACTGTGTAGTGTAGGACTTTGCTCAGATAGGAGACCTGTCTTGCCCTCATCATAATTTACTAGTCACTTAAACTTGGGCATGTATTGTTTCAAATACAAAATAGGGATAATGATACTTTACCTGCTGAAGGCAAGAAACTGAACTAACTGAATTTTTGAAGGCCCTTCCAAATATAATTAAATTTTTATGTTTATGTTTATATGTGTATGGGTCAATATGTGTACAACCCTCTAGAGTGGCACTAGACCCAGGTGGTTTCTTTTGGAAGGAAAATATCAATGAGTTTGATTCTGAGCTTTCTCTAGAGACATTTGCTGGCACTCCATTTTTAGAAGAATATTAACTGTACTGATGTTTTTCAAGTGGCCAAGGGGAACTATTCCAGTTTGTCACCTAACTCTATACCCTGTACTGATACAACATTACAAGAGGGATTAAAAAAAAAAAAAGAGGCACATTGTGGAAGGTTCTAGTTTTCTTCTGACATATATTAGCCATGTATATGTGGTCACAACCACTTTCAAGTTTCACTCTAAGGTCTCCTCCAACTCTATAGCTCTATTTCTCTGAGAATTTTTGAAATTCCTCTGTATTGGGACATTTAGTTAAATCAGCACTGTACACTGTGCTCAGAATTAGTTTAGGAGCGTCCTGGGAATACACCACAGTAAAGACTCTGCAGTAAGATTTTCAGTTAACAGCAAAAAACTCAGAATATTTGAAGTTAAAGCATTATATCATCAGAAATAAGATTTAGAATTGTTTATACCATAATATGAGGGAACTTTGTTTCCACTAGCTTCTGGAAGCCCTTTCTACATCAAAGTCTTTAAGAGTATGATATACACAGTTTATATTTGAAACCAGTTAAGAATAATCTTCTACTCTAACTTTCTAGCAAAAGATTGTACTTATTTTCTGGCTCCTCCACATGGCTTCAAAGTGCTTTATAGCATCTATGTGAACATTTAAAGGATAGTACACATTCTTGGGTTTCATTGTATATTATCCATTTCAGATTAAACTAAATTCCTAGTCTCTCTCTCTTTTTTTTGGTCCAGAGTATTCTTTTGTACCACAGCCAGTTAGACAAAAATTTCCATTAAGAACATGGTACTTCCTCCCCTTTATGCTTAATGGATTTATATAATTATAAAACATATAATTACAATCAATTATGTGCTAATGCTACCTTATATTTTGCTACCAAATGCTTTTGGCTACCCCATCAAATGCTGTGGCTTGGCATATATACAGACTTGCTCATTTCTTAACCTCAGTTTTGTCAATTCTACCCTCCCCCATCACAATCTAAGTTGCCTCCTTCCTAGGACCCACAAATATAATTCCAGTGCTTAGAATAGATGTGTCTTACTCAGCTTTCTTTACGTTTTCTGATGCTGAACTGAAGAACCACGTTACATGTTGTCATCCTCTTTTGTCGCCTCTCTGTTTTCCATCTCCAATTCCTTTCAAAAAAAGAAAAGATTCTAATACACAATTGCAATGAGAGACAGCAATGTGATTTTACAAAGTGATTGCTTGCATTCAGTTTGTAGCACAAAGGGAAATCACATTAATTCTAAAATTTTGAAATATTATGACCAACCAAAGGCTTTCGGAATGCAAGACTAGGTAACTGTTTGCTATTACAAAATATAAGGTGAGGGAGCTATAACTTCAGCTTTTGAATAAAGTCCACCAACAGATACCGGGCTATGGTGGCAGTCTGAGGAGAGCCTGCAACTGGCTGCACAATTGGCTCCTTGAGCTGCGGGACACAGATCCATAAACGTGACTCTGGGACAGAAGAGCAATGGATGACGTTTCCAGAGAGGCAAGAAACATTATTCTCGACTTGAATTGTCTTGCTTTACTAACGCCAAGATTGAATGTTTCTAATCTCAGTACTAGAGAATGTCAGAAAGTAAAAGGATTTCGAGTATGGTTTCCTCTGCTGCCTCCCAGTGGTCCAGACAGATATCTGCAACTATCTGTAGGGATGATAGTAACCCGTTGCCATAGAGTGGGCTTGGGGATTATCCCGATGATGTGAATGTCAGCAGGATGGATCACTGGGAGCCATCTTGGAGATGGCTTCCACACCTGGATTATTCACTGATTAAAACAGAAACAAAATCAGTTGCCCATCCAGTCTACTCTAACTTATGGTAGAATTGTGCTCCATAGGGTTTTCAATGGCTGATTTTTTGAAAGTAGATCATCAGGATTTTATATTACCTAGGGACTCTGTGGTGACAGTAGTAGCAGTAAAAACAGTAACTATATGGAGTGCTTACTATAAACTGGCTACTTTAAATGAATCATCCCATTTACTCCTTACAACAAACTGGTAAACAGAAAACGACTTGCTGAAATGACACTGAATAACATAGAAAACGTGAAGGAATTTTGTATAAAGTCCTATACAAATGAAATGTTTTCTTATTCATATAGTTATTGTATTAGCTAACAGGTGAATCATGGGTCATAATTGGAATCCAGGCCTATTTAACCTCAATAAAGTAAGTTTCCCACATTTTATTGAGGAGGTAACCGATACAGAGAAGTCAGGCAATTTGCCAAAGGTCACATGCCCATAAGTCATGGAGTCAGCATCCATCCCCAGCAGTCTGGCTTCTGAACCTGCTCTTCCGAGCACTGTGCTGGAATACAGCCACAGAGGCAGCGTATCAACCTGCCAGGGCGTTATAGGTGTTAGGAAGATTCTGCTCCCACTCCTGTTAATGAATAACTTAAACATCTTGAGCTCCAACAGTAAGGTGCCTTATCACTTCTGAGTACCTCTATTTCTACTTTCACTGTCCCTGCATATAGAGGAGCTCACCTTCAAGACACTGTTCTTTTTTGAAGAGTGACGTATCTACTTTCACTGGAGCATAGCTTTGGACTTGGGCTGCCCAACTACCAGTGGCACTGACTCTGTTAGCCACAGACCAACCCAAGCCGGCCCAGAAGCCTCAGGTATTCTCTTTTCAGATGCAGGGGATGGGCCACCCAATCCAAACCCGTTGCTGTCAAGTCAATTCCAACTCATAGCTACCCTATAGGGCAGAGTAGAACTGCCCCATAGAATTTCCAAGGCTGTAATCTTTACAGAAGCCAACGGCCACACCTTTCTCCCATGGAGCAGCTTGTGGGTTCAAGCCACTGACCTTTCAGTTAGCAGCTGAGAACTTAACCACTGTGGAACCAGGGATCCTATAGGAGATGGGCAGGATACCACTATAATTTGTCCATTTGTTTTCTGTAGGCCATAGTTATGAAGGTCCCTGGGTGGTGCAGATGGTCAACATGCTTGGCTGCTAACCGAAAAGTTGCAGGTTTGTGTCCACCCAGAGGTGCCTCAAAAGAAAGACCTGGTAATCTACTTTTGAAATATCAGCCACTGAAAACCCTATGGAGCACAACCTACTCTGACACACATGGGGCCTCCATGAGTCAGAATCAGACAGCAACTGGTTTTACTAGATAGTTATGAAGGGTCAAAATGGTACTCAGGTAAACATGGTCTCCAACCATTCATACGGTCTTATATAACCCAATCTCTTAATTTTCCCTTCGCCAAGATACGGAAGGGTGAGTAAATTGTGGGAGTGGGTGATTAACTTATTTTGAGTCACAGACCCCTTTGAAGAGCCATTCTGGGGAAAGCTATTTTTAGAAAATGATCCAGAAAAACTGTACATACACATAGACACAGGCTCACATACTTCAGAGTTTACATACTGTGGTAGGCTAAATAATGTCCCCCCCACTCCCCAAAGAGATTCACGTCCCAATCCCTGGAATTTGCAAATGTTACCTTATAGGCAAAAGGAACTTTGCAGATGTGGTCAAGGTAAGGATCTTAAAATGGGGAGATTATCCTGGATTATCTGGGTGGACCCAATGTAACTACGAGGGTCCTTATAAGAGAGTCACAGGAGGAGTCAGAGTCAGAGAGAGGACAATGTGATGACAGAAGAGGAATGCAAGAAGTGTCGGAGTGACAGGGTGAGAGAAAGACTAGAAAATAAGTCCTTCTGCTTAGAAAATAACCACCTTTACTCCGATAATGATTTAATAGAGTCTATGAGGTTCAGTGAGAAAGGCCTATATTTTGTGGAGAAGAACAAAACAATCTATGTTATTACTGGCAGAGCTAAAATAATAAAATTTAGTGTTCAATTCAGTAATGCCTGCACTCAGGATGTCCTGCCCTTTGAGCCCCGTCTTCCAAATTTCCTAGGACGCCCTCAGGTGCTTGGAGGCCAGATGGAATGGCAAAAAAAAAAAAAAAAACATTGCTGTTGAGTTGATTCAGACTTATAGCAACCCTACAGGACAGAGTAGAACTGCCCCATAGGGTTTCCAAGGAGCGGCTGGTGGATTCAAACTGCCAGCCTTTTGGTTAGCAGCCATAGGTCTTAACCACTGCACCACTAGGGCTCAGATGGAATGGCAGGGGCCCTTTTCTCCCCTTCTGGGTGCTCTCTGATGCTCTCTCTTGCACTTGGGGCATTCATGGCCCACCTTTGAGTTGAGGTGGCACCGGCACCATCTGTGTTCTGACCAGAGGGCCAGCTCCCTAATACACCCTAGACAGCGGGGTGATAGCAGGTCCTTTACTCAGTGCACCAGTACCGCTGTCACCGAGAGTAGTCACTCCCGCAGGCTAGGCGACACTGGTCAGGCAGTTGCTAGGTTAGTGCCTGTACTATCTCCTCCAGTGGTTTTCAAAAGGCCCTTCAGATCGCTGTCCTATCTGACTTCTGATAGATGTGGTGAATCTACGTTCTTGGAGTTGTCAAGGAAGGACCTTCCCTGCAGGAGAATAGAACTGCTCTCCTGACTCCACCCACAGGCGAGCCTTGCCTGTCCTCTGAGCTGGTGGCGTGTGTGGAAGGCAGGGTGAGATCAACATTGAAAGAAATCTCATTCTAGGAATGCACAACCATGGCCTAAAGAATCCAAGAAAAGACATGGTTGGAACATACGTTTTCTTATATTTACACTATAAAATTCCAAATGCAAACGTCACATGGCTAGAGAACAAATTATTATTCACATTTCCTGCATACTTTGGGTAAGGCTTGCATTTGTGATCATCACCAAGGAAGCACAGTAACAATGTTTGAGAAGGTCATTGGAAGCCAGTTCTCAGAAGCATCATGATGGATGATAGAGCTTAATGAATGTCTTAGTTACCTAGGCTGCTTTAACAGAAACACAAGTGGGTGGCTTTGAAGAACAGAAAATTATTTTCTCACAGTTCTGGAGGCTAAAAGTCCAAATCAGGATCTCAGCCCTGTCAACTCTTTCCTTGTCAGTATAGCCCCGGGGCATTCCTTGGTGTTCCTTGTATTGTAGATGATCCTCACATGTCATCTGTCTTCCCCTGTGTGTGTGTGTCTGTGTCTATTCTGGTCTTTTTACAGTTATAAAAAGGGTCAGGAATTCAACACATATTTTGGGGGACACAATTTAATCCATAACAATCTGTAATGATGTAACCAGCATTAAGTAAATAGCTTTGAAGATGGAGGAATGGGTCACCAGCCAAGGAATTCAGGTGGCCCCTAGAAACTGAAAAAGGCAGGGAAACAGATTCTCTCCTAGAACCTCCAGAAAAAATGCAGGCCTACTGACACTTTGATTTTAATGGTATTATGTAAAACAAATGGTATCAAGATATTGCAGAGGCAAGAAGTATATTGTTTAATACAAACAAATTCCAAACAGACTTGGCATTGTGAGTAATAACAATGCTGCTATCTCTTTCTCATGGTGAGCGGTATGAAAGTAGACATGAACACTGTATCTGACAATAGAATATATGAAGAGATGTTTCTACTACTTGAACAGGAAGAAATAGTGCGGATACTATGAAAATCTTCACATGCACTGATGAACAGTAAACAAATAACATAAGTACCTCTTCTTTACTATTATTCTGTATCTTCATCAATAAATCACTGTCATACATGGACCCTTGAATATTTTAATACATCTTTGAATAAAATTGTTTATCTAACAGGGATCATGCAAAAAATGTTTGCCCAGAACCCTGCAAGTCCTAGGGGTAACTGTGACTCAGTTCCTCACTCTATCTTCTTACAGGAAGCCAAATAAACGGATTTGGCTTAAATTTTAATTTTGCAGTTTTAACTCCCAAGTTCATTTTTCCTTCTACACATTTTAAGTTATTTATATTGCATTTCACTAAAAATATCTTCTTCCATACCTCGTTTGCTCCTTTATTTTCTCACCTCCTTCCCATCCAATCCCTTTAAATCCAAAGCACAAGGAGTGTGTGTGTGTGTGTATCTGTGTGTGTGTGAGACAGACAGAGAGAGAGAGAGAAAGAGCAGAAGAAGAAGGAGAAGGAGGAGGAGAAGAAGGAGCATGAGGGGGAAGTCAAAAAGAAGATCAAAATAGACGTTGCTCTAGTGAGAGAAAAGGTACATGTACAAATTGTGTATCTTTTCTGCCCACCTCATACTTTGTCCTTACGGGTAAGATGGTGTTAGAAGTGTAGCCCACTTAAAATTAATGTCATTCCTGCTGTGTTGTTACCCAGAATCAAGGCCCCCATTTGGTATGTGGATCAAGGTCATTAGCATCAAAGTTGTTAGGAGTAATACCACCACCCACAGAGGTACTACTCTTCTTAACATAACACCAAAGATGTTAGTTGCTAACTTTGAAGTCTGGTTCCACAAAACTGACTCCAATATAAGCACAATTTTGAGGACTTACACCTGGAAAGAATCTTGAAGAACATTTTGCCCAACTCTCTCTTTTTATAGATGGGGAGACTGAGGCCCAGAGGCGGGGTGTTTCCCCCAGAGTCACATGGTAAATTAATTGTAAAGAAGGCCTGTAACTTCATCGTATAACCCCCTGGCCCAGTGCTTTTAGAGACATACCATGAAACCACTCCATTGGGTTCAGTGCCTATTCTGTCTGGCAGTGCCATATGTGCTAAAACACAACAGTGAACAAAAAAAAAAAAAATCCCTGCCCTCATGGAACTTACATCCTAACAGAGTGAGAGACAATACACATAATAAATAATTTTAGTATATATTTGAAAGTAATAAAGTCCCATGGAAAAATAAAGCAAGGTAAGGTGGATAGAGACTACTGAGAAGGGAGCAGTTGTAATTTTAAGTAGGGTGGTCAGGGTAGCCCCATTGAGAAAGTGACATTTGAGAAAAGACTTGAAGGAAGGTGAGGGAGTGAGCCATTTGGCTATGGAGGAAGAGTATTTCAGGCAGAAGGAACAGACAGTGCAAAGACTTAGGAGGGGAATTTACATGGCATGTTTGAGGAAGAGCAAGGAGGCTAGTATGGCTGGAACAGAGAATAGGTGGCAGAGTAATAGGAGATAAAATCAGATAGGTAATAAGAGTTTCAGCTGAGGGTAGGGAAGCCAAATTGTATTAAAAAAAACAGACAAACAAAAAACCCAAACCATTGCCCTCGAGTTGATTCTGACTCATAGTGACCCTCTAGGACAGAGTAGAACTGCCCTATATGGTTTCCAAGGAGCGCCTGGTGGATTCAAACTGCTGACCTTCTGTTAGCAGCCATAGCTCTTAACCACCACGACACCAGGGTTTATTATAAAGACATGAGCCTTTAATCTGAGATGGGGGTAGGGCAGGTTATGAGCAAAGGAGTGCCATAACCTGATTTTAAATACATTTTAACAGGATCACTCTGGCTGCTGGGTTGAATCAGAGCAAAGTGTAGGAGATAAAGGTGGCAGCAGGGAGATGAGTTAGCCTAGAAGATACGTTACTGGGATTCTTTACCCTTCAAGGGAACTCTTCAGAGATAACAGAATGAGAATTTCACATGACTGTATGTATTTGTGACTGGTGACAAGTCCTTGAGACACTTGGCTAAATGAAACATTAGTCACATAAACTGTTTACTTTGAGAATTAAAATTAATCTTTAAATAGGGAAATCTCAATTGTGAGCTTCTGAGAGTAGCGTGAAATAGCCCAGAAAACTCACAGGCACTAAAAAGTAAATAAACACCGAACCATTTTTTCAAGACTGATGCTATTAATAAATAGCAACTGTGCATGGGGGCTACATGAACCCCTGAAACTATTGCCCTGAGATAATCTTTAAGACTTAAACCAAAAATATCCCCTGAAGTCTTCTTTAACGAGACAGTAGTGTAGCTTAACTAGTACAAAATGCTTGCCTTGAGCATTGTGCTTTTTCAAGAACTATCTATATGGGATCAAAGTGCCAACAGCAATTCAAAAGAGTAGATAGTAACCTTAGGGGGCAGTGAGTTTATGTTAATGAGGGAGGAACAACTTAGAAAGAGGGTGAGAATGGTTGCACAACTCAAAGAATGTAATCAATGTCACTGAATCCTTCGTACAGGTGGAAACGGTTGAATTGGTGTATGTTTTGCTGTGCATATTCTCAACAACAATAAAATAAAATAAAAACAGCAGCTGTGAAGAAAACAGGATGAATATAAATGAGTAAGATCAATCTCTTACAGACATCTCCTTAAGCAGTAAAGATGAACAACAAAGAATAGCAGCAGAGAACACTGCTTCAGAGAATAGAATATATTTTTATAATTACTAATAAATAACATTGGTATTGTACTTTAGAGTTTACAATGTGCTTCTCATATACATTATTTCATGTTATTCAATTGACCTTTTAAGCTTATATAGCTTGTAAATGGCAAAGGCTGGGCTTCTCACTTCTGTCTCCAGATTCCATGATGGTTGTTCACGCTGCACCATATGCCTACCTACAGAGCTTGAAACATGCTTGTTCCATAACCCCTTTAATTATAAATTAAAAATGAAACACTAAAATAAAGTCTGGTATAGTCTGATACAGTGCTGGAAGATGAACTCCTCAGGTTGGAACGCTTTCAAAAACGACTGGGGAACAGCTGCCCCTCAAAGTAGAGTCGACCTTGCTTATGTGGCACAACTCAAAATGAGAACAAACATCTGCAGACATCCATTAATAATCAGAATATGGAATGTACAAAGTACGAATCTAGGACAATTGGAAGTCATCAAAAATGAAATGGAATGCATTAAGATTGATATTCTAGGTATTAGTGAGTGAAAATGGACTGGTATTGGCTATTTTGAATCAGAAAATCATATGGTCTACTACACTGGGAATGACAACTTGAAGAGGAACAGTGTTGCGTTCATCGTCAAAAAGAACATTTCAAGATCTATGCTGAAGTACAATGCTGTCAGTGATAGGATAATATCCATACGTCTACAAGGAAGACCAGTTAATATGACTATAATTCAAATTTACACACCAACCACTAAGGCCAAAGGTGAAAAAATTAAAGATTCTTACCAACTTCTGCAGTATGAAATTGATCAAACACGAAATCAAGATGTATTGATAATTACTGGGCATTGGAATGCAAAAGTTGGAAACAAAGGATGGGTAGCTGGAAAATATGGCCATGGTGACAGAAATGACGCCAGAGACCGCATGGTAGAATTTTGCAAGACCAATGAATTCTTCATTGCAAATGCTTTTCTTCAACAACATAAACGGTGACTGAAACACGTGGACTTTGCCAGGTGAAATACGCAGGAATCAAATCAACTACATCTGTGGAAAGAGATGCTGGAGAAGTTCAGTATCATCAGTCAGAACAAGGCCAAGGCCAACTGCGGAACAGATTTTCAACTGCTCATATGGAAGTTCAAGTTCAAACTGAAGCTGAAGAAAATTCAAACAAGCCCACAAGAGTATAACTTTGAGTATAACCTACTTGAATTTAGAGACCATTTCAAGAATATGTTTGACACACTGAACACTAACGACTGAAGACCAGATGAGTTGTGGAATGACATCAAGGACATCATACATGAAGAAAGCAAAAGGTCATTAAAAAGACAGGAAAGACCAAAATCGATGTCAGAAGAGACTCCGAAACTTGCTCTTGAACACAGAGTAGCTAAAGCAAATGGAAAAAATGATGAAGTAAAAGAGCCGAACACAAGACTTCAAAGGATGGCTTGAGAAGACAAAGTAAAGAATTATAATACAATGTGCAAAGACCTGGAGTTAGAAAATCAAAAGGGAAGAACATGCTTGACATTTCTTAGGCTGAAAGAACTACAGAAAAAATTCAAGTTGTAATACTGAAGGATTCTAAGGGCAAAATACTGAATTACACAGGAACTTCAAAAGAAAATAGAAGGAATACACACAGTCACGTACCAAAAAGAAGTGACCAGCGTTCAACCATTTCACGAGGTAGCATATGATCAAGATCAATGATACTGAAGGAAGAAGTCCAAGCTGCACTGAAGGCATTGGCAAAAAACAAGCCTCCAGGAATTGATGGAATACCAATTGAGATGTTTCCACAAACCGATGCAATGCTGGAAGCGCTCACTCTTCTATCCCAAGGAATCTGGAAGACAGCTACCTGGTCGATCGACTGGAAGAGATCCATATTTGTGCCCATTCCAAAGAAAGGCGATCCAACAAAATGCGGAGATTCTTCAACAACATCATTAATATTACACACAAGGAAAATTTTGCTGAAGATCATTCAAAAACGGTTGCAGCAGTACATCGACAAGGAACTGCCAGAAATTCAGGCCAGATTCAGAAGAGGATGAAGAAAGAAGAATATCATAGCTGATGTCAGATGGATGTTGGCTGAAAGCAGAGAATACCAGAAAGATGTCTACCTATGTTTTCTGGACTATTGAAAGGCATTTGACCGTGTGGATCATAACAAACTATGGATAACAGTGCAAAGAATGGGAATTCCAGAACACTTGTGTTCATGCAGAAGCTACACATAGACAACGAGGCAGTTGTTGCAATAGAACAAGGGGATGCTGCGTGGTTTAAAATCAGGAAAGGTGTGCGTCAAGGTTGTATCCTTTCACCATGCTTTTCAATCTGTATGTTGAGCAAATAATCCGAGAAGCTGGATGAGATGAAGAAGAATGAGGCATCAGGACTGGAGACTCATTAACAACCCATGATATGTAGACAACACAGCCTTGCCTGCTGAAAGTGAAGGGGACTTGAAGCACTTACTGATGAAGATCAAAGACTATAGCCTTCAGTATGGATTACACCTGAACATAAAGAAAAAAAAAATCTTTGCAAGTGGACCAATAAGCAATATCATCATAAACGGAGAAAATACTGAAGTTGTCAAGGATTTCATTTTAGTTAGATCCCAATCCATGCCCATGGAAGCAGCAGTCAAGAAATCAAACAATGTACTACATTGGGCCAATCTGCTGCAAAAGACCTCTTTAAAGTGTTAAAAAGCAAAGATCTCACTTCGGGGACTATGGTGAGCCTGACCCTAGTCATGGTATTTTCAATCTTTTCATATGCATAAGAAAGCTGGACAATGAATAAGGAAGACCAAAGAAGAATTGATGCTTTTGAATTATGGTGTTGGCGAAGAATATTGAATATATCATGGATTGCCAGAAGAACAAAGAAATCTGTGTTGGAAGAAGTACAGCCATAATGTTCCTTATAAGCAAGGATGGAGAGCTTCTTCTCACGTACTTTGGACATGTTATCAGGAGGGATCAGTCCCTGGAGGACATCATGCTTTGTAAAGTGAAAAAGTGAAAGATCCTCAACAAAACGGACGAACACAGTGGCTACAACGAGCTCAAACATGGCAATGATTGTTAGGATGGTGCAGGACCAGGCAGTGTTTTGTTTTGTTGTATTGTCACTATGATTTGGACTTGATGGCACCTAACAACAACAATAAAATAAAGTCAATATATGTCATAAGAATTCTCCACCCTCTCCCAGTTAAGGGACCCCCTGTGCTCTGTGAAGTGTTTCTGTTGTCAAAATGAAATTACAGATTAACCAAAAAATGCTTAATGGTGCCCATGTAGATGTGACAAAGTTTTGTGTCTTGATTGCATTAACACTGGAACTCTACTAGAGAATTATCTACAGTATTTTAAAAACAAAGAAACTCTTGAGGATTCTGAAATGTAAAGACCTTACTGTGGATATATAATAGGTTTAAAAAGGTTGAGTTTTACCAAAGATTCCATGTCAACAAAATAGTAAACCAAATATAGCAGCTCTCCATTTACTAGATTAAAATTTGCAATCTATAGTAACACTTTATACTACAGGTAAGATGATCTAACAGCAAAACTCTGACACTTTGTCAAGTACATTATTATTTTGATTAACTGCAATAACTTTTTGCACTGGCCTGTTTTCTCTCGATATAGATTATATTTTGTAGAATTTCATATAAATAGAATGAAAGTATATACTCTTTGCCTGAATTATTTCATTCAACAAAATTATTTTGAATTCATGCACATTGTTATGTATCAATAGTATATTCTTTTGCTTTCCAAAGCTAAAAATGAAAGCCATTGTGGACAGATTAACAATTATAACCAAAATATGCAGCAAGCACAGATGTGATTTTTAATTTCAAATTCAATTTTATTAGCAGATATTGTTACTGTTCCTTTCGTCAGTCTGTATTGTCATCTATTATTCTTTTATTAATACTATATTAAAATTATTTTATTAGTGCTAATATTTATGCATTCTCTTATTATTCTTTTAATGTTTATAGATCTCCAGTGATGGCCCTTCTTTCACTTTTGATATTGGTTATTTGTGTTTTCTGTTGGTCCATCTAGCCAGGAACTTATCACTTTGATTGATCCCTTCAAAGAGCCAATTTTTAGTTTTTTTTTTTTTTTTTTT
>NW_004443953.1:26305145-26320339 GCF_000243295.1 Trichechus manatus latirostris
TTTTTACTGATTTCTATCTTTATTTTTATTATATCTCACCTTTTATTTAATTAGGTTTAGTTTCTCTTATTTTTCTTTAAGTTTAGGCCATTGATTTTAAGCTTTTTCCAATATAAACCTTGTATTAGTTGTTTCACATCTTCACATAATTTCATAGATATCTTTGATCCATGGGTTATTAATGTTATTATTTTCCTTGCCAAACTCATTGTCTTCCTCATCTCATTTTGGTCAATAGAACTTTACCTTTCCAGTTATTCTAACCAAAACCATCCTTGACTCCTTTTTCTTATACCCCAAATTTAATGTCAAGTTCTGACATGTCTACCTTCAAAATATATCCAGAATTTGATCATTAATTCACAACTTCTATTCCTACCTTTCTGGTCCAAGTCACCATTGTCTTTTGCTTAAATTGTTGCTGCCTAAAAGGCTTCCATATTTTCAGACCTTAGGCCTGGTGGCACACTGGTTAAGAGCAACAGCTACTCAGCAAAAGGTTTGCAGCTCAAATCCACTAGCTGCTCCTTGGAAATCCTACTGGGGCAATTCTAGTCTGTCCTACAGGTTCGCTATGAGTCAGAATTGACTTGACTGCAACGGGTTTGGCTTTATCCCCCTTAATTATATTCACACAATAACTAGTCTTTCTAAAGCTTAGAGTCAGAATATGTTACTCTTCTGTTTAAATCTCTTATGGTCCTTCATGATCTACAATCTCCCCTTCCCCCTAGGTCACTGCGCTCCAGCCACACTGGCTTCCAACATGCCAGGTGGGACTGCAACCTTAGGACCTTTGCACTGGCTGTTTCCTCTGCTCAAAAGCTCTTTTCCCAGATAAATCATTGTAATTCCTGTGCACTGAGGATATCCTGAAAAATAAGCACTGTACACCAGCAAAGTTACTTCACGTATTTTACTTGATCCTCACCAGACAGGAGAGCATCCACTTTTTTTTTTTTCCTTAAAGTTTAAAAACAATGCCTAGAATCAACCTGAATACACGGAATCACTACCAAGGTGTGCCTAAGTATGGTTGTTTCAACATATTCCTTTGCTAGAATACTTCTCAATAAATTATCAAGATGCCTCTGGGCCATGGAATACCATCATCTTCAAGAGAAAATTTCACCTTCATCAGGGAGCTTCTTATTTAAAAAAGTTTTCTCCATTATACAAGTAAAAGCAGCTTTAATACCAACCAAAACCCGCTGCCATCGAGTGGATTTCCGATCCGTAGTGACACTACTGGACAGAGAACTGCCCTATAGGGCTTCCAAAGATCTGCTGGTGGATTGAAGTTGCCTACTTTTTGGTTAGTAGCCGTAGCTCTTAATCACTGCGCCACTAGGGCTCCAGCTTTAATACAGGGGGAAACAAAAGGAAAAAAAAAAAAAAACTGGGAACAATCTTTTACTATGTTGGAATTATTTTCTTACACTTTTCCACAATGTTCTTTTTAGACTAACATATCCATGTCCCTTTATAATAAACATAAATTTAACCCCAAATAGTTATATATATAGTTAAGGTACCAGTTCAGCCATTTTCTTAGCTTTTGCTATTTTGATTTTCACGAGATGAGCTTGCAGATGATAAACCGATGTATCTTAATTACCTCCATAGGTTCATTCTCAGGGGTGGAATTGCCGAATGAAAGGGTCTGAACATTTTTCGGGGTATTGATATTTACCTTTAAATGGCTTGTTAACTTAAATCTACACCCCCATCATCAATTAACAGAAATATGCAATTACAGAACTGTGAAGGTCGAGATCGAATTCAGACATCTTTATCCAGGCACCTTCATTGTACAAATAAACTTAAAAGTGAAGCCTAGCGATCTGATCCCAGAACCCAGGTCTCCTGACTTCCAGTAGCTTTCTCCCAGGACTCGATTTGTTATTAAACTGCTGGGCCATCCCTTATGAACCCACTCCACGCATTCAGAGAGCTGCTTCTTTCATCACTGGGCTCTACACTGGTCCGGGCTCCTCATCCTACTCCCGTGGAACTCGTACGTTCGAAAAGCGTAGAAAGCACCACGACCCCACCACTAGACAACACTGCGGCGACAACATCGCACACCAGAAAACTGGAAATTCTTGGACGCCCCACCACGCCCGAGTTCCGCCATGTGCTACACAGTCCGCCCCGGCAAGGCGGCCGGCTTTCAGCCCAGACACATCGAGCGAGGACGCCACACTGCGGGGCTTCTTAGGCTCAGGTCCTGCAAAGCCCAGGAACGCGGCCCTAGGTGTCCTTGGCGAACGCCAGACGCAGCAGTTTTGCCATCCTGGCAAATCCCGAGAGCGCTTGGGGGAGGCGGCAAATCAGTGCCCCTGTAGGCCAGGCCGAACGAGTCGAACGCGGAACGAGGGAGCAGGCAGAAGCCGGCGCCGGGCTGTTGTTCAGCAGGCCTGCGTTGGCTTTGGGCCGCGGGCCTCCCAGCTAGGGACTCTGCGCCTGCGCCCGCCCGGCCGCCGCTAACTCTCCCGGCGCGGCCGCGATCCCGGTGGCAGTGCGCCGCCTCGGAGTCTGGGCGATCCATGGGCAGAGGCGAGGGTCACGATGACAGATTACGGCGAGGAGCAGCGCAACGAGCTGGAGGCTCTGGAGTCCATCTACCCCGACTCCTTCACAGGTGACTTCCGCGACCGCAGACCCGCATCCGCCCCGGGGAGGACTGGGGCGGTCTGGAACTGCCCCAGCTCTCAGCGCCTGGCCGAGGTGAAGAAGGGGACAGCGAGGGCGCGCGGCCACCTCGACCGCGACTCTCCTCAAGTTCTCCCGAGTTACTTGCCGGTAACTACGGCTGTTTCCCCTTCCTCCGCTTGTTCTCTGAAATCCAAAAGTCTGGGTGACGCTGGTGAGGGCCCGGGAGAGTATCAGGTTTGGTTGAGTCGGGCGCACTTTGGTTTCTATGTAGCCTACAGCAACCCGCGGTTTAGTGAAACTAGAAAGAGAGAGAGAAACTGCAAGTGGAATTAGTGTTTCCTTCCCAGAGCCGTAAGGGTGGCAGTTTTCACATTTTTGCCTTTTTAAAGGTAGACGCTTTTATTTCGCACGGGGGTGTTAATATTTTCAAATTTTGGGAATTCAGAGTGCTGTTCTCAGAATCACCCAGAATCGGTTTTGAGAGTAGCATAACCCCTAAAGTTTGTCATTTTTTTTTTTTTTTTTTTTAATGATTTGGCATTCTGCAGAATACCTAGTGAATAATGTGTTCATTCTTAGTTTTGCTGTAGACTCATAGGTTGTTAGACTGGGAAAGACTTTAGACATAATCTAGCTTAGACTCCTCTTGTACAAACAAGGTGTTGGAGATTCAGGAAAGGTAATTAAAAACAAACAAACAAAACCGTTGCCGTCGAGTCGATTCTGACTCATAGCGACCCTATAGGACAGAGTGGAACTGCGGCTGGTGAATTCGAACTGCTGACCTTTGGTTAGCAGCCAAGCTCTTGACCACTGCATCCCCAGGGCTCCTCAGGAAAGGTAAGTGGACTGCTTTTTGTCGACGAGCGAGTTAGCAGCAAGGCTAGCGCTAAGAGTTAGGTCTGGAACTCCTTCCTGAACTTTCACCTTACAGACATGTGGGACTTGGGATCCAGCTCCAACAGGGATGAGGGGGAAGAGAGGATTACGTGGTAGGTTGAGCTAATGTAAAATATTGTTGATAATTTCATTAGGTATATTTTAAAGGAAGAGAAATTCTTTTATATCAAGCCGTGCTTGAGAAGATTCTGAAAATGCTGCAGGTGACCTTATTGATATGGCTTGTCTCTGTTTCGTTTTTGAGAAGTGATCAAATAAAACCAATATGAATAAGTAGAACCTAGGTTTGTGGGGTTTTCAGTCCCCATCCCTTCCTTTGAGTGTTGTCCATCATTGCTTGTCAGCAATTCAGAGTGTAAAGCATGTACATTAATTCATCAACTCCAACCTCTCATTTGTTTTGCTTTGCTTTCTTGACTCCACCCTTTGGCCATTGCTTGAAGTGGTGGCTATTTTCTTCTGCTTTGCCAACAGGCAGATGTCTTTCAGCTTTCCCTTTATAGATCCAGTCCTGTTCATGTTGTCTCTCGCCAGCAGTACAGCTTTGCTGTAAGGGTGTTAAGAGGATGAGGATAGAGGGGTTTGAGAGTGTCATTTTCTGGGTGAGCGTGTATGGAGTCTAGCTCCCTTCTCTCTCCTTGCTTTTATGTTGATGTCTAAATAAAACAATACAGGATACTATGTTGGATATATTCTTAATCACAACATTTGCTCATTTCTGCTACTTTGGAAATATAATAGGTATGAAGACGAGGCAGTTAAAGAAAGCATAGCACATGTCATTCTTTTCATTTCTTTGGACAGAAGGTAGCCCTCATTAAATATTGTGCCTATTAGCATTTATGAAAGTGGTACATTTTTAACTTTAAAACAATCTTATGGATCTTCGAAATTGTACTAAGCCTTGACAGCTTGGTACAGTTCAATATGTGAAATTCTATTCAGATTCACAGTGCGTGAGGATTGTGAGCCAGGGTAATAAAAGTTAATTTATGAATCTTTGATGCATTCAAGTATTCTGCAGTATCAGCTGCGCCCATCTGTCTCTAATTTCTGTCAACATTAATACAAGCTTTGAAATAAATTAAGATAAAGTGTCTTGATTTGTAATTCTTAGGGAACTTTGCCTTACTCATGATCCTGTTCTTTATGAAACCTCTCAAGGAATAGGCAGAGGGCTTTGAAATGAAATGTTTCCATGTTTGATCTTCTGAAATCTTGAGGATTTGCAAGGTTTGCTGTTTTATAACCTTCTTTTGTGTTTGAGATTCCATGCTTTTATATCCTCATGCTAGGTTTAAGAAAGAGAGCTTGTTGCATCAGTTTGCTAATTTCATCTTTAATCACATTTAATGTAAGATTCTGGTAAATGCTCAGTGTAGTAGAATACTTTTTTTTTTTTTTTAATGGGTGGCTGAGCCCTTCACAAAGAAGCCTATGTTTAGCACATCATGATCCTATGTGGATGCTGAAAAGGCACAGTCTGCCCGATAGACATAGTCACATAGACCTAGCCTAACTTCAGAATTAATTGCTTAACTATTTGCAAAGAACCTTTGGTCCAATGTTGCATTCATTGTGAATTATAACAAATCATAATGCAGTTTCTTCTTTTTGCCTGTTCTGTAGTTTGATTCTACATTGACCCAACTCTCCTAACAACTAGACTTGCAGAATAAAAATAGACTCTCCTGATCCCACATTCTGTTTTAGTAGTGCTTCACTTGACAAGGTCATCCTACAGTAGTAGAATTTGGTTATTTCCATTTCTGTATCAGAGTCTCTGGCTATAGGCAGTTTTGCTGGAACTCTTTGGTTGGTATCAGGCTAGCCAAAAGCCAAGTTCCCATAATTCTGTTTTACAAAGAGAGGTTCATAATCTTATATTTGTGTCAGTACCTGTAAGTAGCAGCCATGAGCATTTAACAGTTATAATTTCATCTTAGAGGCGGGGCTGAAGTCATCTTGTGGAAGCAGTTTTTCTAAGACATACCTTTTGAAAGACAGACACTCCCTGAGAAACAAAGAGACTTACTTTACTATAGACTTTCTGGTTCTTTGTGAAAACCTTACGGTTGTTTCTGTGTGCCCTTAGCATATCTTCTAGCACTGCTTCCATTGTCCCTGCTCTTAACAAAATTCTTAATTCTTCTCAGCTCACCACCACCTGCCCCTGTATCACCTAACACCTCTCCTGCCCTCCCAACAATCTTCCTTTTTTCCTCAAAAGTACTTTGAGCTAACTCATAATGGCAGAAATCTGGCATTCTCCTTTGTGAAGGCTGGTGGCACAACGGTTAAGTGCTTGGCTACTAACTGAAAGGTTGGCGGTTCGAATCCACCAGCTGCTCCATGGGAGAAAAGACTTGGTGATCTGCTCCCATAAAGATTAAAAACCAAAAAACAAACCTGTTGCTGTCAAGTCGATTCCCACTCATAGTGACCCTATGGGACAGTAGAACTTCCCTGTAGGGTTTCTAAGGCTGAAATCTTTACAGAAGAAGACTGCCACGTTTCTCCCACTGAGCAGCTGGTAGTTCAAACCACTGACCTTTCAGTTAGTAGCTGAGCACCTAACCGCTGCACCACTAGGCTCCTCCCCATAAAGATTATATCCTAAGAAGGCTTATGAGGCAGTTCTGCTCTATCACATTCGGTCGTATGGAGTAAAAAACTGACTGGATGGCACCTAATATAACAGCAACACAATCATTACTTATTCCCTTCACAGTAATGTGCTGGAATGGGATTATTCCTCCATCAGAACTCAGGCTTCATTCATCTTTGCAAGTCCAACTAAGTAATTCCAATCCCTACTTTAGCTACCTCCAAGCTTTGGAATATTCTTCCTTCCATTTTTTTTTAGTATCAGGGTCAGCTGTGATAGAAAACCCCAACTAATAGTGGTGTTTGGAGCCCTGGTGGTGCAGTGGTTAAGAGCTTGGCTGCTAACCAGAAGGTCAGCAGTTCAAATCCACCAGCTGCTCCTTGGAAACCCTATGGGGCAGTTCTACTCTGTCCTATAGGGTCACTAGGAGTCGGAGTCACCATCTTAGATTCCTCTCAGCTCCTTGCCAGTCCCATAGCTGCCACCCAAGTTCTGAACCTTATTACCTTTTGCTTGGACTATTCCAATAGCTGTCAGTTTCATCCTGCCTTATTTCTCTCTTTACATTTTATTTAACATAGCTAGATTTATTTTCTTTTATTTGGAAGTACAATTCTGACCATATTATTGTTGCTGTGTGCTGTTGAATTGATTCCAACTCATAGTGACCCTATATGACAGAATAGAACTCTAGGCTGTAATCTTTAAGGGAGCAGACCGCCAGGTCTTTTCTCCGCAGAGGTGTTAGGTGGTTTCGACTGCTAACTTTTGAGTTAGCAGCCAAGTGCTTAACCACCAGGGCTCCTTTCTGACCACATTACTGCTACTGAAAAAATGATCATTGTCCACAACCAAACTTTCAGCTAGCATTTCTTCACATGCACATGGGTCCACCAAACTGAATAGTTTGTTATTCCCTATTAAAAAAATAAACAAACAAACATTGCCATCGAATCACTTCTGACCTATAGTGACCCTGTAGAACAGAGTAGAACTGCCCTATAGGGTTTCCAAGGCTTTCAATCTTTACGGAAGCAGATTGCTGCAAGTTTCTCTAGTAGAGTGGCTGGTGGTTTCGAACCACCAACCTTTTGGTTAGTTATTCCCTATACATTCCTTAAATTTTCCACCATTTTACCCTTGCTGATGGAGTACCTCACCTATAGTCTCTTTCACCATCTCTATTTGTCAATAACCAGTTACCATCGAGTTAGTTCTGATTCATGGCAACGCCGTGTATGTCGGAGTAAAACTGTGCTTCATAGAGTTTTCAGTGGCAGATTTTTCAGAAGTGGGTTGCAAGGCCTTTCTTCTGAGGCACCTCTGGGTAGACTCAAACTGCCAACCTTTTGTTTAGCAGCCAGTTGTATTAACTGTTTGCATCACCCAAGGACTCCACTTGCCAGTAAGCTGCCTATAATTCACAGCCTAGCTCTGTTGACTTTGCTGGAATCTCTCAGCTGGAAATACATTTTTTAAATAAAACTCTACAGTTTATTCAGTTCTGGCACTTACCTACTGTGTAGTCTTGGGCAGATTATTTAAAAGCTCCGTGTCTCAGTTTCGACATCTGTAAATAATTGGAATGATGCTGTATTTCATTCTAAGACACATTTGTTTCACATAAAGTAGATGTATCTCATACTTGAGGGCATCTTAAATTTGGTGAAATATGGCAACAGTGTAAGATCATGATCTTGGCGTGCAAACTAAAAAATCTTCATGTAAATGCATAGCACAATCACAGGGAAATAAATAAATAATGCTCATTGAATGTTATCTGTTGTTATTGGGTATAGATGACCCCTGGCTTATAACTTAATGGAGTTCTAGAAAATGGTCACAAGTTGGGGTGTTGTTGGGTTGAACCCATATTTCTGTAGTTGCAATTTACATTTCATGACATGTAAATGCTAACATTGATCAGGAAAAGAAATAATGAAATACAACAAATATATCTTATACACATTTGTTTAAAAAACAAAACAAAACAGGTAAAGCCAATCATAAAAGGTTTATTAAATTTAGCTTTCAAAGGCTTTTTCAGTATGGGCTGGACTGCCTGAGCCAAACCCAAAACCAAAGCCATTGCCATTGAGTCGATTTCAACTCACAGCAACCCTATAAGGACAAAGTAGAACTGCCCCATAGGGTTCCCAAGGCTGTAATCTTTACAGAAGCAGACTGCCGCATCTTTCTCCAGCGGAGTGGCTGGTGGGTTAGAACCGCCAACCTTTTGGTTAGCAGCTGCTGAGTGCTTAACTTTGCTACCAGGCCTCGTTGGACTGCCTGAGAGGCCTATTAAAATGTGAGTACAGTGAGTAACGTTTCTTACATCTTCCTGGCAAACACCTTTTTGGTAATCATAGGTGTTCATCATTGCTTCAGATACTTTTAATTTCAATTAAAATGAAAGCATCTATCTAGAAAATTTTATTGGTAATGAATATGAAGGCTTTGAAAGTTCCTAAAAACCAGATAGTTTCCATGGTGACAACTTCAGTGATCCTTTGCTCTTTCGTTTCAGAGTCCAGAGCTGCTGCCACCTTGACAGGTGCTAGTGCTTCCCAGGCATGGAGTGAAGCATAGACTCATTAGGCTTAGCAGCAGTCACCAATGGCTTGACGTTTCCTTGTTTACTCTTCTAATGGTCCTTTCCTTTCCTTTCCTTTGTTATTGTTTCTCTCCTTTAATCCATTAATTTATCTTCTTTTATTGAGCCAATATTTATCAAGTTTCTAGATACAGCCAGATACTGATCTAGGAGCTCTCATACAGTTTTTTAGTATTCTTGTGGGAAAATAGATAATAGATAGATACATAGTATCAGGTAGACATCAGGCTGTAAATGATATATAAAGCTTTCTTATTTGGTTTACATGTCTTGTCTTGCCTATTAAACTGTTTGGATTCATAGCCAGTTCATTTTTTAATTCCATAAAAGATGGTAGTGGCTCATTAAGTATTTGTGAAAGAGTAGAGTTTGGTCTCAGAGATGATGTCAGAGAGAGATAATAAGAAGATGACACAAACTCTTAAAATAATATTTACGTTTGTTAGGGAGATTCTGAGGTATAAATTTTAAAATTACAATACTGAATATCAACGGTTTAGTTCTGATTAGAAACATCGAATTCTTATTTGTTTACTCCACTTGGGATTTTTTTAGAATTATAATTTTCCATATATAAATGGAGATATTGAAATAAAATGTAAATTATTTAATTATTGATTTGATAAAACTGCAAGAAGATATCTACCATAGATACTTCTTTACAGATTAAGGGCAACCCTAGATTTAAATAGTACATCGATGTACATTTTATAATGTAAATGTTCTGTTCAGTCTGTATTTGTAGACATGGAAATACAGGCTAGGAACCAGTTTCTAAGACTGAGTAGTGGTATGTTGGTAATAAGAAAGAAGCATCTGCCTTAGGAAGCATCTTAATGACTTAATCTCTACGTATTTTTTTTACAGTATTATCAGAAACTCCACCCAGCTTCACCATTACTGTGACATCTGAGGCTGGAGAAAATGACGAAAGTAAGTGTTAACCAAAAATACTCATGATTTTCCCAAGCTTCTCTGTCAGGAGTTTCACTCATTCTTTAGGCATTGTGCTGAGCATTGCAGGTGTGGAGGTACTAAGGTGCTATTAAGTGTGGTTCCAGTCAATACTTATTGTGTAAACATGAGTCTTAGAGAAATAGGAAGTCAATGAGATATATTCTGGCACAATAAGCTTATTTTTTTTTAAAGCAGAAACAGAAATATTAATACAGCAGATGGAGAAAAAGTAGGAGATATTTGTCCAGAAACAGGACTTTGCATGTAAACATGTTTCAGTGGTGGTGTGGTATTCTACTGAGCAGCTGTTATTTTTTTACATAACTTTTTCTCTTTGGATAGATTATTTATAGGGCATTTGCTGTTATAAATGTGCCTGGAAAAACACCTATGTGCATGCCTTTCTCTCTTTAGGGTGGATATTATGCCAGTATTATTTAAATAAATAAAAACATAAAACCAGATAAAAACAGCTATTATACAACTGCAGAACCAAGACAAATGTACAAATTGAAATAAAGGAGCAATTGTATAATAGCTATACAACCAATAAAGAAGCCCTGGTAGTGCAGTGGTTAAAGTGCTCAGCCGCGAACCAAAATGTCAGTGGTTCGAACCCACTAGCCACTCGGTGGGAGAAGGATGTGGCAGTCTGCTTCCATAAAGATTACAACCTTGGAAATGCTATGAGGCAGTTCTACTCTTGACATACAGGGTTGCTGTGAGTCAGAATTGACTTGACGGCTATAGGTTTGTTTTATACAACCAATAAGTTAAAATTATAAGTTAATTTAAATGCGGCAGATATTGTTGGAGGATCATAGGTTCAGTTCTAGTTTTAATCCAGTTCTTTTTTTATAATTTATTAATAATACTATAATTTTATTTAAAAACTATGTGAATTGGTATTAACCGCAAGGATTTTTTTCTCCTCCTTTATGCTAGTCAACCAGAATTTTGCCATGAGTACTCAGCAATAGCCAGTTTCATTCGTATCCCTTAAAAAACTCTAAATCTGTCTTCTACAAATGAAAATGAGACTATTTTGAGATATTCTTAAAATCTGAAATAGAAGTATAGTAAGTACAGCTATATACTTCTAAATAGGTATCCGATATTGCAGGTTGATACCTAAAAAAAATTTTGTAATACATTAAAGCACAAAATAAATATTTTACTGGCTGCTCTTCAAACTATTGAAAACTTCCCTTTGTAAACAAGCCTATGTCATCATTTGGGCTTCATATGATGCCATTATGGGTGTTGAAATGGTGTGACAGTGCTCATTTATAAAATAATCCAGAATATAATTTTCCTTAAGATTACATTGAAATGAAAAATAAAATTACAAAGTTTCTAGAGAAAGCTCCCATATTCTTAATATCTTTATAGTTCATCATCTGAAGTTTGAGAAGTAGTTTTTAAATTATTTCTTTAGAACAAATTCCTAGATTGTACTAATTATTTTTGCACCAAAATGTTATTTTAATGAGCCCACCCGTAGAAAGGTGAAAAAGGACATAGACGTACAATCTCTAAAAGTAGAAATATAAGCGGTTATTAAAAATAAATAATTAGAGGTGGGGCCAAGATGGTGGAGTAGTCAGAAGCTTCCGGTGGACCCTCTTAAAACAAAGACCCAAAAAAACAAGTGAATCGATTATATATGACAGTCTAGGAGTCCTGAACATCAAAGGCAAAGTTGAGGAACTGGACTGAGCGGCAGGGGGAGGGAGAGATGGTTCGGGCGCAGCGAGGAGTTGCCAGATCTGACCCCGTGAGAGCCTAAGCCCTTCAGACCTGATCAGGTCATGGGTGAGCAGCGAGGCAGGCAAGCAGCCGTGCTTGGGAGGTGTTTTCCGCACCGGGAGAGACCCAACAGCATAGAGTCTACTCAGCCACCCAGAACCAGTGAGAAGCAGCCGTCAATCAGTGAAGGATAAGTACTTGCGTCCGGCCTACTGCATGGAACAAAAATACTTACCTTAGGGAAAAACCTCTCTCCCATTTACCTCCCTGCTCCCTGCTCTGCACTGGGCCCCAGACCGGCTTCAGCAACTGCTGAATACCGTGGGCCAGAAGTAGGATCCATCACACGCACTGAGCTATTCTCTAGGTCTTAGAGAGTGAACAAATTAACAAATGGAAAAAAATAAACTGCCAGCTCCCCTAAGCCAGGAACTCAGGGTAGGCACAACTCCTTTGCCTATGCACAGGCGAAAGGGATCCACGGACTTTGAGTGCCTTTCATCCTGCATAGACTTGTGCGGGCCCATTTAAACAGCGTAGGCTCTCATTACCACAGTACAACAGGGTAGATACCTGAAGTCTGGCTTCAGCTGTCAGCTGTGAAGTGGCAGGTTCTTGACATTTGACACTGCTCTGCGCATTAAGCAAGGTCTTTACCTACCCACATCAGAGGCCTGAGGACTAGTGGCTCCACCCACGCCACCTAGCCACCTGCGACAGGGGCCCAAAAATAAGAGGTGCCCCCCAGTCCTTACAGCCAACAGCATCAGGTGCTCATAATCCGGCTGCAAAACCCACTCACCTAGGCGCTCTAGGAAACGGACACGCCTTCCTCCTGGACACTCGAGGGCAGCCATCAGCCCCCTGCCTTGCTCAGAGTGTGTCCCCCTACTGCAGCCAGATGCCTGTGCCTACACCAATCACCCATTCCTGTTTAGGACTATAGGTGAGAGCCTGCAGCACACACTTGGTGGCTATCTACCTGGGCACCTGAGCTAAATCCATATAGGAGGAGTGGGTGGACTCCTGAGCTCACACACCTAGTAACAGATCTAATCACCTGGTGACAGGACATTAAAGCTTCAAAAGTGCCAATTATCAAACTATCTCACATGAGCAGCCTATTTGGGCATATCAAAACAAAACAAGAAGCTAGGACACATTAAGCAAACATAAAATAAATAAATACAGTAACTTATTGATGACTCGGAGACAACAGTCAATATCAAGTCATGTAAAGAGGCAGTCCATGATGGCTTCAGCAAGCTCCCAAAAAATCTAGAAATTTTCCAGAGGAGGAAAATTTCTTGGAATTACCGGAGGCAGAATACAAAAGATTAATATACAGAACTCTTCAAGAGTTTAGGAAGGAAATTAAGCAAAATGCAGAACGTGCAGTAGAGGAAATTAAAAAGATAGGAGCATAATGACAGATTTAACAGGCTGCAAGAATCCAATCAGAAATCCAGAAGATTAATAAAATGTCAGAATTAGACAACTATATAGAAAGTCATAGGAGCAGAAATGAGGCAATGGAAGTTAGAATTAGTGAGTTTGAAGATAAAGCACTTGACTCCAACTTATTTGAGGAAAAATCAGATAAAAAGATTAAAAAGAAGAAGAAACCCTAAGAATTATGTGGGACTCTGTCAAGAGGAATAACCTATGATTGGAGTACCAGAACAGGGGGGATAACAGAAAATACAGAGAGAATTGCTGAAGATTTGTTGGCAGAAAACTTCTCTGATACTGTGACAGATGACAAGATATCTATCCAAGATTCTTGTCGAACCCCACAGAAGGTAGATCCCAAAAGAAAATCACCAAGACATATTGTAATCAAGCTTGCCAAAACCAAAGATAAAGAGAGTATTTTAAGAGCAGTTAGGGATAAACAAAAAGTCAAAGGAGAGTCAATAAGACTAAGCTCAGACTACTCAGCAGAAACCATGCAGGCAAGAAGGCAATGAGATGACATATATAAAGCCTTGAAAGAAAAAAATTGCCAGCCAAGAATTATATATCCAGCAAAAGTGTCTCTCAAATATGATGGCAAAGTTAAGGCATTTATAGATAAACAAGTTTAGGGAATTAGCAAAAACCAAACCAAAATTACAAGAAATACTAACGGGAGTTCTCCAGGGAGAAAATCAGTAACATCAGATCACAAGCCAAGACTAGAACACAGGACAGTGCAACCAGATATCAACCCAGACACGGAAGTCACAAAAATAAAGCTAAAACACTGAAAATAGGGAAACAGATGTCAATATGTAAAAGTTGACAACATTAAAACAAAAGACGGGCTAAACAATGTAGACATAGATTTTTCATATGGAGAGGAAGTCAAGGTGATATAAAGAAATAAAAGACTGGTATAAACTTAGAAAAATAAGGGTAAATATTAAGGTAACCACAAAGGAAACTAACAATCCTACAAGTCAAAATAAACTACAAAAACAAAGACTCAGCAAACACAAAATCAACAACAGTGAAAAAGATGAAAAGAAGATACATAAAGAAAAACAATGCAGCACAGAAAATTTAAGTGGAACAAAGAAACTGAACAACACACAAAAAAAGACATCAAAATGGCAGCACTAAACTCACACCTATCAATAATTACGCTGAATGTAAATGGACTAAATGCACCAATAAGGAGACAGAGAGTGGCAGATTGGCTAAAAAAACGTGATCCGTCTATATGCTTCCTGCAAGAGACACACCTTAGACTTAAAGACACAAACAAAAACTCAAAGGATAAAAAAAACATATATCAAGCAAACGACACTCAAAAAAGAGCAGGAGTGGCAATATTAATTTCTGACAAAATAGACTTTAAAGTAAAATCCACAATAAAGGATAAGGAAGGACACTGTATAAAGATTAAAGGGTCAATATACCAGGAGGACATAACTATAATAAATATTTACCCGCCCAACGACAGGCCTCCAAAATACATAAACTCTAACAGCATTGAAAAGGGAGAGAGACAGCTCCACAATAGTAGTAGGAGACTTCAACATGCCACTTTCGGTGAAGGAGAGAACATCCAGAAAGAAGCTCAACAAAGACATGGAGGATCTAAATGCTACAGTCACCAACTTGATCTCATAGACATATACTGAACACTCGACCTAACAGCAGCCAAGTCTACTTTGTTTTCCAGAGCACATAGAACATTCTCCAGAATAGACCACGTATTAGGCTATAAAGCAAGCCTTAACAAAATCCAAAGCATCGAAATATTACAAAGCATCTTTTCTGACCATAAAACCATAAAAGTAGAAATCAACAACAGAAAAAGCAAGGAAAAAAATCAAACACATGGAAGCTGAACAACATCTTGCTCAAAAACTACTGGGTTATAGAAGAAATTAAGGGTGGAATAAAGAAATTCATAGAATCAAATGAGAACGAAAACACATCCCACCAGACCCTTTGGGACACAGCAAAAGTAGTGCTTAGAGGTCAGTTTATAGAAATAAATGCACACATCCAAAAAGAAGAAAGGACCAAAATCAAAACTTTAACCCTACAACTCGAACAAGTAGCAAGAGAGCAGCAAAAGAAGCCCTCAGGCACCAGAAGAAAGGAAATAATAAGAATTAGAGCAGAATTAAATGCAACAGAGAATAGAAAAAACAAGTGAAAGAGTTAACAAGACCAAAAGCTGGTTCTTTGAAAAGATCAACAAAATCAATAAAC
>NW_004443953.1:26321688-26329306 GCF_000243295.1 Trichechus manatus latirostris
ATAAACAGAATACGAACCATAAGTAACAATACACAAGCACCAGAAGAGAGACTAGATAACAGGGAGCTCCTAAAAATCAAACACTTATGCTCATCAAAAGACTTCACCAAAAGATTCAAAAGACAACCTACAGACTGGGAAAAAAATTTTGACTACGACAAATCCAATCAGCGTCTGATCTCTAAAATCTACAAGATACTGCGAAACCTAAACAACAAAAAGACAAATAACCCAATTAAAAAATGAGTACAGGATATGAACAGGCACTTTGCCAAAGAAGATATTCAGGCGGCTAACAGACACATGAAGAAATGCTCACGATCATTAGCCATTGGAGAAATGCAGATCTAAACTACGATGAGATATTGTATTAATCCAAAAAAACAAGGCTAGCAACAAGGCTAGCATTAATCCAAAAAAACACAAAGTAATAAATGCTGGAGAGGTTGTGGAGAGACTGGAACATTTATACATTGTTGGTGGGAATGTAAAATGGTACAACCACTTTGGAAATCAATTTGGTGCTTCCTTAAAAAGCTAGAAATAGAAGTACCATATGATTTAGCTATCCAGCTTCTTGAAATACATCCTAGAGAAATGAGTCATCACACGAATAGATATATGCACACTCATGTTTATTGCAGCACTGTTCACAATAGCAAGAAGATGGAAACCACCTAGGTGCCCATCAACGGACTAATGGATAAACAAATTGTGGTATATCCCCACAATGGAATACTACACAAGAATAAAGAACAACGATGAAGCTGTGAAACATCTTATAACATGGAGAAATCTGGAGGGCATTATGTTGCGTGAATTTAGTCAGTCACAGAAGAGCAAATATTGTATAAGACCACTATTATAAGAACTCCAGAAAAGGTTTAAACACAGAAGAAAGCATTCTTTGATGGTTGCGAGGGTGGGGAGGGAGGGTAAGGGTTATTCACTAGGTTGAGAGTAGACAAGAATTATCTTAGGTGAAGGGAGGGACAACTTACACTACAGGGGAAGTCAGCACAACTGGACTAAACCAAAGCTAAGAAGTTTCCTGAATACCATCAAACACTTTGAGGGACAGAGTAGCATGAGTTGGGGTGTGGGAACCATGGTTTCAGGAGACATCTAGGTCAGTTGGCATAACAAAGTTTATTAAGAAAATGTTCCGCATCCTACTTTGGTGAGTGGCGTCTGGGGTCTTAGAAGCTTGCAAGCGGCCATCTAAGATGCATCAGTTGGTCCCAACCACCTAGAGCAAAGGAGAATGAAGAACCCCAAGACACAAGGAAAGTATTAGCCCAAGAGACAGAAAGGGCCACATAAACCAGAGACTTCATCAGCCTGAGACCAGAAGAACTAGATGGTGCCCATCTACCACCAATGACTGCCCTGACAGGGAACACAACAGAGTCCCTGATGGAGCAGGAGAAGGGTGGGGTGCAGAATTGAAATTCTAGTAAGAAGACCAGACTTAATGGTCTGACTGAAACTGGAGGAACCCCAGAGAGCATGGCCCCCAGATTCTCTGTCAGCCCAGAACTAAAACAGTTTCCAGGGCCAACTCTTCAGACAGGGATTGGACTGGACTGTGGGACATAAAGTGATACTCGTGAGGAGTGTGTCTCTTAGCTCAAGTAGATACAACAAATGGGCAGCTTCTGTCTGGAGGTGAGATGGGAAGGCAGAGAGGGTTAGGAGCTGGTTGAGTGGACATGGGGAATTGGGTGGAAGAGAGAAGTGTGCTGTCACAGTATGGGGAGAGCAGTTAGGGTCACATAACAATGTATGTATAAAGTTTTGTATGAGAGACTAACTTGAAATGTAAACTTCATTTAAACTACAACAATTAAAAAAAAAAAGAAAAAGGCAGATCTTGGAGACTAAAAATAAATAATTAAAAATAATAAAAATTCAGTCTTACTAGTAATTAAACAATGCAGATTAAAACAAGATTCCATCTTGTCCAACGAATTGTCAGTGTTGGTGAGAATGTGAACTGATACATGCATTCAGGAGAACTATTTGGAATCATGCAGCAGGAAGTTTAAAAATATTCGTACCCTTTGATCCAGTCAGTATTCTATTTATGAATATTCTAAGGACAGAATCGTGACACAAAGATACTCGTACAAGGATGTTTATTGTATCATTGTTCCTACCAGGAAAAAAAGAAATTTATTAAATAACTAATAAATGGTGGCATATTTATGGAATGGAATTATGCTTTTATTCGGTATTTTAAGGCTTGGAAAGATGCTTGTATTTGAGATTTTATATATACACCTATACATTATATATATAAATATATCTAAATCTAATGTTATTTAAAATGTAAAGCTAGGCATTAAAATAAAAAAAAGAAAACCCACTGCGGTCGAGTGAATTCTGACTCATAGTGACTCTATAGGACAGAGTAGAACTGCTCCAGAGGGTCTTTATGGAAGCCAACTGCCACAGCTTTCTCTCACTGAGCGGCTGGTGGGTTCGAACTGCCGACGTTTTGGTTAGCTGCTGAGTGCTTTAACCACTGTGACTTCTTCTAAAGCTATGTGTAGAAAGATAAAAACCAAACAAATAATCCTGCTGCCATCGAGTCAGTTCCAGCTCAAGGCGACCCCATGTGTTACAGAGTAGAACTGCTCCATAGGATTTTCTTGGCTGTAATCTTTATGAAAGCAGATTTCTAGGCCTTTCTTCTGCAACACAGCTGGGTGGGTTCAAACTGCCAACCTTTAGGTTAGTCGAGCGCAAACCGTTTGCACCACCCATGGATCTGCATAGAAATACAGTTTCCAGTAATTATACCAAAATGCTAACAGTGATCAGCCCTTCCTGGTGATGAGACTGTGACTTTATTTTTCGCCTGTTCTGTAACCCATTGCTGTCTAGTCAATTCCGACTCGTAGTGACTGTGTAGGAGAGGGTAGAACTGCCCCATAGGGTTTCCACGAAACGGCTGGTGGATTTGAACTTCCGATCTTTTGGTTAGCAGCCAAGCTCTTAACCACTGCACCACCAGGGGTCCCCCTATTCTGTATTCCTAAATTTTCTATAACAAATGTTTATTATTTCTAATAGAATCAGTGTATTAAAAAACAAAACAAAATAAAACAAAACACCGTTGTTCTGGTAATAAAGTTAGAAACATGTTAGTATAAAAAAAAAAAAAAATGCCAAAACACACTGTGTGTTCTGAATTGGTGCATAGCACAGAACAAAAAAGTGTGTGAGAATATGTACATGCGTCAGGTTAAAAGTTCCCCAGACAGCCTCTCAAGCTGTCTAGTTCAAAAGCAGATCATCTGAAAACCTCTGTTGGCATTTTACAGATGTTGGCGAACTGGGAACTAGCCCTTGTAGAGGCCTGAAAATCAGCCTAAGGTGGTACTTTTTCTATGTCTTACATTCAGTGCCTTTTGCTTATCTTTGGGAGGGTTTTAAAAAGTGGCTGTGTTCATCCTTTTACTCTGATATGCAGTACCTATAGTAAAATGCTGACAAGCAGTAAATGTATTTCACGTGTAAGGAGTGATTCTTTGGTATTCCCATGATTTGTTTTATCTTCTGGTGGTATGGGTTTGGTATTTGTATCACTGATTATCTTTCTGGTCTTATAGTAACCTTGTTTTCCTTTCATATGAAAATGTATTATGCTATATTTAAATGATACATTGTAAATTAATGACTGATTCAACAAAGATGTTAATCTTTTTTATATTTTACATTTTAAATTATTGACGTCAAACTCTTATCTTGTGTCTTAGCTGTCCAGACTACGCTCAAGTTTACATACAGTGAAAAATACCCAGATGACGCTCCCCTTTATGAAATATTCTCCCAGGAAAATCTAACAGATATTGATGTCTCAGACATTTTAAAATTATTAGCATTACAGGTAAGGAAATAACATTTTATGTTTTCTAGTGGCGTTATTTTATTGGCTTTAAATATTATACAGTAGTTTCAAGGGTCAGAAAATTTTATCAAATATGTGTAACCAGTACTTTGGACAAACAGAACTCACTATGTATAATCAAAAAGCATCTTTATTTTTGTCCTTCACTGTCCCTTTAACATTATAGTAAGCGAAGTCCCCCTTCCCACCTCTCCCATCCCCCCACCCTGCCTGTGGTTGAAACTCAGTTGGCCTCGTGACTTTTCTGCTCACTCTTAGGTCATAAAATGTCTGACAGATAACTGTTGCACATACAGTTTTAATTTTGTTCTTAGAGTGTCTAGTCCCATGTATAGTTAAAAATTCCAATTGTGTTATTAAAACTCCTACTCCCATCTGACCTGTAGTGGGCTAGTTGCCTGCAATGTAAGAAAAGGACAGGTGGTTGATTTTTTTTTTTTCTTCCCCTACGTCTTCTCTCAGTTTACAAACAGCAACCGTGGTTTCTGGCCCCTACAAGACTGGGGAAGATTGTGTAGGAGAATAAATAGGTATAGGAAAGTTTTTACTTGACTGGTTTTATGGTGGGAAGCTGACTCTTGCTTTGATGGATAGCTTTCATGGATTCTTCAGAGCAGCCACCACTCCCTGCTTCCACACACACTGGCTTATTGATCGCCAGCAGTTCTACTTGTTCTATCACCAGAGCAGCCAACTAGCCTGTCTCACCTGAAGCTGATGTCTCAGATGGGAGTCAGGCAGCAGTCTCCTCTGTCTACCTAACCATGGGGCCACATACCAAGTTCTGGGTAGTCCTTGACTTGAAGATAAGGGCGCTATTCCCACCACTTCAGATAGGTGGAGGGTGAAACCTATAGCATATTCATAGCTCTTGCTAGAGATCTTCCTACAAATCCTCTCTGTTTACAATCTGGACCCTTTACATCCTTGCTGTGGGTGAAGGGTTTTTAGAGTTATGTAACTGGTTTGGGGATATTTTATTTGAAAATTTATGCCTGGTGCTTCACTTTGGAATGCCATGTCCATTTTATATTGGTGCCTCAGTCAAAATTTCTAATTTATCATACATGTGTTACATATGTTTTGTATGGATAATGCTGCAAGTTTTATGTTTTGGTAATTTTTTTGCATCTAAGTAGATTTAATTTAGTTTTTTTTTTTTTTTTAGTAAAGTATTATAGACACACAGTTTTAAAAAGACGAGGAGTGCTAAAAGACCACAACAAAAAAATCTGTCATCGCCATGTGTGCCCCCCTTTTCCCCAGACCTCGTTTAGTCTTCGTACTCAGTGACAACCTTTTCCAACTCTTACTTCTTCTGGTATTTACTTTCATATCTCTAAATAAAATATGTATCCTGCTATTTCTTGATTAAACAATTTTAGTCATTATCTATTATGGCAGAATAAAGATTTTAGTTTTCTAATATAACTGTAATATCCCCCAGCCCCCTTCTCTCATTCTTGCATTAAAACTTATAGTGCAGTTTTTGGTTAAATCTCTTCAGTGTTTTTATAATTATGATTGCATAAATAAAAATGTCTGTTGCTGAGCCAGTTAGTTTGCTGTGATTGCGTTTCGTTTCTTGAAACATTTTATGTTTTTTCCTAGGGTTCAACAATTGCCTCGTTTTTTCATTTGAACTGAATCTTTTCACATAATCCAGTAGCCTGTCATTGCAAGTTTTCATAGAGCCAAACCTGTCTGATAGCCAGCTAGTCCTACTTCTTTTATGGGTCCACCCCTGCTAGAGCCTTCGGTCTTGATTTCAGTACAGTTGTTGACCCGTTTACCTTCATTTTGACAATTCATCTCTCCTCCCTTGGATTTCTTGTTTCCTGGATCTCATGCTGTCTTTCTTTGTTTACTCCTTCTCCAGTAGCTCCCTGAAAAGGAGTATACAGGAGAACAGTTTTTTGAAGTTTTGTATGTCTCAAAAAAAAAAAAAAAGTGACTGTGTGTAGAGTTCTTGCTTGGAAATTGTATTTCCTCCTCATTTTGAAGGCCTTGCCCTAGCTTTCACAGTTGCTGTTATAAGATGTCTGTTTCTATTCTGATTCTCAATGCACTGTATGCAGTCTTTTTTTCTCTTAATGAAAGCTTTTATGATTTTTTCCTTGTCCTTAGTGTTCTGAAAACTTTTGATAGTGTGCCTTGTTGTGGATCCGTTTTTATTCATTGCACAGAATGCATTCAATCTAGGAAATTAAATGTGTTTCATTTCTGGGAAATTTTCATGTATATATTTATAATTTTCTTCCCTCCATTTTCTTTGTTCTCTCTGGAATTTCTATTAATTGTGTGTTGGATTGCCTGTCCAGCTTAGAAGTGTTTTCTGTAATCCAAGGACGACTGTCCTTCTGAATATTGGCCTTCTAAAAAACATCTAGAGCTATTAGAAGATGAGGAGTGAAATAGGATACAGCAGTCAGGAATTTAAACTGATCTTGGGTACCTGTTCACTATGAAATTACACTAATTCTAACATCATTTGGTTTAACATGTTCTGTTTTAAACATTGCAGAGAATCTGGGAAGATTATGCACACATTAATGTAAATTATTCAATCTGACTGAATTTTTTCATGTGTTTAATATTTTATTTATATTCTAATTCTTTTCTTTCAAAAAGACAGTTTTTATTTCTTTCTGACACCTACCTAAGATTAGATGTTTTGAGGGAATATTTGTACTTTTTCTCCAGTAATATTTGTGTTAGTTTTCAATTATACAAATAAAATCATTTTGCAGAACACTCAGACAATGAAGAAAATCATGAAAAAAAAAAGTAAAGATTACTTTTAATCCCCCAGCCAGGTATAATTGTCCATTAACATTTTGGTGTGTTTATATCCTAGAATATTTTTCTTATCCTTGTATACATAGTCCCATTTCCTACTCAAAATTGGATCATTCTGTACATAAAATTTCATAGCCTGCTTTTTTCACAGAACAGTATATTATTGGCCTCTTTTACTTAAAAAAAAAAAAAAAAAGAAACAGTAAATACACATATCCTTTTAAAAACAACTTATAATTTTTTCTCATTTTTGATTGATTCAATACATAATTCTTTGAAAACGTCATTACTTGTAAGTCCTTAGAGCAGGGTCTCTATTGAATCCTTAGTACCTGGTACATAGTAAACACACAAATATTTGCTGAATAAATGAGTGAATTACTGATGGGTGTACTAGTCCATGCCTGGAGCTCTGGTGGCGCAGTGGTTAAGAGCTAAGGCTGCTAACCAAAAGGTCAGCAGTTCGAATCCACCAGCCGTTCTTTGGAAACCCTACGGGGCATTTCTGCTCTGTCCTGTAGGGTCGTTATGAGTTGGAATTGACACAGTGGCAACAGGTTTTTGGTTTTTTGTACTAGGTGAATGTTTTCTAGAAGTAGGATTGCTGGATTATAGGGTATGCATACTTAAGAACTTCGTATACTCCGACCTGTGAGTTTGACCTGCAGCATAGTGGTGCCTTTTTTTTTTTTTTTTTTTAATTGTACTTCAGGTGAAGGCTTACAGAACAGATAGTTTCTCATGAAACAGTGGTACACATATTGTTTTATGACATTGGTTAACAATCCCACAACATGTCAACCCTCTAACTTCTCAACCTATTTTTTTTGGTGAAAATACACATAGCCAAAGAAACACCATTTCAAAAATTACTACATGCACAGTTCAGTGACATTGACTACG
>NW_004443953.1:26330024-26364979 GCF_000243295.1 Trichechus manatus latirostris
CCCCCCCACCCCTCCCATCCCTGGTAACCAACAAAGATTGTTACATTTTGTGTGTGAACTAGTTGTGCCAATTTTTGATGTCACCGATAGCCCTTGAGATATTTGTTTGCCCACATTTGCTAACATTAGATGTTTTCATTAAAAAGAAAAAACTGATGACAAAGTGAAAATAGTATATAATTTTCATTTCTTTAATTGCAGAACCAAAAAAACCAAACCTCTTGCTGTCGATTCTTACTCATACATCTTTCCACATGACTTCTGAGTTGTCCAAAACTAGATCATTATGTGGAGTGAATATTTTAAGTAGAGATCTGTAATCTTACCATAGTTTAGGTAGTAGTGCGGGAGAAAGATATGGCAGTCTGCTTCTGTAAAGACTTACAGCCTTGGAAACCCTATAGTACAGTTCTACTTTGTCCTACAGGGTTGCAGTGAGTTGGGATCAACTCAGTAACAGTGGGTTTGGTTTTGGTTGGGTTTGGGTAGTAGGCATTTGTTATTAAACTTTTGATATGTGCCAAGTATTACGTTAAATGGCCAAGATAGACACTAGAGTGTGAGGAATGTGGGCTAGCAAACTAGAAATCATTATTCTGTGTGAAAAATGCTATTATGGATGAAGTATAGGATTGTGTGGATAGACACAGATTTCAGGCACTGCAGAAGCTGAAACCAGAAGGAGGAGTTTGTGATGCAGTAAAAGGAGTGGAAGAGTTTTGGGGTAGATGAACAAGAGGTATGCTGGTGAGAGAGAAATCTTTATTTCTTCCTGGAACTTCTAGTTATACTGAAATATGTGAACTTTTTTGAGGTAGGTTATGATAAGTGATGAAACTAAAAAGGTTAATTCCTGAAGAGTGATTAGATCACTTTTATGTTTTAAAAAATATCTTCAGCTTATTGATTAGATTAGCTCTGTGTGTGTGTGTATGTGAATTTCAGAGTCTGGGGAGGTCGATGACAGGGATGATGAGACCATATGGTTTAAAAAGACCAGTTACGAGTTTCCTGTTGTATTCCAAGCTAAAGATGATAGTGTCCTGGGCAAGGGTAATAATATTGACAGAGAACAGTGAGAGGATTTAAATGTTAATTAAGAATAGATAAGAGATAGTAGTAGAGCTTATGATGGGATGAAGATGCTCAGGGTTGGTGGATGGTGGTGTGATTCGCTGAGATGGATGACCTGAGAATAGGTTTTCTGGAGAAGATTATGGTTTCAGAGTTGATGTGCCTGTGAGACATCCAAATGACTGTGTCCAGCAGTCAGTTTTAATATGGGTCTGGCACTTAGGAGAGGTTTTAATCATAGATTTAGGATCGTTAGCACATAGACAAGATGGAAGAGCCCCCCCTGAGGAGGATTATAGTATCTAGCTTGAAGCTTAGGACTCATAGAGGACCCAGGATATAAAACACTTTCTCAAATACTGCTTTGGGCAGCCCTGTCAAAGAAATGCTTAAGATCTCGGCCTTGCTAAATGATATGGTCCTTCGCTTCAAGGACGGAGATTCAGGCTAGTATATTTTGAAATTGTCTTTTTGTCCATTTCTTTGAATGCTGTCTATGGAGAAACAAGATATATTGATTATTTTGTTCTGACTTCAATTTCTGCCAACTTTCAAATAGACTTTAGAATTATAACGCTTTCATGAGTTTGAGATGTTCTTAAATTTACTTTTAAACCATTTCAAATTTAGAGGTACAAAAGGTAAAGATGAATCATAAAAGTACTTACATTCTTCATTACTGTATTATAAAATCATTTTGGTCTCAAAGTTCAGTTCATTTTCACATATCAGAAGAAACTAAATACTTAGAAGGAACTAAAATACTGAAAACATGATGGAGCACTAATGTTACTAGTTATTGTTGGAAAAGGTTTTCTGAATTCTACCTTCACTTATTGTTAAACAAAATTTACTGAAATTTCTGTTAGGTTAGATACAACAAATTATTCACACCCTTTATGTAAGATACCGTTATGCCCAGCCCTGGTGGCACGAACAGTTAAGTGCTCAGCTGCTAACCAAAAGGCTGGCAGTTCAGGTCCACCCAGCTGGACCACAGGGGAAAGATCTCGTGATCTGCTTCTGTAAAGATTACAGCCAGGAAAACTCCAGGAGGCAGTTCTACTCTGTTACATGGGGTCTCTGTGAGTCAAAATTGATTGGACAGCACCTAACGACAACAAGGAACACATGGTGTAACTGAATTAATAATCATGTTATAAACGTATGCAGTTTAGTGATTACGCTTAAATGCTTTTTAATTCATTAGTTTTATTTTTCTGAGAAGTATGTTTCTCACCACAACCATTTTATTTTGTCACATAGGCAGAAGAAAACCTTGGTATGGTAATGATCTTTACTTTAGTGTCAGCTGTGCAAGAAAAGTTAAATGAAATAGTAGATCAAATAAAAACTAGAAGAGAAGAAGAAAAGAAACAAAAAGAAAAAGAAGCAGAAGAAGCTGAAAAGGTATATTAAAAAGCCCTGTTTTCCTTCAGTATTCTTTAAATGTTTTTTGTTTTTTTTTTTTGAAATTTCAATATATTATTAGAAATCACAAAAATAAAAGTAAATTTTACTAATTTACTAGAGTTAATTTTAGAGGTTTCTTAATTTGGTTGATGATATAGCATGAGTAATGAATAATAATCAGTAAAGGGCTCATGCAAGTAAGACCAAGAAATATAAATATTTATTAAATATAAATTATTTCATCTATGATACAGATAGATGAATTATAAGGCTCCCACCACAGTGATTTAAATATGTACTAAATGTAAAGGAGACTTGAAATTCTGAAATGAAGTAAAACAGATAAGCTATGATGTTATCGATGTAAATGAATTTGTATTCAAAATATGTCAATATTGACAGCAACACCTTTTTTCTTAACATTGAATAGCTATGGGGAAACATTGCATATTATCTTTGTTCTTTGTAATAAGAATCAAAAACAGACTTTTCCAAAGTAAGCTACCAAAATCAGTGCTAGTGGTGGTGCAGACAGAAATCAGATTAAATATTTCAAAATTTGAAGTAGTAATTTTCTGTGTTTCTCCTAAAGGAGGTACATTAATCTGTCTAAGAGATAGCATTAGGCTTTATTTTTGAACCTTTGCCTCACTTATTTGGTGACTTACATCCTTTCTTCCCCCTAAGCAATTGTTTCATGGCACTCCTGTTACAATTGAGAATTTCCTAAGTTGGAAGGCCAAGTTTGATGCAGAACTCTTGGAAATTAAAAAGAAACGAATGAAAGAAGATGAACAAGCAGGAAAAAATAAATTAAGTGGTATGACATCTTTCCCTGCTCCCCCATCACATCTTATATAGCCAGAGGATCATGTGGACAGATTTCTGTAAGAAAATAATATACTTAGGCATTTAGGACAAAAAGAGAAAATATATCTACGTAATGGTATTTCTTTATATAATTTGTAATTAATTTTGAAGGCTTATTTTTGATATAAATGTTGCACCTGGTAGATCCTGAGGTGCAGGTGACATAACCATCAGGATCACAAGCCTTAAAAGTGGTAGAGTCAAATCCATTTGTTTTTCTAGGACTCTGAGGCAGACTAGGTTTTCACCTGTTCCATTTTACATTTTATATGCCTCTCAGCTACTGAATGAGTTTATAAATTTATTGAAATTCACAGAAGAACATAGGTTTTCAGACTTGTTTTCTTATTATTATACTTTTTAAAGGGTTATAGGGAAGATAGAGCAATACTATGCCATTTGAATTCAACATATTTATTTCTTTTAGGGAAACAGCTATTTGAAACAGATCATAACCTTGACACATCTGATATCCAGTTCTTGGAGGATGGTAAGAATAATTAGATTTCTGCATTTATATAATATGCTGTCTTTAATTTTAAACTGTGAAAATCAGAGTGATTACTTATGTAAAATTTTCCATCCAAGGCTATGCATTTTAAAGACTGAGTCTTTGAAAATGTTCAGTTTATACATTTGAACTGAAAGTAATTCTATAGCAGTGTGTTTTTTTTTTTAAGTTTTCTGACAACTAAGCAGCATCAGCGATAGCAACACATAGAAAAGTATGGTCATACTAGCCTCTAACAACGAGTAAACTGGGCCATTGTGACTCAGGTGACTGTATGTCTGCAAATACCTAGATGTGTGATAAAGTCAAATGAGACTGTATTCCATGGTCTGTCACGGAGCTTATGAAAACCTCAGATCTGGAACTCCTAGCATGTCCTCTTACCAAAAACTCTTACCTTTCCTACTAGTCTTTCTGTCCTTGGAGCATTTAGTCCCATGTGCTTTTCTTCTCTTCCTTTTCTTCTAGCCCTTATTCCCTTCTTGCCTACCATCCATCCAGCTATCCACAGATATTTATTGTACCTTATTATAAGCTAAGTACTGTCCCAGCAACTGAGGATATAGCAGAGAACAGTATAGATAAATTCTGTGTCCCCTGGAGCTTCTGGCCTGTGTGTGTTTCTTAAACTGGGCCCCATATTTAGTCACATATCCAATAGCATCTTAGAGCTCTGCACTCCATTAACCTTCTGTTAGCCCCATCTTGCCAGTTGGGGACTCTAGTGTTTGACCTGTCAACCTTGATTCTGGATTACTTCCTGGAGAAAGTGAAGACGTGATGTTGATGTAAGCCACTGCTAAATCATGCTGTCTTACCAGAGCTGGGCCCTTACTGACACTTGGCATTTTTTTTATATATGTTATTACATTCTCTATGACAGCTACCCCAAGATTTTTTTATTATTATTTTTTCCCATACAAAAATTTATACATTGTTATGTGACTCTAATTGCTCTCCCCATACTGTGACAGCACACTCCTCCTTTCCACCCCTGATTCCCCATGTCCATTCAACCGGCTCCTGGCCCTCTCTGCCTTCCCATCTCACCTCTGGACAGAAACTGCCCATTCAGTCTCTTGTATCCACCTGAGCTAAGAGGCACACTCCTCACGAATATCAGTTTATGTCCCACAGTCCAGTCCAAACCCTGTCTGAAGAGTTGGCTTCGGAAATTATTTTAGATGTGGGCTGATAGAGAATCCAGGGGCCATGCTTTCTGGGGTTCCTCCAGTCTCAGACCATTAAGTCTGATCTTCTTACTAGAATTTGAGTTCTGCATCCCACCTTTCTCTTGCTCCATCAGGGACTCTCTGTTATGTTCCCTGTCAGGGTGGTCATTGGTGGTAGCCGGGCACCATCTAGTTCTTCTGGTCTCAGGCTGATGAAGTCTCTGGTTTATGTGGCCCTTTCTGTCCCTTGAGCTACCCCAAGATTTTTATAGGCTTAGTTACCTGGTGCTACCCTAATAGAAACACCACAAGTGGATGGCTTTAAAGTGCAGAAATTTATTTTCTTACAGTTCTGGAGACTAAAAGTCCAAATCAGGATTTTGGGCATGTTGATTCTTTCTGTGAGACTCTCTTCTAGTTGTTGTATCTGCCAGCAATCCTTGGCATTCCTTTGCTTATAGATAATCCTCACATGTCCTCTGTCTTCTGCTCTGTGTGTGTCTCCGTATATATTCTGTTTTGTTTTGTTTTGTTTTAATTTGGAAGTGATTAAGTTTAGAATCCAACATTCACTGGTATGACCTCATTAACAACAAAAGAAAAACCTTATTTCCAAACAGGGTCATAATTACAGGTACAAGGTTTGGGACTTCCACAGTTCTTTTTTGAGGAACACAATTTAATCCATAACAGAGTCTTAAAATTCAAAGCAAACACCGAGGATGTCCTTTTCTATCCACTACTCACTTTAGGAGTTCATCTTACCTCCTTTTTTGCTGAGAAATTCTGGATCCAAAAAGCTTAATTTCCTTCATTTAGATGTTCTTAGTATCTTCATTCGTTCTTGACTTCTTTCCCTGTTTAATGGATCAAGTATCTCCTCATATCCAGTAATTTACCAAAAGCTGCCTGTTGATTCTGCCTCTGAATTGTCTTCCCAGCTCTTTCCTCTTCTAATTTGAGAGTTTTATCATTTTTTGCCGGGACTTTGCAGTAGACTCTCACAGTATCTACCTACATCAATCTCTCCTTCCTCCTAGGTCGCTTATCTACTCTGTAGTTGCTGCCTCTGAGGTGGTATTTCCAAAATCCATGTTTAATCATGTCATATTACCTCCTTAAAATCCTTTGATAGTTCTTTACTGCTTAGAGGAAAAGATTGACCAACATGATAATTCTCAGTCTGGCCCTCATCTGTTTTGCCTCCAGGCATCTTTCCTCAAGAATCCTGTGTTCCAGTTGGAATTATTCAAGGTCTTAGCTCTCCTCTCTGCCTTTGCATATACTCTGCCTAGAATTGTTTCATCCTGGACCCTTTTCTTTCTGGTGGATTCCACTTAGATATTTCTACCTTAAGATATTTCAGATGCCATCTGCTCTGTGAAGACTCTCTACTTCTCCCAGACAGAAGCAGTTATTCTTGGCCTGGGCTTAGAAAATTGTATTTTATTACTGAACTGTACATAGGCATAAAGCAAGATTCATTCTCACTCATCATCTTCCCATTAAATTGAATGTCAGTGGGCTGGAGTGTGAGAGAGGGAGATGTAACAATTTGTGGTGATGTAAGAGTGCTGTAACACCTTACCTTTATCTGCTTCAGACAAACTAAAGAGTGAAGATGTTTAATGCAGATTAATTCAGAGCCCAGGTACTGCTTCCTAGTAGGGCTTAGACATTTGGAATCTTGGAAGGGTATATTATTGGTTACTAGGGGAACTGGGGGAGAGTGAGTGGAGATCATTTTCAATCTATCAATTAAATAAAATTCATTCTAGAAAGCCTACTTTTATAACTGGCTATTTAGACTATGAACTGAAAGCCTGAAGTTGCTCTAAAATGTCTGAGTCTGCTGACCAGTACAGATCGTTTTTGATTTGCAGTTGTAGTTTGGGATTTTATCATGTGTGCCTCACGTGTACATTTGGAAGTTTCTGTATGGTACAGCCAATGAGTTGTGTCTTTTATTTCTGAGTGTAAGACTGACTGTGAAATCTCTTTGACTTTTGCAGCTGGAAATAATGTGGAAGTAGATGAGTCTTTGTTCCAGGAAATGGATGACTTGGAGCTGGAGGATGATGAGGATGATCCAGATTACAATCCTGCTGACCCAGAGAGCGACTCGACCGACTAATGGACTGTCCCCATCTGCAGAGAGGCATGACTGCCACAGCATCTGTGGCTATGCTGAGAGGGTTTTGATTTTCCTTTCTTTTTTTCTAAGAAAAAATAATTCCCAGGAGAATATTCTTCTGATAACTTTCATCATTGAACTTAATAAACTGACCTTAAAATTTCAAATATAAAATGTTTAATTCCTCTTGTGATGGATAGAAAGTCATCTGTTTAGAATCATTTAGTGCTGGAGAGAGATCCTGCGTATAACACCAAGACTTGAAGAGAGGCTTCTGCTGTGCACAAGCATGGGCTTATACGCAATGAACTGGAATAACTCGGAATTTCTGCCCTGGAGGCAGTGTTTGCTTTTGGGTTCTGTGTTGTCATTCATATAAAGTATTAGAGGTCTGAGGTGAAGAGAACATTAAACCTTCAAGATTCTAGCCTTTAGGCATGATAAATGTAGGTCTTAATAAAACCGTAGCCTATATTATAGCCGGAAATACAATTTTAACCTATACTATTTGAATCATAGTATTTTAGTCTATAGTAGTATTTGAATCAAAATCATCTATGGAGTTGGTTTTTTTTTTTAAACGTGTACTTCTTGGCTCTTCTCAGATTCATAATCATTGAGCCCCAATCTGAATAATAAAACAGGAAAATCTCACATACCAGTCACACAGTGGTTCTGAAGCACACTCCTGCTTAAGAAGCACTGTCCTACAGTTGTGAAAACTTGAAGTCTATGTATTTTGGTGTTCCCTCTTTCTAGTTACCCAGTGTGAAAGGATCTTGGGGTTGCGTATTGTCTGCAACAGCAGCCACACATCAACATCCATGTACATATGGAACCTTCATAATACTTTGGAGTGACTGACTTGGGGGCCAGATATGTACAAGCAGGAGAGCCAGGCTTCATGTAAGTTAATCCAGTCACTCCAATTTTAGAGGATTGACTCAACTCCAATAGGAAATCACTTGTGCTATAGCAAATTGCTGCCTCCAGTCAAAAATATACACCACATCCCCACGAACACAGCAGTATGAATACCACATTTATTTTTGGAGTCAGACCTTATGGTTAAAAATAAATTATTTAAGATAATCAAAACTATCATTAGGGAGTTTAATACTTTCCAGGGAATAGCAGTAATGTTGAGGATTTCTGTGCAGAGAGAATCGCAAAAGTTTGTTATGTGAGATTCTTGCTTTTCCTAGGGAGAGATCCTTTGTCAAGCTGATCAGCAGGTGCATGGAACCAGGAAGAAGCCATTCAATTAAGCTTAAAGTGTTGGTGAGCAATGTGGTGGTGAGGTCAGTGAAGACTTGACCTTGAAAAGTCAAGATTGATTCTGCTCCCCCCTCATATGATTATTGTTAAAGAAAGATAATCTCTTTAGAAAAAGACGTTAAAGAGAATTGTCTTCTTAATGTTGAAAATAGACTTTAACATTCAGTTATCAAGGGTTTCTTCAGAATAAGTTTAATGCATTTCCTCCAGAATGATACAGAAAAGAAGGACCATTGTGGAATGGTAGGTGCATGTTGGGAAATCGTGAGAGATACTAATTCTTTAATTTTTCAGTGTGACCCCCTTTGGTGCCTCATGGAACTAAAGTTAAAAATTTCAAAATCAAGTGGCCTAATAGCCACTGCCATCAGGGTATGCTCTTTTGGTGGAGAATGCCCTAGATTGTTCCAAGGGACTAGAAAGAGAATAGGACTGGGATAAGTCATTGTTAATCATTCCGACGGTGTTAGGGACAGCGCCATCCCTTAAACTGGGCTGCTAAGTACAACTCTGGAGAGAGGGCTGTGTTTAAAGGAACTTATTTTGATGTGGGCAGGTAGTCTAAAAATAGTGATGGTACAATCTTGCTAGACAGTCTTTAGTGGAAGAGATACTTGTTTTGGCAGCTTAGTGTAAGAGCAGGCCCTAAACTAAGCTTTGTTGAAAGGGCTGTATTTGTAGCTTAGCTTGGGCCTCAATGTCTGAGAAGAACTAGAGCCATATGATGGCAGAAGCATAGTCCTGTGTGTTACTAAGGTGGTGAGCGGGCTCTGTGGGACAGGCCTTTCAACAGGACACCAATATCCTGAGGAAGCCTTCCTGCTGCTGAGGTCTCTAAGTGGTGGGTATGTGACAGAGTGGGACTCAGACTAGTATCCTGTTGATAATGAGAATTTAAGACAGCTTTAATAAAACTTAATTTTTTTTTTGTTTTCTTTTTTTTTTTGCTGTCTTACGTATCCCTTGAAGATTCTCTCACATTTGTCCTCATTACTTCATACCTAGACTGTGTTTCCTGCCTTTAATCTGTACCCTTTTCCATTATAGCCCCCATTCCCAACACACACACACCACACACACACACCCCACACACACACATTGCTCTGAGTTACTTATCTTGCCCAAAGCCTGCTTTTATCGTTTGAGTTCTTGGCTCAAAATTCTCCAGTTGGTTTCCTCTACCAGTACACAGTGTGCCTCCCAAATAGCAGAAGAGAATAAACACATTTGCCCTGATGGTCTGCAGGTGTAGCCAAAACAGAACGTTATTAGACATTTTCTTGAAGTCTCATGTTTATACTGAAAGCTTGCGGTTTTCATTCAACTTCATAATATATCCATAGTTGTATGTAAAAAGAAAAGTTTAAAAATTACTTGCCAGGGCAAAAAAATTTTCCCATTTTCATTAGTTTCTACCTTTTTCCATTGCTGAGCAAGATTATATTGAATTGACTAATAATTTGGAAATTTGGGATGAATTAGAAGAAAATTGACGCTGCGTGTCAGATTGAGTAGTTTTGTTTTCTTTTTTTCTTCTTGGTGTTAAAATACTTCAAGAACTCAGATCCATATAACTATGTATGTGTATGTGACATTAGTTTGTTCACTGCTTTAGGAGCTGTGTCAGGGTAACTGAGATGAAAGAATGTTACCAAAGAGGTCATATATCATTAAGTATTCAGGCTTCTGTTGGTGAAAAGTTTGATGTCATCTTCCTAAAAGGTCAAGTTACTGCTGTCAGAGAGTGGAAGGAAAGGATCATTTTAATTGTTGGGCAAACTCATCAAAGGACTTTTTTGTTTTTATCATCAAAGAAAACTGGCCAATGATATTTTTAATTTTATCTCTAAAACTAATTTGCATTATTCTATGTATGTGACTGAATCTCAACTCAGTTCTCATTTTTGGTCCAATTTTTAACTTCGTTTTCATTGATACCATGGACAAATCCAAAAACCAAACCTGTTACCATTGAGTTGATTCCAACTCATGGCAATCTCATTTGTTACAGAGTAGAACTGCTCCATAGGGTTTTCTTGGCTGTAATCTTTACCGAGGCAGATCACCGGGCCTTTTTTCCATCGTGCCGCTAGGTGGGTTTGAATCGCCAAACTTTAGGTTAGTAGTAGAGCACAAACTTTTTGCACTCCCAGTAACACGACACCATGTACAGAACAGTAAAAAAATACACAATTTGTCCTGCAATTGTTGACTTAAAATGATCACTTAAAAAAATCCATTGAAGAAATCAACTTATTGAGCCACCCTTTGTCATTAAGGTGAACGGTTGGAGTGCTTACTATGTGACAGTCATCCTTTGTGGTAAGATCTTTCTTTCCTCCCCTCTCTGAAGGGAAAAAAATAATACAATTCAGCCCTGAGTCCTACTATTCTGACCAGCACCTTATCACTTGTGGCTACGCCAGCAAATACGCTGTGTAATAGATCCAGCTTTCAAAGCCACCCCCTCAATATAATGGAGTCCCACTCCAAACATGAATAGTGCTATCCAGGGTCCTGAACAATCATTGCTTAGCATCTGTTTGTGTCTCCCAACCCTGTAGGCCAGTAAATCATCACCATTGTTTGCTAAATAGGAAACAGTGCACTGTGGCATCAATTGGCTGAAAATAAATTGGAAATATAGAAGAAACAGAAAATTTTAAATTCTTTTTTAAGATAAAGGTAAAATACTTAACAAAGATAAAAGGTTGCAAAACTACCTTGTGGTGCACCAATATACCAATATCAAAATCAAACTTAACAGCAACAGCAAAATTACCAACTGGGAAATTATGGCTTTGATGAACTTAACATTTCAGAGTCATGTTTGCCACTTTGCTCCTACCCAAATAGCTTTAGACCAATTTATCCAAATTATTTTCGGTAATTTCAAATTTCCTTTTTTCTTTTTCTTTAAGTGAAATTTACTAGAGAAGTTTTTTCTAGGTGGCTATTGGAAATAAGGCTGGAAAGGTATGTTGTAGCCATATTGTGGAAGGCTAAGGCAGTAGGATGGGAATGAAGATCAAGTGTCAGTTATATCCTAAGCTTCTTTGCGAGTTAACTCCTTCCCACTACATACATAATTGAGAAAAATTTCACCTGTTATTTTATCAAGTCCTGTAAGTCAATAGTTTTTCTTACTATTACAACTATATCTTTAAACCACCAATAAAATTACCATATCACTGATATTCCTGCTTTCATCCATTATAAGGTAATGTGCTAGTCCTTCAGATATGCTTTTGAACAGAAAATGGATGGAGCTGAACATATAAGATTCCTTTATAGGAGAAATTAACTTTCTAACAATTCTAAATTCAAGATTCTTTTTATAGCATTTTTATTTTTTGGTTATTTTCTTATCTAAGTATAAAAGCAATACCTATTTATTACAGTAAAATCAACAAAAAAGAACATTAGAAAAGTTGAAATCCCATCCACCTAAAGACACCATTGTTGACATCTGGTTGCATAAGTTGCCAAACCCTTTTCTAGTTATTTCTGTTTAAAAGGGAGATCTACTAGAATGCAAACTTGTCCTTGTCTGTCTGCTCTACCACTTTATTTTTAGTGCTAGAATAGTACCTGGCAGAGAGCAGGCACTCAATAAATACTTGTTGAGGGGATGAATGAATGAGTCCTATTGTACATACTATTTTGTAACATACTGTAATTTTTAAAAATACACAAATGGTCAGATACTTTGGTTGGAATAATTCAAAATGAATCTGAAAAAAGGAGCCCCACAACTCAGAAAAATGAATAAAAATGCTTAAGGACGCACAAACCTTTGGAAAACTGTCCCGCTCCCCCAACTAGTGCACTGGTATTAAAAACCATATAAAATAAGAAACTGAGATATTTATTTACTGTAATATTATGGCTGAAATTGCTCTGTTAATGAGTTTGCTTTATGTCAGAATGCATTTGCCCAATGTCTTAGTTATCTAGTGCTGCTAAAACAGAAATACCACAAGTGGATGGCTTTAACAAACAGAAGTTTATTCTCTCACTGTCTAGGAGGATAGAAGTCCGAATTCAGGGCACCAGCTCCAGGGGAAGGCTTTCTGTCTGTCAGTTTCCCCTGGTCTAGGAACTTCGCAGCACAAGTACCCTGGGTCCAAAGGACGTGCTCTGCTCCTGGCTCTTCTTACTTGGAAGTAATGAGGTCCCACTCCTCTCTGCTTGTTTCTCTCATATCTCAAGAGATTCACTCAAGATACAGCCTAATCCTGTAGATTAGGTCCTGCCTCATTAATGTAACTGCCTCTAATCCAGCCTCATTAACATCATAGAGGTTAGGATTTACAACACATACAGTAATCACATCAGATCACAAAATGGTGGACAAACACAATACTAGGAATCATGGCCTAGCCAAGTTGACAGTTTTGGGGGACCCAATTCAAACCATAATAGCCAAATTGCATTTAGTCAAAATTGTTTTCAGTCAGACATTATGCTCACATGCTAGGCAGTGGAATAATAGAGACAGAAGACCTAGCCTCTCTTCTGGAGGAATTCTCATGTTTCTAGGGAAGATAAATAGAGTGCTGAATAATAACCACAGGATGCTATAGGCCCACGTGGGAGGGACATCCAATCAACCTGAAGTGCTCAAGATGGCCAGTTGGCAGGCAGGAGCTGTGTTTGAGTTGACTTTATTATTTCTAGCTTGGTAGAGAACCTTTGTGGGAGAAAGATGTGGCAGTCTGCTTCTGTAAAGATTACAGCCTTGGAAACCCTATGGGGCAGTTCTACTCTGTCCTGTAGGGTTAGTATGAGTCGGAATTGACTCAGTGGCAATGGGTAGAGAATCTATATTCAATAATCTATAGGATGGATATAATCAAATTTAGGATGAAAGGGAGCATGTTTAAAATGATATATCCTTTTACATCATTTAGGCTGGATGGAAAAAATTCAGAGGGAACATTTGCGGGGGTGAGAAAGTGAAGGAGTAAATATCTTGAAAAAAATCAAAGAAAATACTTAATGGAAATAAGGAAGAGCGAATTGGAAGGAGGGTATGTTGAGATTAGAGAGCAGAATAAGAATTTAAGGTAATAAATTCCAGAGTGGCTCTAGAAGGGAGAGGAGGGTAGGAGATTAAGACTAAAGTGGAGTGAATATAATGGTATTAAAGATATTAAACTTTGAGGTTATGGTATTAGGGATAGGTTATATACGAGGACATTGAATCTGCCGGTGGTAATAACAATGGGATGTCAGGTGGAGAGGAATTCTGGAAGAATGTTGGAAAGTAAGAGGAGGTGTGCTGATGAGGGGGAGTCATTTTATTTTAACTGTGAAACTCTTTTAGATATGTTCTACTTAGGCAAACTGATGACGCTGCTTTTAAGCAGGCAAGGTAAAAAGACAGCCATGATCTTAGATCCATGGGATTTGTGCCAGATTTAAAAGATGGAATCTTGAGGTCGTACGTATTTGATGCTGGCCCCGTAGTCACCACGACTTGAAAATTTCATATGACAGAGTTAAGCAGGAATATTAATTGTAGACGTTTTCACATATAAAATTGTCAAAGATGAAAAAGAGTGGTAATACCCAAGTATAAAGTAGGGTACACACAGATTTTTTGGTGGCAGTGTAAACTCAGTACAACATTTTGGAATGCAGTATGCATCAAGAGTTATATGTTTTTATACCTAATTATCCCACTTCTGGAAACATCTGCCAAGAAAATAATCTTACATATAAAAATGTTTTATGCATGAAGATGTGTATTAGTTTTCTGTTGCTGCTGTAGCAAATTACCACAGACTTAGTGATTTAACATAAATAATTTTCTTACAGTTCTGGGGATTAGAAGTCTCAAATGAGTCTTACAGGTTTAAAATCAAGGTGTCAGCAGGGTTGATTTCTTCTGGAGGCTCTAAGGGAGAATCTTTTACTTACCTCTTCAGTCTTTCAGAGGCTGTGCTCATTCTTTGGCTGGTGACTGGCTTCACAGTGTCTTTTCTCCCTCTTCTTGTGTCCTCACATTGTCTTCTACTGACCCTCATCCCTTACCCCTTCACCTTTAAGGACTCTGTAATTAGGTTGGGCCCACCCAGATAATCCTGCATAATCTCCCTCTCAAGATCCTTTAATTTAATCACATCTATAAAATCCCTTTTGCCATATAAGGTAGTATTCACAAGTTTCAAGGATTAGGTCATGGACATTTTGGGGGGCTGTTATTCAGCTTACCACAGATGGTAACTGCACTAGTTTTTGCAATAATAATAATAAATGTAAGCATCCAACCAATACAAATAGTTTAGTCACTAAGCAAACATGGCGTACGTTTCTGACAGACTATTATGTAGTTATTAAAGTTGGATTTATAGAGGATGATCTTTTCTCTTAGCTGGTAAAACTGAGAAGATTTGAGCTTGGTTCCACACAGTGGGTAAAACCATTTGAGAGAATGCGTCCAACAAAGAAAGTAAGATTGATTAAGAAGAGTGTCCTGACAGTGTTAGAGTCTTTAACTTCAGTCTCTACAGAAGCAGATCTACTCCTACCCTTTATTCATTGGTTACACAGGCCATGTAACAGAAACAAAAAAGGAAAATGTTTATGTAGTAGTGCATTACCTGGCTCCCCCTTTTGGACTGAAGTATATTCCTCCATCTGCTGAACTATTGGCTCCTGATGGCTCACAGCTGTTCCTCCCAGGGACTTGCTCTCAGCCACAGAAAGCTGTCTCTCAGGCTCAAGTTCCCACCTTCCTGATGGCAGCTCACATCCAGTAACTGGCCAGAGTTATTGGCCCTCTTGCCTCTGAAGGAACATCTCAGCTCCAGAGTTTCCTCACAGTGTTGTACCCATTAGCTCATCTTAATAAATTCCCTGCATGTAAATCTCCATCTCAGACCCAACCTAAAATAGTTGTCAACAAGAACAGTTTGACAAAGCAGACTCCAAAATGGGTTATTTGGAGCTGGGTCAACCACTACTGGCTGGCAATGAGGACCCTATCACTGGGGGTAGTACCATAGTTGTTAAAATACCTGAAATGCCATAGCAGGTGCAGTGGGGTATCTCCCAGATCTCTCCTTTAGAAACACATTCCCTAGTAGTCTGGAATGTTGACTGCTACTTCTCAAATTTCTGGGGAAAGTTGCCTCAGGTTATGCTACATCCCTGGTGCAGCCCACAGCCAATGATTGGCCAAGATGAGGTCAGGTCCCTTGGCTCAGTTTGCAGCAATTCTGAAGGCCATCCCAGCTCCTTAGTTCCCTAGCTCCCTATTGGATCAGCAGTGGCCTTTACTGCAACTATACTGCAGTTCACCTTCTCCCTCTGCCCAATCCTACTTCCTTTACTCCATCTGAAGAATTGTTCCTGAGAGCACATCCCAATAAACTTCATGTATGCAAATCTCAGAGTCTGTTTCCTGGGGGAACCCAACCTAAGACAGCTTACAAAATGGTTTAAAGTATCATGGTGCCCAATGGCAGAGTGGCAGTAGATCAGAATTAACTATGGTCAGATTTAAGTGGATGGGCCAGATCTAGAGCCCCTGATTAACCACAGACCCCAAGTGGTACAGGGAAGTGGTTCAGGGATGGAGTTTGGAAATGTGTGGGAGCAGTTTTGCTTGTCACAATATGTTTGGGCAGATAGGAGCCAGGGTTGCTAGACATTTTGTACTGTGAAGCCAGTCCCACAAAATGAAAATCTGCCCTGAATTCTGCACAACTATCTAATGATCCTCTGAACATTCATGGCTTTGAAAAATTTATATAGATTTATTAGAGTATAGAATCTAATTCCATTTTGCATGTAAACTCAAAGTTTGTTTTGCATGGTTTTAATAATCACTGAATGTTGTAGGAATGCCTTTACCATGTAAATTGAGGAAAGATTTTTGTGTGTGTGTGTTCAGAAATTTATTAAGAGTTCAGTGTATCTATTGTATGCATTTATAGTTGTTGAATTTATGGTGACTGTACTTATAGGTGCAATAATTTCACTACTTTATTATGTGTCTTCTAGTGTAGTAATACTTGAGTATTTCATATATAAATACATGTTATTTTACTTTGTTTCAGTTTTTTTTATTTATATATGCTGTTTCCTTTATAGTTAGGTCATGTTATTTATGGATTTTGTCTTGGAAAGTAAAGGAATTATGATTTTTTAAATTAAGAAACCACAATAAAATACCACTTCATACTCACTAGAATGCTAAAATTAAAAAGACTGAAAATACTAACGTTGGTGAGGATGTTGTACAACTGGAAATCTCACACTGATGCTGGATGCTTTGGAAAACTGGCAATTTCTTATAAAGTTAGGCATACACCTACTCTATGACCTAGCAGCTTTATTCCTAGATAAGCAAGAGAGAAAAATGCATGTCCATTAAAAAAAAAAAAATCTTGTATAAGAATATTCTTAGCTTTATTCATAATAGCCCTAAACTGGAAACAAATGTCCATCAACAGGTTATTGGACAAATTGTGTTAAATTTATACAACGGAATGTTTTGTTAGGTGCTGTTGTATCCATTAGGGCCCATAGCGACTCTATAAACAGCAGAAGGAAACAATGCATAGTCCTGCGCCATCCTCACAATCATTACTATGTTTGAGCCCATTGTTGCAGCCACTGTGTGCATCTCGTTGAAGGTCTTCCTCTTTTTCGCTGATCCTCTACTTTACCAAGCATGGTACTTTAAGGTATTGTTCTCCAGAAACTGATCCCTACTGATAACATGTTCAAAGTATGTGAGACAAAGTCTCACCATTCTTGCTTCTAAGGAGCATTCTGGCTGTACTTCTTCCAAAGCAGATTTGCTTGTTCTTCTGGCAGTCCATGGTATATTCAATATTCTTAGCCAACACCACAATTCAAAGGCATCAATTCTTCTTCGGTCTTCCTCATGCATTGTCCAGCTTTAACATGCAGATGAGGTGATTGAAAATACCATGGCTTGTGTCAGGCACACCTTAGTCCTCAAAATAACATCTTTGGTTTTTAATACTTTAAAGAGATCTTTTGCAGCAGATATGCCCAGTGCATTACATTGTTTGATTTCTTGACTGCTGCTATCATGGGCGTTGATTGTAAATCCAAGTAAAATGAAATCCTTGACAACTTCAATATTTTCTCCCTTTGTTATGATGTCGCTTATTGGTCCAGTTGTGAGGATTTTTGTTTTCTTTATTTTGAGGTGTAATCCATACTGAAGACTATAGTCTTTGATCTTCATCGGTAAGTGCTTCAAGCCCTCTCGCTTTCAGCAAGCAAGATTGTGTCATCTGCATATTGCGGGTTGTTAATGAATCTTCCTCCAATCCTGATGCCCCATTCTTCTTCATACAGTCCAACTTCTTGGATTATTTGCTCAGCATACAGATGGATTAAGTATGGTGAAAGGATGCAACCCTGACACCACTCAGTATCACCGCGTTCTATTTGAACTACCTCTTGGTCTAAGTACAGGTTCCTAATGAGCACAATTAAGTGTTCTGGAATTCCCATTCTTCACAATATTATCCATAACTTGTTATGATCCACACAGTCAAATGCCTTTGCATAGTCAGTACAACACAGGTAAACATCTTTCTGGTATTCTCTACTTTCAACCATGATCCATCTGATATCAGCAAGATACCCCCAGAATACTACTCAGCATTAAAAATGAACTACCTGCTGCTACACATCAAAATATGAATGAATCTCAACAGTATTATGTTTAGCAAAAGCTGATTGATTCCATTTATATGGTGTTTTAGAACAGGCAAAACTAATTTATGCTGATAAAAAAATATCAAAGCATTTGTTGCCTCTGAGGTGTGAGGAATTGATTGGAAAAAGGTACCTGGAAACTTTCTAGTTCGGTGGAACTTTAGATATTTGATAAAACTCATCTACTGTTCACTTAAACATCATGAGTCTTATAGTATGTAAATTACACCTCAAACAGAGGTATTGTGAAAAAATTGAAAAAATTAAAATGAAAAGGATGGGGATATGATAGGGTTGAAAACTGTTTTTCTGGGATATAAAGAATTCCAACGAGCTCCTGTAAAGGATGAAGAAGTGCTCAGAGAATCTACTGACCTACTCGGTAGGAATAAGGAGGCTCCCTAGCATAAGAAACTTGAAACTTCAGGCAAGGCAAAGTCCATGGTCACAGCAGTAGTTGCCAGTTTCATGCTACTCCTCAGCAGATGCCTGTGCTAGATGCTGAGATGGAATGAAAGACATCTTAATGGAGGCTAGCAAAGACCAGGAGGACAGAACATAGACCGGGCTAGAAAATCCTTCTTCCTCCAACATGTTGGGACACTAGATGCTGTTTTGGGAAAGAAGAATAGGAAGGAAGGTCCATTAAGAGAAACAGCCCTTACAGGGACTGTAAATTGTCTTAATTAATGTTTATTTGAAGTCACTGTTTAACAGTGGAGGAGATGTGTGCCCTCTAATCTATAGCTTTAGGGGCTTTTTAAATAGTAGGAGTGGATGGAGATTTGAGAATAAGATGAGATTATAGAAAATAAATAATCTTTTGTTTTTAGAAACAGGACTAAGTCATAATTATGTAAATTCAACCCCACTCTATAGGGTTGTAAGAGAAATAAATGAGATAAAATACCCAAAGTCCTTAGCTTGAATATGAACAATGTTAGGAAGCAACTCCTAGGGGAGCAAATCACTTGGCTAATGAATAAGCACAGAGGACAGGTGTCTTAGTCATCTAGTGCTGCTGTAACAGAGATGCCACAAGTGGATGGCTTTACCAAAGAGAAGTTTATTCTCTCACAGTCCAGTAGGCAAGAAGTTCAGACTCACGGCACCGGTTCCAGGGAAAGGCCTCTCTCTGTTAGCTCTGGAGGAAGGTCCTTGTCATCAGTCTTTCTTTGGTCTGGGAGATTCTCGGTGCAGGAACCTCAGGTCCAAAGGATGCGCTCTGCTCCCGGCACTGCTTTCTTGGTGGTATGAGGTCCCCATGTCTCTTGCTTCTCTTTTATCTCTCAAAAGAGATTGGCTTAAAACACTATCTAATCTTGTAGATTTCATCAATGTAACTGCTGCTAATCCATTTTATTACATCATAGTGATAGGATTTACAACACATAGGGAAATCACATCAGATTACAAAATGGTAGACAATCATACAATACTAGGAATCATGACCTAGTCAAGTTGACAGACATTTTCGGGGGACACAATTCAATCCATGACAACAGGCCTATTAAAGTAAGTTGTGAATATGTAAGTTATGTCACAGGCAGTTGTTATACTCCAAAAATATTAAGTGTTACATATATATAAAATATGCAAATATATGTAAAAAAAGACAGCAGTGCTTTTGTTTGAGCAAGTGAGACAGGTTTCTCTTCTTTCTATTGCCCCATATTTTTATAATGAAAAAACAAGCAAAAACAAGCGTACACACAGATTTACCTGACATGGTTGTGATTGGGAGAAATAAGATGTATGTGGATGTTTCTGAATTACCATATGATACAAATACACGATTACCATTTCATAAGAAATGTTTTTTCATAATAGATATCCTTTTGCTAAGCATAAGTTGTATTTCTCATAACGCTTGTGTTGGTGAATGGTAAGTGATGTTCAATTTAAACGCCTCTTTTGCGGTGCAGTGGTTAATCATTTGGCTGCTAACCGAAAGGTCGGCAGTGGGAATCCACCAGCGGCTCCTTGGAAACCCTATGGGACAGTTCTGCTCTGTCCTATTGGGTTGCTATGAGTTGGAATCTACTCAAAGGCAACAGGTTTGGTTTTTTTGATTATGAAAAGAGCACTATCGCCATCTACCAACCAAATTGAGTAAATTGTCTTTAAAGTGTGCTCACGAGTGCCGTCTAGTGGTGAAATATCTATCTACTAGCTTTTTAGATGACAGTGCCATTCTGCAGGAGCCCTGGTGGAATAATGGTTAAGAGCTCAGCTGCTAACCAAAAAAATAAAAAGGTTGGCAGGTCAAATACACCTGAGGCAGATAGCCTCAGAGCCCAACACTTCTGAGAGACACTTCCTCTGGCTTATCCTCCTATACCGAGCAGAGTAAACTGCACATTCTTCTGAAATTGTCCTTGACATGATAACTACAGAACAGACATAGCAGGCCTCAACTGGTTTCGGCAGGTTTTCTACACCATCTTAGCACTTCAAGTGATCTACCAGCTGATTAAGTAAAAAATACATATAAGCACCCCACCTCCGGGTGGAGACTTAACATGCTACTGAAAGAAAAATTGACCTCTTCCTCCATCCCGGGGGATCGAACCCTTGTCTAGAGAAAATGCATAGTCATCCCTAAGCCCTGAGCACCTACGTGAATACTCAGTCCTCAGTATTCATGATGAATTTACATTTCCTTTTTTGCTTTCTGTAAAAGCCCAGCTCCCCAAACTGCCTGCAAGCAGTTTTGGAGGCAGCAGCCCTGATTGCTCCTTTCCTTGCACAACAAAGTAAAGATGTCTTTCTTTTCTCCCACCTTGCCTCTTGTTGATTGGCTCTAAATAGTCACAACGAGCAGAACCTGGGGTTTCCACCCGGCAACACACCAGGTGCTCCTTGGAAACCCTATGGGGCAGTTCTACTCTATCCTATAGGGTCACTATGAGTTGGAATCGACTCGATGACAGCGGTTTTTTGTTGTTGTTTGGCCGTTCTCCAATTGCGGCTCTCTGCAGGGGCCAAAACCCATTGTCATCGAGTCGATTCCAACTCATAGCGGCTGTGTAGGAGTGCTTCATAGGGTTTCCAAGGCTGTAATCTTTAAAAGCGGACTGCCAATTCTTTCTCTGTGGGAACAGCTGATGGGTTCAAACCTCTGACCATTATGTTAGCAGCTGAGCACTTCACCATTGCAATATCAGGGCTCTCTGATGCAGGGGCAAAGGGGCAAAAAACAGACAAAAATCAGAAACTTGCCCCTTGTCCTGGCCACTTCTTCAAGCTTTGTTTTTCTTCTACAATCTGCCTGCTTTTGTTTACTTGTCAATATCTTCAGCTAGCTGTGCTTTTTGTTTTTGTCCAGAGTTTATAGATGTTTGAGGTATGAGCTGCAGGGGGCTTATACGGCGTTACTGGAACCAGGACTTGGTGGAAAGAGTTTTGATTCTAATTTTAGGAAAGTTTGAATGTCCATGCTGGGTTAGCTGGACTTCCAAGATCCTTTAGATTGGATTGATGTCAGACAAAATCTTGACCTCTCAGGTAGCAATCTCTCTCTTCCTGTATGGAAAATGTCTTTGTACAAAATAATAGGCACCCTTAGTTCTTCTTGAGAACCTGCGTTTTGTCTGGTTCCTTGCATGACTTTTCTTGCTTCCCTCTTTTTTCCAGGTAACAATTTCTACTGCCAATTAAACTTCATCTCAGACCTAACTTAGACAAAATTCCAGGGATAAAAGATTGCCTATTTCCAATATCACAATCACCCATAGAAACGAGGGAGCTAGATATATACTTGACATTCTTGAGGGGTGATCTGAGCATTTAAGACTTTCCCCAGTTCATCTAAACCAATTTGCATATTTATCACAATAAAACGTATATATAAATGAAAGTTTACATTTCTTTTTTAGCCCTTCCTAAGAGTCATGTATATTTCAGAATCTGTGAAGATTTTTCACCACTTGTCTGTCAGTTTGTTGTACTGGGGTGGCTTGCATGATGCTGTGATGCTGGAAGCCATACCACCAGTATTTCAAATACCAGCAGGGTCACTCGTGATGCACAGGTTTCGACAGAGCTTCCAGACTAAGACAGATTAGGAAGAAGGATCTAATGATCTCCTTCTGAAAAATCTGGCCACTGAAAACATTATGAATAGCAGTGGAACATTGTCTGATATAGTGCCAGAAGATGAGCCTCTCAGGTTGGAAGACACTCAAATTACAACTGCGGAAGAGCTGCTTCCTCAAAGTAGAGTCAACGTTAATGACAGGGATGGATCAAAGCTTTCAGGGACTTCATTTGCTAATGTGGCATGATTCAAAATGAGAAGAAACAGCTACAAACATCCATTAATAATTGGAATGTGGAATGTACAAAGTATGAATCTAGGAAAATCGGAAGTTGGAACTTTCAACTGAAAATCGGAAGTTGGAACTTTCAACTTCCATTCCAAAAAATGAAGTGGAACACTTGAAGATTAATATTATAGAAATTAGTGAGCTGAAATGGACTGGTATTGGCTATTTTGATTTGGACAGTTATATGGTCTACTCTTCCAGGAATGACAAATTGGAGAGGAATGGTGTCACATTCATTGTCAAAAAGAACATTTCAAGATCTATCCTGAAGACCAATGCTGTCAGTGATAGAATAATATCCATACGCCTACAAGGAAGACCGGTTAACACACTATTATTCAAATTTACTCACCAAAGACTGCCAAAGATGAAGAAATTGAAGATTTTTACCAACTTCTGCAGTCTGAAATTGATAAAACATGCATTGATAATTGCTTGTGATTGGAATCAAAGCCAAGAAGAAGGATCAGTAGTTGGAATATACGGCCTTGGGGATAGAAATGACGCCAGAGATCACAGGATAGAATTATGCAAGACCAATGACCTTTTCACTGGAAATACCTTTTTTCAACAACATTAAACGGCAGCTGTATATATGGACCTTGCCATATGGATTATACAGGAATCAAATAAACTACATCTGTGGAAAGAGATGATGGAGAAGCTCAATTTCATCAGTCAGAACAAGGCCAGGGGCCAACGGCAGAACAGACCATCAATTGCTTGTATGCAAGTTGAAGTTGAAGAAAATTAAAACAAGTTCACAAGAGTATAACCTTGAGTTAACCCACCCGAATTTAGAGACTATCTCAAGAATAGACTTGACACATTGAACACTAATGACTGAAGACCAGTTGAGTTGTGGAATGACATCATGGACAATACCTGAAGAAAGTAAAAGGTCACTAAAAAGACAGAAAAGAAAGAAAAGACCGAAATGAATGTCAGAGGAAACTCTGAAACTTGCTCTGGAACATAGAGTAGCTAAAGTGAATGGAAGAAATGATGAAATAAAAAAGCTGAACAGAAGATTTCAAAAGGTGGCTCAAGAAGACAAAGTAAAATATTATAATGAAATGTACAAAGACCTGGAGTTAGAAAACCAAAAAGGAAGGACACCCTCAGCATTTCTCAAGCTGAAAAACTGAAGAAAAAATTCAAGCTTTGAGTTGCAATATTAAAGAATTCTACGGGCAAAATATTGAACAACACAGGAAGCATCAAAAGAAGATGAAAGGAATACACAGAGTCATCATACCAAAAAGAACTGGTTGACCTGCAACCATTTCGGGAGGTAGCATATGATCAAGAACTGATGGTACTGAAGGAAGAAGTCCAAGCTGCACTGAAAGCATTGGCAAAAAACAAGACTCCAGGAATTGATGGAATACCAATTGAGATGTTTCAAAAGACAGATGCAACACTGGGAGTGCTCACTCGTCTATGCCAAGAAATTTGGAAGACAGCTAGCTACCTGGCCAACTGACTGGAAGAGATTCATATTTGTGCCCATTCTAAAGAAAGGTGATCCAACAGAATGTGGAAATTATTGAATAATATTATTAATATAACATGTAAGTAAAATTTTGTTGAAGATAATTCAAAAGTTGTTGCAGCAATACATCGTCAGGAAACTGCCAGAAATTCAAGCCAGGTTCAGAAGAGAACGGGTGTGATAGTTAAGGTTATGTGTCAACTTGGCTAGGCCATGATTCTCAGTGGTTTGGCAGTTTTAATGTAGTTTGGCATATAATGATGTGATCACCTCCCTGAGGAGATTTGATATAATGTGATCACTTCCATGATGGGATCTGCTTTGAGTAGCCAATCAGTTGAAAGGGAGTTTCCTTGGGTTGTGGCCTGCATCCAATATAGATGGACTTTCTGGCAAGGCTCATGGACTTTTGCTTGCTCTGGATCCTGTAGCTGGCTCCTGTTCATCTGACCTCTGGTTCTTGGGACTTGAGCTAGCAGCTTACCTGCCCCCTTGCCTACTAATCTTGGGATTCGTTGGTCTTTACAGCCTGTGAGCCAGGAGAAGCCTCCAGTCTAACCCATGGACTTGGGACCTTCCAGTCTGTACAACTGCATGAGCCATTTCCTTGATATAAATCTGTCTATATATATTTATATGCTTCACTGGTTTTGCTTCTCTAGAAAACCCAGCCGAAGACATTTGGTACTGAGAATGGTTCTAGAGAAACAAAATTCTAAGGATGAGTTTTCTAAATTGGTTTTCAAGCCTGGTTAGTCTTAAAGACATTGATGACTTGGCTTTCAGTAGTAAAGAGGGCATTGGAGTTGAATACCTTTGCACAGTCAATAAAACACAGGTAAACATCTTTCTGATATTCTTTGCTTTCAGCCAAGATCCATCTGACATCACAATGATATCTCCTGTTCCACTTCCTGTTCGGAATCTGGCTTGAATTTCTGCGCCTTCAATGTACTGCTGCAGCCACATTTGAATGATCTTCAGCAAAATTTTACTTGCGTGTGATATTAATGATATTGTTTGATAATTTTCACACATTCTGATTTCATAAACACTGCTAATCAGAAGACTCTTAAATCTCTTTGTGAAACATTTAATCTTCATCTGTATCTTTCTCCATCAGTAGCAACACAATTATTCTTCTCACTTGCGTTTATATCGGACTTAAGACTTCCCTGTCAGCTCACTTCTATGATGAGTAGTTTCATTCTTGTCTGTACTGTACCAGCTATGTGTAGTTTAAATTGTTTGGTGATTTTTCTCCTCAAGTGCCTAATATTCTCCCCGTCACTCTGTAACTCTTAATTCTTTGAAGGTTGCAATACAGTCAGTTCCCAGGTTACGAACGTCCCACTTACATACAACTTGTAGTTTGAACCAATCTCTGTAAAGCCTATTATGTTAAAAATTCGAGGTACATACAGTGATTCCTAATAACAAATGAGCACTACTTTGCAACACACATCAAAACATTATTATTACTGTATTATTATGTTAAGGATGTTTCAGTTTGGAAGTGTTTCTTTAATTTTTTTATGCACAGAAATGTAGACTATACATGAAGACAAACATTTGACTAACTGATGTTGGATACAAACCGTACCTAACTGTTCCAACATATGTACAAATTTGACTTAAAGACAGACTTAGGAACGAAACTTGTTTGTAATCCAGGGACTGTTTGCATAGTACAGCTGTTTCTAAACAGTAGGCTACATATGTATAAGACATCTCTTATCCACAAGAGGCGAAAATATTCTGTGACTGTTTTGCTTTGTTTTTCAGTAAACCCAGCCATGATGTACTGCTAAAATATTTATTTAGAGTTTGAGAAATTATTCTACTAAAACAAAGATATAACCCATTATTAAAAAATATTCTGCTAAAAGATATAATACACCATGACAGCAGGACTTATGTAAAGTACAGAGGCATTTCCTGAGACTCCTATACAGCAGGTCTGGAGTGGGCCCAGAAATACAAATATTTATTGAGTACTGAACTGATTTATATTTAAGTGGTCCACTGATCACACTTTGGAAAACATTGACTTGTGGCTTCTGTATTCCCAGCTAGGTTTTTTGTTTATGAAATAATAATTTTTTTTTCAGATTAATATTGACAAAGTTAATGGAAGAAATTTTATATCCATACTTTGATATCTTCTTGGTGTACATAGAGATTTTAAAAAATTACATTACTGATCACAATCTGTTTCTAAATTCATTTCATTAGAATATATGGATTTCCAATTTGGAATAGATATTAGGTGCAGCTTGTTTGTCTTCTATTCTACTCCCCCTTATGATTATACATCACACTCAACTTTCTCCCAACTTTCCTGTATCTTTCTAAAAATTTTATCTCACCATGAAAAAGAGTCTATGCATTATAAACCAAACGAAACCTGTTGCTGTCAAGTCGATTCTGACTCACAGTGACTTTATAGGACAGAGTAGAACTGCCCCATAGGGTTTCCAAGGAGCAGCAGATGGATTCTAGCAGCCAAGCTCTTAACCACTGTGCCACCAGGGCTCCCTATTCATTATATTTCCTTTTGTTTTTTTTCTCTTTTTTCTTCTTAGTATGATAAACATTAGAGGAAAAATAATGTTTCCTATTATAATGTTTCACACAAATCTGCAGAAAATATCAGCAATCCTAATCTCCTCTTCATCAGAACTATCTCTTCACTTGGCTCAATTGTTGTACTCAGAAACAATATATTTTGGCTGCCATAAATACTTTTGACCTATTTCTTCATTCCATTTTTTTAGTGTGATTTATCAGCAATCTAATTATAATTCTACACCAGTTGTATAATAGGCTTCAAACATACCATACTATGTACATTTGCATAAGCCATATCTCCAGTGCTCCTTCCACTCCCAGTTACCGTCAGATAGGAGCTAAGATGTGGGAACATGAATTTCCTAAAAGCCTGCTCTATACATTCCTTGTGTGGTGGAAACAGTTAAGCACCTGACTACTGCCAAAAGGTTGGTTCAAACCCACACAGAGGCACCTTGGAAAACAGTCCTGGCAATCTACTTCCAGAAGGTCACAGCCTTGAAAACCCTGTGGAGCATAGTTCTACTCTGCACACATGGGGTCTCCATGAGTTAGAATAGACTCGACGGCAACTAACAACAACAGCATCCATTCCTCTACACCAAGAAGTAATTCATCTATGGGATCCACGTGACATCTCAGAGCATGATCAAACTTTGTCCCAGATGCATCTCTTTGCAATATTTCAGCCCAGGGAATCAAAGTATAACCAAACCAGTCGCTATCAAGTCCACTCCAATTCTTGGTGACCTCATGTGTTACAGAGCAGAGCTGTGCCTTATAGGGTTTTCTTGGTTGTAATCTTTACAGAAGCAGATCAACAGGCCTTTCTTCCACTGCTGGGTGTGTTTGAACCACCAACCTTTAGGTTGGTAGTCAAGTGCAAACCACTTGCGCCATCCAGAGACTTCAAGACTAAATAAGGCGCTGTAATTGTACTCGTCTGAAAACATGGCAATGGGCAAACATTCCCCAGCATTCCTGTATCTTTTACATGTGTCATTCAGGGCTTATCTCCCTTAAAAACCACTGTATTTTCCACATTCTTCTTATTAGTAGTTCTCATTATTCTTCCGCCTACAGTAACAAACTGTGCACATATATCTTAAAATGCATTCTAAGCATATCCTCCCTATCTTTACCAACAGTTTGTTGTATGTCACATCAAGTTTGCATAGCTGCCTGTGGCTGTACGTCACATTAGGTTTATGTACCTTCTTTTTGTTATGCATCACGTCAAGTGTGTGTCCCTTCTTGTTAATATAAGCTTCACAATGAGCTCATGCTTCTGTCATCTTTACTTGTTCTAATTGATTGTGATCATTGTTTGCCTTCCTATGCTCAGATTGTTACTCCTGAGTCACTAGCAGTCTTCATTTTGTTGTCTTTGTCCCTTTAGTACTACTTCCAATAGAACTGATATTATATTTACTTTATGACAAGATTAAGGTATCATAGGCTTATCTTGATAATTCAGGTCACATGACAAGAATCAACTACTCTTCAAGGAGAACTGTTTCTTTTTTTTTAATTAAAAATATATTTATTTATTTTTGGTGGAGATTAATATTACGGCCCATATCTGAGTATTGAGGTGTAAATTAGGTTGTTCCTCTTGAACACTGGAGAACACCAAAGAATAGACTCCTTAAATAACTCTAGTGACCAAGCAAGCCCTCTCCCTCTATCTCCATGTTTATGGTTCCCACTAATTTTTATCTTCCTTGAATCTCATTTTATAAGAGAAATGATCAAAACTAGGTTTTCCAGTTACAGTGTGACTCTTATGGATTGTGTACCCCCAAAATAAGTGTTGGGATCCTAACCCTATACCTGTGAATGTAATGTCACTTGGGACTTGGTTTTTTGTTATACTAACGAGGCCATTATTGGTGTAGGATATGTCTTAACTCTAAGGATTTTGAGGTATAAAAAGAGCAGATTAGACACAGAGAGAAGAAAGCACAAAACGGGAAACATAGATAGATGCCAACTGGAGATCACTAAGAAACCAAGGAATTCCAGGGCTATGAAGCTGAGATAAAGATTTCCCCCCAGAGCTAACAGAGAGAGCCTTCCCCAGGAATCATGATGATTGACATTATTTATACTTAATTATATAAGGATCTTAATTGAAATTGTTACAGATATTGATCTTTTTAAAAATTGTTGTTTCTTCTTTAGCCCCATGTGTCATCAACTTGCCTCTCATTGTTCAACTAAATCAGATGTGATGCAATTTTCATGCCAGTAAGAGTTTTCTATTTACTGTAAATGCCAATAAGAATGTGTACGAAAGAAAATCTGAAAGCTGAAGATGCTTAATTATCAGTTTTCATTTAAACAAATTGGCTTAAGGATGGCTTCAAATTTTTGTAGAGTAAAGCTGGAGCAATGACAGCTCTGGATATGCTTTGTGACCTTTACTTCATTACTTGAAAATCTTTAAGCTTGATTTTTTTTTTTTTTTTCAGTTTTAAAGATGAAGAAATATCTACATTATATTGTCTTAAGAATTAATCTGATACATGAAGTCTGTCTAGCACGGTGCTTGACATAGTAAAATTAAAAAAAATCTGATCTCTTCATATATTTTAAAGTTTCTAAATTCTTCTTTAAAAGAAGGATCACGATTCAATGGTAGTAGTTGGTTAGTTCCTTAACTCATTCCTGTATAAGGAAAGATGAAGTGTCAAACCCCATGAGGAACTAACACAGATATTTAGCTTGACTTAGAGAAGAGATTAAAGTGGATTGGGGTTAACCTTTGTCTTTATAGTGCTTCTTCCCCATGGAGGTGCTGTTCATGTGCTTATCCCACTGGGTACAATTGGAGACAATTGACTGTGGAGCAGAGTGAAATGTTTGACAGGATCTTCCAAAGGAAGATGAAAGATTTTCCCTTGAAGTTCATCTGGGACATGAATGAGGAGTAGAATTCTAATTACAGTCCAAAATAATCATATAAAAATCTACTCACAGAAAACATATTTGAATATACATATTAATTTGTGCTTCTCATAATTGTTAATTATAAAACTTCATTAATTTATCAATTTAATAACTTTTTGAATGACAGATATGAGTAAATTTAGATTAATTGGCCTGACTTTGATTAGCTCTCTTGAATTTCAAAACATTAAAATGATTTGGGAGATAGATAGCTGCTTTGGCAGCCTGCATGGTAATGGAAAAAGTAGAAAACATACAGCATGAATTGTAAATGTTTTGAGAAATGTTTCTGTAGTGTGCACTTATTTCTTTATCTACAATTAAATTTAGGATCAGTTAAACAGTAAAAATTATTTTATTCTTTAGTTTAACTTCAATTCTTTGATTTTGAAATATATGTAAATGTGGAAATGTGATAGTAAGTAGAACAAATAGAGAACTCAAATATAAATACATGTATCTTTTTGATCATTTACCAGATCACGAAGTTTGCACTAAGGATTAGTGGATGAAGGATGGATTTTTATTAAACACAATGCATTTGATGAAACTCTTAAGAAGTTTTAAGTAATAAATCAGGATGTTGAGGCAAATACTCCTAAACCCAAATAAAAATTAAAATACACCAGCATAATTCCAGGTTTTATATTTGTCAGCCATGCTTCCTCCTTCCAGGTACTCCAGGGATTTTGAGGATGTGGTACTTGTTCAAGACTGTCTACAACCCACTTCTGGTCCAATTCTTTAAAGACGATAGCACATCTCCATATCTGGAAGATATTCTTCTAGGCATTCTGGGCATCCCACACACTTTGGAAAGGAGAAAGAAGTAGAGAAAGATACATAGAGACCTGATCCATGGAGATTTGATCTTTCATTCTTGCTGCAGCACCACAACACTACCCAAAAGTTTCAGATCCGCGCATTGCCCTGCATTTCCCAATACCCAAGTGAGGGTGTGCAGTGTCTGTCTTAGTCATCTAGTGCTGCTCTAACAGAAATACCACAAGTGGATCGCTTTAACAAAGAAGTTTATTTTCTCACAGTCCAGTATGCTAGAAGTCCAAATTCAGGGTGTCACCTCCAGGGGAAGGCTTTCTCTGTTGGCTCTGGAGGAAGGTTCTTCTCGTCAATCTTCCCCTGGTCTAGGAGCTTCTCTACGCAGGAACCCCATGTCCAAAGGGTGTGCTCTGCTCCCGGTACTTCTTTCTTGGTGGTATGAGGTCCCCAACTGTCTGCTTGCTTCCTTTTCCTTTTATCTCTTGAGAGATAAAAGGTGGTTCAGGCCACTCCCCAGGGAAACTCCCTTTACATTGGATTAAGGATGTGACCTGGGTAAGGATGGTGTTACAATCCCACCATAATCCTGTTTAATATAAAATTACAATCACAAAATGGAGGACAACCACACAGTAACGGGACTCATGGCTCAGCCAAATTGATACACACATTTTTGGGGGGACATAATTCAAACCATGACAGTGCCCAAGATGAGCATTGACAACGGTGCTATGACCCACTGTAGAGGACACACATAGATAAAATGTTAAAGACTGTTGCGCTCTGCTAGGATGGGGAGGAGGGAAACATCCAGTATATTCACATTCCCATATAATAAAATTGCGTTTCAGGTTTCCTCTCTCTCACTGGCTACTCTCTGGTATGGTATAAGCAAGCAATCAAAGGAAAACTAGGAGATGGAATAAAGGAGAAGAAACATGTAGGACAAGCCATAAGATGGATCATTTGCCGTTAAATTACTGACAAACTCTTTGCTAGTAGAGGCCAATTTTAACTAATCGAATCTGTATGAACATAGCTATCAGGATTTGGCTTTTTTGCTTGTATGTTTCTTCGAGTAATAGAGTGTAGCTCACTCAGTTAATAAAAATTTGTCTCTTCGAAATTGTCTTAGAGAAGTCACTGGACAACACTCCAATTTGATATTTCAAACCAATAAAATTTATTGAAGGAATGAACTGTGGGAGAGCATGTGTTCAATTTGGCTATAATGGTATGCTCTGTCTTACAGGCTAAAGAAAGAGATATTTAACAAGTAGCGTGAGTACAGGTAACAATTTCACATCCAAGCAATGGCAGGAAAGGAGGTGAGATTTATAAGGGTGGCAATTCACTGTGAAACTTTCTTTACATTACTCTCTAGTCTAACACAAATCTCTCGGTTTTGATACAATTTAACTAAGGCAATATGTCTAAAATGAAAAGTATAAAAAATTTCGACCTGAAAGTTTAGTGATATGGAAGTTTAGTGAGATATATGCTGCTTGGCCAACTTAATTAGAGTCTTTGGATACAGATCTGACCATTAATTAGGGAAGTGTAAATACACTCTGCATATTTAGCTGAGGGAGCCCTGTTGGCACAGTGGTTAAGAGCTACAAAAGGTTGGCAGTTCGAATCTACCAGCTGCTCATTGGAAACCCTATGAGGCAGTTCTACTCTGTCCTATAGGGTTGTTATGAGTTGGAATCGACTGGATGGCAACGAGTTTGGTTTTTTTTTTTTCTTTTTTTTTTTTTCGGTTATTTAGCTGAAAGAAGAGATAATGTGTAGGTACTTGCTGAGAAACTTCTTTAAGGTAGTTAAAAAATGTATGTTCATCTATGGGCTGTAATTTGTGTTTACAACTCAATGAAGCTTTTTCTAAGGCCAACCGCAGGAACACCCGTAACAAGCAAGACTGAGCTTTGCTTTTTAAAAAGCAACTTTAACAGAAGCTGAATGGTTATCAGGAGTGTAGAAGTAAAACCCTCAGTTTAATTTCAGAATGGAGTGTTTAATTTTAGCTCTGAAATCCCCCCAATTAGACCTACCAGCACCTCAAAATCTGCAAGTTCCACACGCGTCTCCCTTTTTGATCAAGCAACCACTAGCGGGCGACAGATCACCCACAATGAATTTACCTGTTCTCTGCAAGGACTTTGAATCTTTGGGAATGACAGTTCTGGCTGTCTTTAAGCTGCTGTTTCTAGGTGTCTGCTTTTAGCGGAGAGCTGGATCTCATCATGTTTCTCTGAAATCCAGACGTAGAAGTGTAGAAGTCTTTTCTCTTTATTGTAGCTAGGCTAGTCTTCTGGCAGTTATCATAGGTGTTGAATGCTGTTTCTTTAGCAACCAGATACCATTTGATCTTTCAATAACTGGGTACTATGCAACTTCACCTTCTTATAACTTTGCATTTTATCTTCCGGGTGGATAGATTCTGATCAGGGAGAACGTAGAGATCAGGGCTACATTAGAAGGAATCACCGACATTCTAAACAGGGTTTGACTTCAGAACTAAACCTCATCTTCCTTAGAAAACTCAGTTTCTTCTGAATACATAATTCATCACTTTGTCATATGCCTTGAAGGTCGGCTGTGGCAATGAGAAGCACAATGCATTATACATTTAACAAGTTCTGTAATTACCATGATTAGAAGAAAGACAAGATAATAGAAAGGAGCATATCCCATATCTGATGTTGTGGGGCAACCAGCTAGAAATTTCAAGGAAGGAAGGACCTGTCATGGGGTGAATACTATACAACCAAGAGACCTTTTGGTATATTTTAGAGATGTCTTGTTACTTTTCCAGAAGTATTTATCCAAGAACAGCAAGAAATATGGGAGACAGCACAAATCCTTCTTTGCTGAGCTAAAATACAGTCCAATGCCAATTCAGTTGTCTAATACTACTTTTGCCAAAGACTCTGAAGATTCTTGTTGTACAGTATTCTATTAACAACACTATCAGTAATTTGGGCCATAGTGGCAGATAGGTTCTGAATGGATATTCCCAATTGTACAATTCCAAACTATATTATACTAGCATGTAAGAAAGACCATCTCCATCTTGAGTACTCAACTATAGGATTGCTTGTAAGGATGAGATCTCTTTTCTGTCTGGATATTAATTCTGAATCACTGTTCCAATGTAACCCATCACTGTATGAATAGATACTCATGGGAACTCTTAATATTCCTAAAGTACATTGGCGTATCATACTCCAGCAATCTAAACATGGAATAGCCCAAGTATAAGATAAATTATTGGACTTTTTTGCTGCACAAGTTGATCCTCTACATAAAAACGCATATCCAGGTGGGGCACATAACATGCCTTTTCTGGTTTGGATATCAGAAAATGGAATGGAATGACTGGCTGTTTTAATGAGTCATCACAGACTGGCAAATCTCCAAATTTTAGGGGTTTCTGGAAGTGAGAACAAATAGGGAGATTTGATTAAATTCAATATACAATAATTTATTATTAAGGGATAACATCGAGCGCTATTAACTAAAACTTCACATCTTGTGACCAGAGTAGAACATTTTATCCACACATGAGAAAGATCGAAACAGGGTATTGATAGATAAGTGGGTAATTCTGGAGGTAATCACAGTTTAACATGGATGGCTCATTTAAATGGTTTCTTATAATCAGTGGTAAAATTAGGTGTGAGCTTATTATCTAAAACAGGTATAGCAAGAAGATCAGTGTGGTCCTGTGTGGATCACGGGGCAAAGTGACATACCCAAACTTCTGTTAAATTGCTGGCACTGGCAACTGACTGAGCTAACCTGATAAAAGCATTTTCTTTCCAAGCATCTGTGGTGGTTACAACAAAAAGAAAAAACTTATTATAAACTCTATAGTAAAAAGGTTAATTAAACAATATAGTAAAGTGAAAAGAAATTTAATGAGCATAAATCACGTTTTCTTATCTAATAATTCACTAAGAAATGAATACAAGTGGGTAAAAAACTATTTCACAAAGGTTACAAGTATTAAACTATTTCAATAATTGGTATAATAAATAAAAAGTTTAAACTTTTAGGCTTAAATATATTCAATGATTATCAGAGCAAAAAATAATTCTACAAGTGAACAAAAATAGTCAAGACTATTAAAATATCAACAGTTAAGAACCAGAGTTCATAGATTTTCGGCAGTTCACATGTGATCTTGTGCTGTGGCTTTGGTGTCAGTAGCTGGCTTTGAAGTGACTTGTTTCGAATCTCTGAAATGCTGTTCCATCCAGTCTGAATTTCAAGCCTCTGGCTGGCTGGCAAGTCCAGAAGGTTTCTTTGGATTTCTTTAACCATGATAAATGAATCTAAGGGTTAATTCCTTCTAGTTTAGCTGCACAAGGATTAGTTAAAAGGACAACATAGGGTCCCCTCCAATGAGGTTCCAATGAGTCTTTCGGCTGATGTCTTTTCCAATAAACGTAATCTCCTGGGTTAATATTAGTTAATGGAGGAGGGCCAGATTTCTGCTCCTCAATGCCTCTTTAACATGTGAGGGATATTTCTTAGAGTATTGCATTAAAGATTGACAGTATTTTATAAATAGGCAATAGACAAGTGGTATCTTGGGTGAAGGGTGAGACAGTACACAATACAGGGGAAACTAACACAACCTGTACAAGGAAAGGTCATG
>NW_004443953.1:26365646-26372967 GCF_000243295.1 Trichechus manatus latirostris
AGGTTGAGAATTTAGAGGGTTAAAATGTTTTGGGGTTGTTAACCAATGTCATAAAACAGCATGTGTGTTACTGTTACATTAGAAACTATCTGTTCTGTAAGCCTTCACCTGAAGTACAATAAAATATTAAAAAAAAATATTGACAGTATTTTAATAATTCAGGGTGTACTAAATTAGGATCAGTAGAGGCAATGCAGGGAAGGATCACAGGACTTCCAGTAATTATTTCAAGAGGAGTAAGTTTATGAGATCCAAAAGGAGTACTTCTTCAATTTGTGACTAAAAGGGAGAACTTTAGTCCAGGTAACCCTAAGGATGCAGAAAGTTTAGCAAACTGAGTTTTCATTATGCTATTAGTTCCTTTTACAAGACCGGAGGATTGCGGATGGTAAGGACAATGTAATCTCTGGTATATGGGGAAAACTCAGCATAATTCTTGAATAACTTGTCCAGTAAAATGAGTTCCCTGGTCACTGCAAAGAATCTTGGGTGTTCCCCAAGTGGGTATTATGTTTTCAAGAAGCTTTTTTTTTTTTTTTTTGGCACAAAAGAGGTAATGTTGTTGTTGTTAGGTGCTGTCAAGTCGGTTCCAACTCATAGCCACCCTATGTACTACAGAACGAAACACCACCCGGTACTGTGCCATGCTCACAATTGTTGTTATGATTGAGCCCATTGTTGCAGCCACTGTGTCAATCCATCTCGTTGAGTGTCTTCCTCTTTTTTGCTGACTGTCTTCTTTACCAAGCATGATGTCCTTCTCCAGGGACTGATACCTCCTGACAACATGTCCAAAGTATGTAAGATGCAGTCTCTCCATCCTTGCCTCTAAGGAGCATTCTGGTTGTACTTCTTCCAAGACAGATCTGTTTGTTCTTTTGGCAGTCCATGGCCTATTCAATATTCTTCGCCAACACCACAATTCAAACGCACCAATTCTTCTTCTGTGTTCCTTATTCATTGTCCAGCTTTCACGTGCATATGATACAATTGAAAATACCATGGCTTGGGTCAGGCACACCTTAGTCTTCAAGGTGACATCTTTGCTTTTCAGCACTTTAAAGGGGTCTTTCGCAGCAGACTTGCCCAGCGCAATGAGTCTTTTGATTTCCTGACTGCTGCTTCCATGGGTGTTGATTGTGGATCCAAGTAAAACGAAATCCTTGACAAGTTCAATCAAGGCAATAGCCTGCACAAATGAAAGTTTTTACCCAGTGTGAAAATCTACAAATCATTACTAAGACATATTTGTAACCAGTCAAAGGTGGAAGCTGGATAAAGTCCAACTGCCATTTGAGCATAGGCCCAGAAGGCAAAAGATATTGTCCAGGGAATTCTTAAGATGTTGCCCAAGATTGTAACAAGGACAAATAGAACAGTGAGCAGTCATAGGCTCAGCTGCTTCAGAAAACTTTCTCCATGAGTGTTTCTTTAACTTCAATCATTTTCTCTCTCCCTAAATGAATATTCTCATGTAGAGTCCTCATCATAGGGACATACAAAATTTAACAAGAACAATTTTGGCATCAGGTCCTAACTGTAGCTTCGTGTCAGGGTCTTGATAACAATATGGCTTTTTCCATGCTTCAACTTCTTTAGACTGAGCCAATTGCTGATGTTTTAAAATTTGTTCTTTAGTGAGTGCAGATGTATTAGTGGTTTCACGTGAACAGGTCTCTGTAGATTCTTCCAAAAGCCCCTCTGTACCCTCTTTTGCTATTACAGGGGCAACAATAATTTTGGAAGCAGCCCCTTTTGCAGCTGCATCTGCCAAATTATTTCCTCTCATATCTTCAGTTTGGAGCACTCCCTTTGGCTGGTGTGTTTGTATTTTAATGATGGCAATTTCAGAAGGGAGTAGTAAGGCATCTAATAGGTCTGTAAGTAAAGCCCTGTTTTAACAATTTTACCAGAGGAAGTTAAAAACCTCTTTGTTTTCATAGCATTCCAAAATCATACATAATTTTATGTACATATTTTAAATCTGTAAAAATTGTTCTGAATGTCTCTTTAGCTAATTTACATGCTTGGGTAAGAGCAGTAAATTCAATTTGTTGAGCCAAAGTAATTTTGGAGAGTGACTGGCTTCAAGAACTTAGGTGGAAGTTGTAACAGCATAGCCAGTCTGATAGCGAGATCTATGAGTTGGTTTCAAATAAGGGCCATCTACAAATAATATCGTATTACAGTTTACAAAAAGAATTTCTTTTAAATCATTCTTTTAAATCAAGAGGACTCAGAAGCTGCTTAGTAAAGTCCAGACAGTTATGGGAAAGAGAGTCCTCTTTATCAGCTGAAGGGAGACTGGTAGCTGGGTTTTAAGTTGCTACTGTCTGTAACCTAGTATTAGCAGCTGCCAGAAGGAGCACTTCATAAAAAGTGAATCAGCTAGCAGATACATGTTGGATTAAAGTATATTTAAGCGATGCAGACAGAGCATGGGGTACATGTACATTTAAAAGGTTTCCCAAGACTGTATCTGTCATGTTTGCTGCTGACTTTGCTGTAGCGGCCACTGCCCTAAGATATGGGGAGTAGGCTCTGGCTAAGGGGTCCAGTTGTAGGCTATAGTAACCCACAGGTCTATTTTGTAGCCCATGTTTCTAGGTAAGACCAATTAACGTATTGCCAGAAATTTTATGAACAAAAAGTGAAAAGTCCAAACGATAGTTAGGAAATCCTAAAGCTGTGTTTTAATCAAAGCTTCTTTTAATTTAGTTACCATCTCTTGACTCTTCCAGGTAAGATAGAATGGATTAGGCTCAGAGGCTTTCAAATATTCATATCAAGTTTGTGTCATTAAGGAATAATTAGAAATTCAAGCTCAACAATAACTACAAAGACCTAGAAATCCCCTTAATTTTTTTCTTTGTCTTAGGCAAGGGATAAGTGGCAATAGCCTCTTTTCTCTTGGGGTCAATATAAATGACTTCTGCAGAGATTCAATGACCTAGATATTTGAAAGAAGGCTAAGCGAATTGCAAATTTTCCTTTGAAACTTCATGTCCACCAAGGGCTAAATGTTTTAATAACTTAATACTATCCTAACAGAGTAGATTTATTTGGAAATTGCAAAGGCTGCAAATCTGCATGTAAAATTTGAGGACAAAAATTGGGAACCTCTGTATAACCCTGGGGCATGACATTCTAAGTTAGTTGTTGATGTTCCTAAGTAAAAGTAAACATGTATCTACTTTTGGGGTCAACACAAATGTTGAAAAATGCACTACAAATATCTACAACAGTAAAGCACACAGCTCTGAAGAGACCATTAGAAAGTTGTAGGTGTGGATTGGAAACAACAGGGCACTTAGGAATAACAATGCGATTTATTGCACTTAGGTCTGACCAAATCTCCAACACCTTCTATGAGGTGTCTTAACTGGAAGGATAGGGGTGTTGCAAGGGCTAGTAATCCTTTAAACAAGTAATCCTTTAGAAAGAAATTCTTGAATAATAGGAATTATCCATTCTTTTGCTTCTCGTTTAAGTGGGTGTCGTGGGATCTTAGGCACGTGCTTAGATGTGTCCACTTGGATTTTAACAGGTTCAGCAGACAAAATTTTACCAATGTCTACATGGTTTATGGTGCACAAAGTTTTAGGGACTTGAGAGATAACTTCAGGGGAGAGACGATCTATTGAAACAGAACTTTGATGAGGCACTGTAAAGGCTTGCATATAGCAAATAACCTCTTCCTTTTGACTGTTGTCTGTTCCCTGATTTTTGCTTGTCAGGCAAGACTAATAATATTCCCCCTTTTCACTAAATTGTAGATGGCAGTTCCATTTAGATAAAATATCTCTTCCTAATAAATCAACAGGTGTTTCAGGAGCAGCAGGAAGGGATGAAAATCTTCCATGGAGCCAAGAGATTGGTACCAGTTGAGAATGAAATAGTGTTTGTACTTTATTTGTAACTCCCACTATATTGAAGTCATTTTACACAGGAGCAGGGTCTTTTTTAGGCAAGTGGGATTTATCGCAGCTAAGGTAAGTCCCAAATCAATTAAAAATTGGCAAGGTTCTCCATTAGCATACATAGTTGTTTCTCCTTGAGAGTTTAGAGCTACATAGGAAAAGTCCCTGTTTGGTCCCTGGAGCCCCTTCATTCTGAATCAGGGAAAGGAAGAACCACTGAGATGGAAACCTTCTGTTTATTCTTTAACTTAAAGCATTCGCTTTTCTAATGACCACGGTTTTTACAATAGTTGTCGAAATGAGGTTTTTTTTTTTTTTTTTTTTTCTTTTTCCGTTTTGATCTATTGGAGGATTTAAAACCATTTATCAGAGTAGGGTCATATAGCTGTTGTAATTAGAGGACCGTTAACTTATTTAACTTGTTAGTTTGGGCCGTTTGCTTTGTTTCTAAGGTCTAAGAAAGCTCATGAGCTAAAGTAGTTAATTCTTCAGTACACACTGCTTTCCAATCTAAAAGGTACTTCTTGACTGATGTTGAAATTTCAGGCTTGAGGCCACAAATAAACACTGCATTAAAAGTTCCTTTTGTTCCCTCAACTGATGGGTTCAACCCAGAATGTTCTGAGAACTTCTGAAATAATATGGATTGAAAATCATATACACTTTAATTTCTGTGTTGTGTACAAGAAAGAACTTTTGTCCAGTCGATTTGGGTGGGCCTTAAGGATTTTGTTGTGCAGCTCATTGGCTTAGCCTTTAGCTTCTTTGAGAAGGACATTGGCTGTTTGGTCTGTATTCAAAGCTAAAACATTTTGAGGTTTTTCTATTCAGCACATTCTAACCATAATTTTGCTTCCTTAGGGCCAACTAACATATGGATTGTTATAAATCAGCCAATCAGAGCATTAATAAGGACCTTGAATTCTTTAGTAAATCTATGAGGTTCCTCACATCATGAATAAGATCCTCTGTCTTTGAATCTTTAGTATATTATCTCAAAAAGAAGAGAAGCTCAGGTAGAGAATTTTTAGAAGGACAAAAAGGCAGAGGAGAATATAGAGGAGAGGTTGCTGGCATGGATGCAGAGCAAGCTGCAGCAAGGGGTATAAGTAGAGCAGAGCTCTGGCTTTCTAATTCTTTATTTTTCTTAGTTAATTTAGAATCTGCTTCCTGTAATTCTTTATTCTGTTCAGTCAATTTAGATACAGAATTCTGCAAAGAAGAATACTATACTCTGTTGGTGGTGCTTCTTGGCTTCAAATTGCTAGTCATAAAAAATGTCCCATTGCAATATTTTTTTTTTTAATCCGGGACTTCCTCAGTTCTAATTCACTGTGAAGACAATTCAGTCAAGCAAGTTTGAAAGTTCCATAATTTGGCCACTCGTTCAAACTGATTTTTTGTAAAATCATGCCAAGTAGACAAAAATAAGGAAGAGGAAGAATCGTAATGCTTACTTATATAATGAGCAGGAGTTTTCGGAGGAAACTCCATCTTGCTCTTTAAATTGACATTCTCCATATTTACCGAGGCAGTGTAAATTAGCTTTGGAAGCTTTTTAGACAAAAGGTCAGAGCTCTTAGCTTCTCAAAACCTGCTAAATTCCTTTAACGAAAGAGTGGCACAGAGTTTGGAAATGTGGCTTCTCATGGATCTGAGGTCCTTAAACAATGACCCTAAGGTACCTGGAACAAAGGAACTTATGTTCTGTTCAAAAGACAGAGAAACAAGAGAAAGACAAATTCTTCAATAAAAGTCAAAGTGCCTCTATGCAAAGTGAGTGGGCTCTGACCCCAGAGGTATTTACCTGCCGCAGCTCCTGGGATCCTGCAAAAGGTGTTCGGGCCCACGATTCCTTTCTGGTGCCAGAAGCTCCAATTTTCTTACTGTACCGGTTGCTGCAGAGGTAAAATCCCCTGAATCCCTTCGTGGCCACCAATAAATGTCCTAGTGGAGTCACTGGACCAACACTCTCATTTGATATTAAAAAGCAATAAAATCTATTGACGAAATGAACTGCGAGAGAGCATGCATTCAGTTTGGCTGTAACGGTATGCTCTCTGTCTTACAGGCAAAAGAAAGAGATATCTAACAAGTAGAGAGAGTACAGATAACAATTTCACATCAAAGCAATGGCAGGAATGGAGGTGACATTTATAAGAGTGGCAATTCACTGTGAAACTTTCTTTACTCTGTCCTCTAACACAAATCTCTCATTTTTGATACAATTTAACTAAGTTAAAATTTCTAAAATGAAAAGTATAAACAATTTCGACATGAAAGTTTAGTTATATGGAAGTTTAGTGATATATTTGTAGCTGGGCCGACTTAACTGTAATCTTTAGATATAGAATGACCATTAGTTAGGAAAGTATAAATAAACTCTGCTTATTTAACTGATGGAAACCCTGGTGGTGTAGTGGTTAAGTGCTACGGCTGCTAACCTAAAAGGCTGGCAGTTCAAATCCATCAGGTGCTGCTTGGAAACTCTATGGGGCAGTTCTACTCTGGTCGCTATGAGCCAGACTCAATGGCAATGGGTTTTTTGGTTATTTAACTGAGAGAAGAGATAATGCCTAGGCTCTGGCTGAGAAAAAATTTTTAAGGTAGTAAGGTACAAGTAAGTTGCATGAGGAAGTGGCCCAAATGCCCATGGTCTCCACTCCTGTCACATTACCTTCCATCTCCCAGTCTGCACCTATGGCCTTGTGGGGAGTTCCTTATGATCAGTTGACTGAGGAAGAGAAAACTCATGCCTGGTTTACAGATGGTTCTGTGCGATAGGCAGGCACCACTCAAAAGTGGACTGCGGCAGCACTACAGCCCCTTCTGGGACCTCCCTGAAGGACAGTGGTGAAGGGAAATCCTCTCAGTGGGCAGAACTTCAAGCAGTGCACCTGGTTGTTCACTTTGCTTGGAAGGAGAAATGGGCAGATGTGCGATTATATACTGATTCATAGGCTGTGGCCAATGGTTTGGCTGGATGGTTAGGGACTTGGAAGGAATATGATTGGAAAATTGGAGACAAGGATTTATGGGGAAGAGGTATGTGGATAGACCCCTCCAAATGTGCTAAAGAAGTGAAAATATTTGTGTCTCATGTGAATGCTCACCGAAGGGTGACCTCAGCAGAGGATGATTTTAACAATCAAGTGGATAGGATGACGTTTTATGTGGAAACCAGTCATCCTCTTTCCCCAGCTACTCCCGTCATTGCTCAATGAGCTCATGAACAAAGTGGCTGTCCTAGTCATCTAGTGCTGCTACAACAGAAATACTACAAGTGGATGGCTTTAACAAAGAGAAATTTATTTCCTCACAGTCAAAGTAGGCTAAAAGTCCAAATTCAGGGTGTCAGCTCCAGGGGAAGCCTTTTTCTCTCTATCGGCCTTTTTCTCTTC
>NW_004443953.1:26374097-26398793 GCF_000243295.1 Trichechus manatus latirostris
CACATCACTGATTCCATTGAACTGGAAGTTAAGAATGCCACCTGGCCACTTTGGGCTCCTTATGCCTCTGGATCAACAGGCAAAGAAGGGAGTTAGCCTACTGGCTGCTGTGATTGATCCTGATTACCAAGAGGAAATCAGATTGATATTACATAATGGAGGTTAAGAAAAGTATGTCTGGAATGCAGGAGATTCCTTAGGGTGTCTCTTAGTACTACCATGCCCTGTGATTAAAGTCAATGGAAAACTACAGCAACCTAATTCTGACAAGACTACTAATGACCCAGACTCTTCAGGAATGAAGGTTTGGGTCACCCCACCAGGCAAATAACCATGACCTGCCGAGGTGCTTGCTGAGGGCAAAGGGAATACAGAATGGGTGGAGGAAGAAGGTAGTTTTAAATACCAGTTACGGCCACGTGACCAGTTGCAGAAATGGGGACTGTAATTGTTAAGAGTATTTCTGCTTCGTATGTATGCATCAAATATTTTTGTTTCCTTCACTTATAAAATATAAGCTTTAAACGGGGCTAGTGCGTTTTCGATTTTATGTGTGTTAGTTGTATCATGTTAGGCACAAGTATGACTTTCTAATTGTCTTTATTCAGAGATTATGTATGGTTTAAGGAGATGTGTACATGTGCCAAGTTGACAAGGGGTGAACTGTGATGGTTAAGACTGTGTGTCAACTTGGCTGGGCCATGATTCTCAGTGTTTAATGTAATCACTCCCATGATTGAATATGCTGTGAGTAGCCAATCAGATGAAAGAGAGTCTCCTTGGGGGTGTGGCCCGCATCTGAGTATAAGCAGACATTCTGGCTTTTTGCTCTCTCTGGATCCTGCAGCTGCCTCCTGTCGTCTCATCTCCGGTTCTTGGGACTTGAGCTGTCAGCTTATCTGCCAAACCTGGGATTTGTCGATCTGCACAGCCTGTGAGCGGAAGCCTTGCTCTCCAAACTGCTGACCTTGGGCTTGCCAGCTTCTGTGGCTGTGTGACTTGGGAGAGGCCTCTACCCTGATCCACGGACTTGGGACGTTCTAGCCTCCACAATCGCGTGAGCTGTTTCCTTGATATAAATCTCTCTCTATATATATATTTATACACTTTACTGGTTTTGCTTCTCTAGAGAACCCAGCCTAAGACAGTAGTTAAAACAACACGCTTATCTATAGGCTCTAGTTTATTTTAACAACTCAGTGAAGCTTTCTCTAAGGTCACCTGCAGGAATGCTGTCAACACAACAACCATGACTGAGCTTTGCTTTTTAAAAGACAACTTTAATAGAAGCTGAATAGTTACCATGAGAGTAGAAGAAAAACTTCCAGCATGGAGTGTTTAATTTTAGTTCTGAAATCTCCCCAACAAGGCATACCGGCACCTCAAACTTTAAAAGTTCCTTACACAAACCAATCATAATAAAATTATAACCTACTTTCCCTTTTTGGCTTTTGAAACTTTGGGAACAAAGTAATAAGGTAAGTTGTGGGTAAAGTGGTGTTAGGCAATGGTCTGTTGTAATAATCAGTTTTGTGATTATTATATTCAATCCATGGAGCTCTCTTAGAGTTTATCAAATTTTCAGTTCCATTTCAAAGGACATCATATAAAATTAAGTTCACTACCTGCTGAGTCCAGATAATACCTGCACCACGACCCCTTAAAAAAACCCTGAACTTTGTTCTGTTACTTTGATTTTAAAAATAAGAAAGAAGAATTGAATATTATTTCTCTCTTCAATTCGTACCTTGGCTATGTTTTTTAATGGCAAGTAACAGAAACCAACGCTGGCAGCCAACTTTCAGGGAAGGAATGTGTTTAAAAAAATCTTTGAAAAACTCATGGACTTGGAAAGAGCTAAGCACCAGGATAGCCCTAGAGTCTTCTAGAATGAACTTTACAAGTTTCAGCCTCATTCTCTCTGTTAAAATTTTAAACTTCAAGGATAGAAAATCTATTTGGACTTGCTTGGGTCAGAGTCCCTACCCTTGATCTAAGATGCAACAAGGAGCACAGGCGGGAAAAAACAGATGTGGCCTCTGGGGGAAATCCTTTTAATGCATCCCAGTGCAAGGCCCTTTGTAATCTTGGCTGAGCTGGAGTCCAAAGTTGCATGATACAAGGGCAGTGTTTCTCGTTTGATCATTAAAAATTATTGCTGGGAGGAATGTACAAGAGTGTAAAAAACAACATTTAAGGAAAGATTGTGTATCTGTAGAGGGAGGTATTTTAAGAGAGGGAAACTAAAGGGGGGTGGATGATAATAACATTTTGCTGGTAGTTCTTTTCAGACTCAAAGGCTTTGTTTTGCTCCAAGTATATTACAACTAGAATTATACAATCTAGGTAAGCCACCCAGATCTAGATCTCTGATAACATCCCCAAGCCAGAGGCAGTGAGGAAACAGGATCACAGAGAACTAAGTTCAGGAAAGGGGGTGGGAACCAGAAGACAATGTCTGCATCCTAGAGCAGGACCAGCTCAGATTCTAAGGTCTTTCAAGTAATCAAAGATTGGGAATTCTTAGCCTCCCTCAATGCTACGAAAGAAAAATGATTTATACTTTAGAAAATGAAGTGAAATATTCTATTCGAACTATCAGGTTGCACACAAATTCATACGCTCTTCCCCTGTTGGGACATTTTTGGGGAAATAACTATCTTAGTAGTTATTGATATGTACATTAATATGTGTTTTAAAACTCAAAATAATTATGCGACTTACTTGATTTTGGGTAAGAAATAACAAAGATATCACTGTCCAAGCAGCAATTCATAAAGAGGGTACCATATGGCATGGATACTAATACAAGATTGTTTTGAATGGACAATATACTGGAACATAGTATTTGTTAAAAAATTTTCTTTGACATAGCAAGTTAATTTATACATAACCCCCAACATAATTTATAGTATATTTTAAAGTTCTTGGTTTACTTCTTTTTTATATGAAAAATTTTTATGGAAAGTAAAGAATTCATAAATGTAATTTAACAGAACATTTTGTACAAAGTATCATGCTATTACACAGAAGATATTACTTAACCAGCTATGGTATTTAGATTAATTTATAACTATTGACATAATCCTTTTCTACTCATGCAACATAAATAAATCATCAATAATAATACAGGCCAGCCAGATTTTTTAGATATCTAAAAAAAGTAATAAATTATGGCAGATTATCAATCTAGGTAATTAAATCAAGATATTAAATGTAATTATCTCTTGACTCATAAATTTTACATCCAGAAATTTATCTCATATATATATATATAAACACATACATATATACCTACATATGTATATACCCACACATATATACATATTATATACACATTGAACTAAGCAAATATAACTATGCTAGGGTGTATAGTGCTACATTGATTCTAAAAATAAGAAATTGAAAAATTAAGTCTCAGTCAGTAGTCATTTGAGTTAAATAAGTTATGGTATTTATTTAATACCTAATTTGTTACACTTGATTTATATCATTATTATTATCAAGTATAAAAAAGTAAGTTGTAGGACAGTACCTAATATGATCCCACTTGCTTCTTTAAAATATATACTCATAACTACATTTGTTCGTTACTAGCTTAATCAATAATATAAGCTACACAGTGGAAAATACATTCTTTTTTAAATTAAATAAGTTCATGCATTTTTATCAACGAGTGTAGAAATGTGCACTATTGTGACGTTCGTATTTGATTAAGGGATTCCAGATTGGATGTTGTCTTAGGCTGGGATCTCTAGAGGAGAAAAACCAGTGAAGCTTATATATATATATAGAGAGAGAGAGAGATTTATTTCAAGGAAATGACTCTTGTAGTTGTGGAGGCTGGCAAGTCCAAATCCAAGGGTCATATGTCAGGCTGGAGGCTCCTCCTGATTCACTCGGTTATAGGGACTGACAAACACCAAATTGGCAGGTCAGACTGCAGGCTGCTGTCTTATGTCCCAAGAACTTAAGTCAGAAAATTACGAGTCAGATGTAGAATCCAGAGAGGGTGAGCTTTGCCAGAACATCCATATATATTGGATGGAGGCCACACCTCCAAGAAAACTCCCCTTTCAGTTGATTGGCTGCTGACATCAGATCACAAAATGGAGGATGATTACATAATATCTGCCAAACCACTAAAAATCATGGCCTAGTCAAGTTGATACATAATCTTATCCATCACAGATGTGCATCATTTTTATTCACATAATATTTGGACTGCTTAATTTTTTATTATGAGCCTATATTATTGTTATTATTATTGCTTGCAAAAGCTGGACCAATGAATAAGGAACACAGAAGAAGAACTGATGCCTTTGGATTATGGTGCTGGCAAAGAATATTGAACATTGAATATGCCACGGACTGCCAAAAAAACAAACAACTAGAATGCTTCCCATCCTTGATTCTAAGAAGTAGTCTGGCTCTACTTCTTCCAAGACCACAGCCTTCAGTATGGATTACACTTCAACATAAAGAAAACAAAAATTCTCACAAATGAACTAGTAAGCAACGTCAGGATAAACAGAGAAAATATTGAAATTGTCAAGGATTTCATTTTACTTGGATCCATAATCAATACCCATGGAAGCAGCAGTCAAGAAATCAAACAACGCATTACATTGGGAAAGTCTGCTGCAAAAGACCTCTTTAAAGTGTTCAGAAGCAAAGGTGTTACTTTAAGGACTAACGTACGCCTGACTCAAGCCATGGTGTCTTCAATCGCCTCATATGCATGTGAAAGCTGGGCAATGAATAACGAACACAGAAGAACTGATGTCTTTGAATTATGGTGTTGGCGAAGAGTATTGAATACACCATGGACTGCCAGAAGAATAAACAAATCCGTCTTGGAAGAAGTAAAGCCAGAATGCTCCTTAGAAGTGAGAATAGCAAGACTTCGTCTCACACACTTCGGACAAGTTATCAAGAGCGATCAGTACCTGGAGAAGCGCATCATGCTTGGTAAAGTAGATGGTCAGTGAAAAAGAAGACCCTCGATGAGATGGACTGACACAGTGGCTGCAACAATGGGCTGAAGCATAACAACAATTGTTGTCGGGATGGCACAGGACCCGGCAGTGTTTCATTCTGTTGTACATAGGGTCACTATGAGTTGGAACTGACTCAAAGGCACCTAACAACAACAACAATGGCAATTGGCTCTGGTAAGAGCTGCCATTATTACCCAACTACAATGTCATTTCGAATCACATGGTTTTGTCCTCTTTTGCTAGAGGCACATACTGTTGTTTTTGTTGCTGCTGGTGTTTTTATAGTGGCTAATTTTTTCAAATTTTCTGATGTTTTAGCTACGATGTAGTAATTTGTATTTGTGAACCTATATCAAGAACTTTTTTAGGAATGAAGTAGTAATTAAAGGAAAAAAAGGAGAAAAATCAAAAAAGACTTTCTGTTCAATTACTAATAATGTAATTCAAATGTTACAATTTTGTTGTTGGTATTCATATAATCTAACAAATATTCTTTAAAGCAACTTACAACTATATTTATCACATATAATTTTATGATTAAAATTGTTAATAAACTTTACTAAGGATTCCGTATTGTCTAGTAAGGGAGGAGGTACATGCGGGGGCAGGTTACACCATAGTTGACCTAACTAGGTGCCACCAACCCTACTGACGCCACTCTGGGGTAGTTCTACTCTACCTTATTAGGTTTTGATGGTTGATATCAATTTGACAGCACACAGCAACAACAACAATAAGTTTTTCTTAAGCATAGTACCATGTCCTATGAAATCCCTACATCATTAATTTGTTCCATAATTTTTTTTTTAAATATAGATGGTGCAAAAGGGATTCAGGTCTAATTATAATCCACTATACATAAAATGGAAACCCTGGTGGCTAAGTGGTTAAGTGCTGCGGCTGCTAACCAAAAGGTCGGCAGTTCAAATCCACCAGGTGCTCCTTGGAAACTATGGTGCCGTTCTACTGTGTCCTATAGGGTCGCTATGAGTTGGAATTGACTTGATGGCAACAGATTTGATGTGTTTTTAATACATAAAATAAAATTAAATCAATACGATGGTCCTTTGTTACAAGATTATAATCTAAGTCAGCATTGGGTTGTAAGGCTAATTGTTCATAATGAATAGATAAATTTACTTCATAGAAAATCTTAAAATGAAGATAAGAAAACAATTGGCAAATAACAGAAATATTCTAAGTTTTTGTCATCCCCTTGCCAGGATATGTAGAAACCAGGGAAACTGATTATTGCAGAAGACTTTCTCCATAATGACAACCATCCAGTAAATTTTACATCATGAGATGGTATTTCACTTCTCTTTCAGATGGTTGGCACTGTATATTCACTGATTATAACTGAACCAGCTAAGTGAAACAGAAAACAAGTAAGTTTATATTTAGGGCTGAAAGAATTGTTATCAACCCAGCCCAAATCAGCAAATTTCCCATACAGTTTTCTCATTTGATAGTAAATTTCATAGTTATACCTGATAGTTTTGCCATATTAGTGGAATTGGAAAGAAATATAACTGAATTGAATACGTAAACACTCAGGAAAAAAATCTCTTTACATACAGTGGTTACTAAATCTTGTAGATACTGACTTTTGATTACTCTGTATATAATTAGCTACTTAGCCGCATCAGATATGTTGCTTCCTTGCAAATGCTTCCACTTACCTTGCAATTAAATGACAGACACAAAGCAATGAACAGTATTACACTTTCTTTTAAATGTTTCAGAGCAATGGAATTTCTTGCCCCGTCTTTATGCTCATTAGTCTTTGTATCACTGAGCAGAGGTGCTAAAGAGAAGACTCATTTTTCTTTTCTAACACAGTGATGGTCTTCTGTCCATTCTTTTTTGTAGGCCATATGAACATAATTTGCTCTGGGATCTTCTTTCATGTTTTCAATTGTAGCCTGTTTCACTACAGATTTCCACATCCTCTTTACTCAACTGCTTTCCAATGATTTGTTGATTTTTAACACAGTGCTTCTGAGGTCCTGAAATATGTTAAGTAGATCACACATGAATACCAAAACAAAGAGATAATATGCATATCAGAGGAAAGGCCCACATGCACTGGATGTGTGAATAAGGATACAGTAAGGCAAATACAGCTTAAAGACGTATGAGTGTGTCCATCACAATTTAAATAGCTTGAGGAAAACATTGAGGAATCAAGGAGAAATATGAGAAGAACCTTTTAACGACACATTCTGCTCATCTCTGCCTACCTATATGCTCATGAGGCCTACCTTGACCATCCTATTAAATAATGCAACTTGTCCATTATCCCCGCCATGCATGTCTGATGATCACTTCCTGCTCATTTTTAATATTTTTTCCAGGGCACTCATCTCCTTCTAATATATTAAACAATTTGCTCAATTATGTTTATTCTGTAGTGTGTTTTTCTCTACTGGTATGTTAGTTTTAAGAGAAGAGGAAATTCTTTCACTTATGTTCATCACTTAGAACAGTGTCCAGCATGTGCTGGCACCCAATAAATAATTGCTAGAGGAAAGAATAAATGGATAAATTACTATTTTCTAACTTAAACGAAGGGAATATGAAGGTGAAGAATACATTTAAACAATGTTTTTTTTAATCTTCTAGTCAAGTTTCACTCATTGGTAAGCTAAAATTTTTTTTTTGTATAAATGGTCTTACTCAAGTATACTTTAAAAGTACGTGCACTGGTGATGGTTACTCAATAGGGTGAATGTAATTAATGTTAGTGAACTTTATGTTAAACATGGTTGAATTTACAAATGTTTTGTTATATATCTTTAACCAAAATTTTAAAAAAAGTATGTACTCAGTCAATATCCAAAAGTTACAGCTTATATGTTTACATTTCCTGAATATTCTTGAAATAAAATCATGCTGATGGAGAGTAGGTTAGTTGTTGTCAAGGATTGTGGTAGTGGCTATGCAAAACTGCATATATGATAAAATTCCATAGAACATATACACACACAAAGAAGTACTTACAATACTGATGAAATCTAAATAAGAACCAGAAACTGTTCCAATGTCAATTTCTTGGTTTAGATTCACATACTCTAGTTACGCAAGATGTTACCATGAGGGAAGATGGATTAAGAGTGCATGGGACACCCTGTACATTTATTTTGGCTACTTTGTGTGAATTTATAACTATTTCAAAGTAAGAAGTTTAAAAATGCCAAGTTTGAATTATGCCATAGAAAATATGTATTCAAATATATATATTATTTCCATGTTACAAGCTGATTTGTAAATAACTTTATTAGAGTCCACTCAAGCACACTACAAACCTTCTTCATTTCTTCATAGGTAATGAAGAGAATATTGAAGTCATCCTTATGGGTGTGCCAGCCTCTAATATGATCAAACCAGGAACTGCCAATCACTAGTGAAAACAAACAATAAATAAATCAGAAATTCAAAAATCTAACAGCAAGACCCAAAAGAAAGTACAATTCCATGCACACTATCCAGATGGTTTTACCTTTCTGGATTGTGTTCTACCAACCAATAGTTCTTCTACCTGACAGAAAAGACCAAATACAAACTCTCACTGGTCAGAAATACAGCAGAGACACAGGAGTGAGCAAAGACTCAAGAAGGCCTTTCACTGTCACAATTTACCTGTTGTGACCCTGGTCAATGGGCTGAACTGTGTTGAGACTCATCTCCTTCTATACCATGAGGCAGTAAAAATATCTACTGATGTGACAGCACCCTGCACTCATCACACCAAGGCAGCATGCAATACATATTTCCTGTGCTTGTTATTTAAATAACTAGTTATGATGCTTCTCCTAATAGTAAGGACATGGGATTTTTGTAAAGTCACTACATTATTATTTCTTTCCAGATTATGACCTTTTATCCTTGCCATTATTCCCTTTGAGGGTCTCTTTCATGGTATGGAATCCTGAATATTGTCATAAATGACATATTTTGTGTCCTCTGCTCTGACCATGTTACTTTCCTCCTGAATATCTCATTGCCTACTACCCGAAAGTCACCAAGCTGGATGCTTGCTATATTTAATTAATAGGTTAAATATTACCTTCACTACTGCAAAAATTTTCCAGAAATTCCTCTATTGTCTTTGGCTTCAAGATTAGACTGTTTTTGAAAACAGAAAATAAGATGTCATCCCATCTTTAGGGTTTCCAAATATATACACAATCTGAAAGTAAAGCAAGGTAATTTTAGCTGTCCTAGATATACAATAATTATAAATGTTATTAAACATATTACATTTGATGAAACTATTAAGAGGTTTTAAGTAATAAATTAGGATATTGAGGTAAATTCTCCTAAACCCAAATAATTCCAGGTTTTATATTTGTCAGCCATACTTCCTCCTCCCAGGTACTCCAGGGATCTTGAGAATGTGGTACTAGTTCAAGACTGTCTACAACCCACTTCTGATCCAATTCTTTAATGAAGATAACAGATCTCCAGATCTGAAAGATATCCTTCTAGACATTCTTGGCATCCCATGCACTTTGGAGAGGGGAAAGTAGTAGGGAAGATACACAGAGATCTGATCTATAGAGGTTTGATCTTTTATTCTTGCTGCAGCACCACAACACTACCCAAAGTTTTCAGACCTTTGACCCCACGCATTGCCCTGTGTTTCCCAAGGCCCAAGGGAGTGTGTGAAGTGCTCAAGATGGGCACTGACAAGGGTGTTATGACCCACTGTAGAGGACACACAAAGATAAAATATTAAAGGCTGTTGTGCTCTCCTAGCATGGGGAAGAGGGAAACATCCAGTATATTCGCATTCCAGTATAATAGAATTACATTTCAGGTTTCCTCACACTCAGTGGCTCCTCTCTGGTATGGTGTAAGCAGGCAACCAAACGGAAAACTAGGAGATGGAACAAAGGAGTAGAAATGGACAGGAGAAGCCACAAGATAGATCATTTGCCATTAAATTACTGACAAACTCTTTTCTAGCAATGACCATTTTTAACTAATTGAATCTATATGAACGTAGCTGTCAGGATTTAGTTTTTATGTTTTTTTGTTTCTTCCAGAAATAGAGTATGGCTCAATCAGTTAATAAAAATTGTCTCTTCAAACAAAGCATACTACAATCTACTTTTCCCTTCTTGGCTTTCAAACCTTTGGAAACCAAGTAATAAAGCACATGCCTGGTAAAGAGGCAGGGCGACAGCCTAGTATAATAGTCAATTTTCTGATTATTGTATTCAATTCATGGAGCTTTCATAGAGGTAATCAAATTTTCAGTTCCATTCTGATGGCCATCATGTAAAATTAAGTTCACTATATGATGTGTCTAGATAGTACCTGTCCAAAAAAAAAAAAATCCTGATGTTTGCACTATTAGTCTGATTTTAATAATAAGATAGAAGAACTAAATATTATCTCTCCCTGTAATTCCTACGTTGGTTAAGTTTTTTAATGGCAAGTAGCAGAAACTCTGGCAGCCAATTTTTAGAAAAGCTCAAGGAATGGAAGAAAAAGCTAAGAACCAGGAGAGCCCTAGAGTCCTCTAGAATGAACTCTAAAGTTTCAACCTCATTCTCTCTGTTAAAATTTTAAAATTCAAGGACAGAAAATCTCATTGACCCTGCTTGGGTCAAAGTCACTACTAATTTTAGCTGTAACAAGTAGCAAGGTGGGAAAAACAATTATTTCCATTGAGGAAAATCATTTTAATACAGACAACCATCCCAATGCAAGGCCCTTTGTAATCCTGGACAAAGTTGAGTACAAAGTGATATAAGTACAGTGTTTCTCCTTTGGTCATTAAGAATTCTTGCTTGCAGAAATGTACAAGAGTTCTTAAAAAGCAACATTTGATTAAAGATTGCATCATCTGTAAAGGGAGGTATTTTAAGAGAGGGAAATTAAAAGGGGGTGAGTGATGGTAACATTTTTCTGGCAGCTTTTTTTTAGACTCAAAGGCTTTTATTTTGGTTGCCAATATATTGTAACTAGAATTACATGATCTAGGTAAGCCATCCAGATCTAGAGCTCTGATAATATCCACAAGCCAGAGGCAGTAAGGAAACAGGATTATCACAGAGCTGAGTTAAGGAAAGGGAGTGTGAAGCAGAAGACAACGTCTGCATCCAAGAGTAAGTCCAGCTCACATTCTAGGTCTTTCAAGTCAATAATCAATGACTGGAAATTATTAGCTTCCCTCAATGCTATGAAAGAAAAATGATTTATACTTTAAAAAACGAAGTATAACGTTCTATTCAAACTGATTAGGATGCACACAAATTCATACACCCATCTTCTCTTTGGACATTTTTCGGGAAATAATTATCTTTTTAGTTATTGATGTGTACATTAACATGCATTTAAAAAATAAAAATAATTACACTACTTAGTGATTTTGCCAACACTCATCTGTCTGTTTTTGTACAGTTGTGGCTTGCGTGTTGCTGTAATGCTGGAAAGTATGCCACTGGTATTTCAAATACCAGCAGGGTCACTCATGGTGGACAGGTTTCAGTGGAGCTTCCAGACTAAGACAGACTAGGAGAAAGAACTTGACAGACCACTTGTGAAAAAATTGGACAGTGAAAAACTTATAAATAGCGGTGAAACATTGTCTGATATAGGGCTGGAAAATGAGCCCCTCTGGTTATAGTACTCTCAAAATATGAGTGGGGAAGAGCTACGTCCACAAAGTAGAGTGGGCCTTATTAATGTGGATAGAGTTAAACTTTTGGAACCTTGATTTGCTAGTGTGGCATGATTCAAAATGAGAAAAACAGCTTCAAACATTCATTAATGATCGAAATGTAAAATGTTCAAAGTATGAATCTAGGAAAATTGAAAGTCGTCAAAAATGAAATGGAACGCATAAACATTGATATCCTAGGTATTAGTGTGCTCAAATGGATTGAAATCCATTGTCAAAAAGAATATCTCAAAATCTATCCAGAAGGACAACCTTGTCAGTGATATGATAATATCCATACGCCTACAAGGAAGACCAGTTAACACGACTAATATTCAGATTTATGCACCAACTATTAATGCCAAAGATGAAGAAATTGAAGATTTTTACCATCATCTGCATGTCTGAAATTGATCAAACATGCAATCAAAATTCATTGGTAATTATTGGTGATTGGAATGCAAAAATTGGAAACAAAAAAAAAAAAAGAATTGGTAGTTGGAAAATATGGCCTTGGTAATAGAAATGATGCTGGAGATCACATGATAGAAGTTTGCAAGACCAGCAACTTATTCATTGCAAATACCTTTTTTCAACAACAAAAATGGCGACTACACATGTGGACCTCGCCAGATGGAATACACAGGAATCAAATCGACTACATCTGCGGAAAGAGATGATGGAGAAGCTCAGTATCATCAGTCAGATCAAGGCCAGGGGCCGACTGTGGAACAGACCATTGGTTGCTCATAGGCAAGTTCAAGTTGAAGCTGAGGAAAATTAAAACAAGTCCACAAAAGCCAAAATATGACCTTGAGCATATCCCACCTGACTTTAGAGACCATCTCAAGAATAGATTTGATGAACTGAACACTAGTGACTGAAGAAGACCAGAAGAGTTGTGGGGTGACATCAAGGTCATCATACATGAAGAAACGCCTGGAGTTAGAAAACCAAAAAAGAAGAATACACTCAGCATTCCTCAAACTGAAAGAGCTGAAGATAAAAATTCAGTCTAAGTTGTGACATTATAGAATGTTACGGGCAAAATATTGAATTTTATGCAGGTATCATCAAAAGAAGATGGAAGGAATACACAGAGTCACTGCACCAAAAAGAATTGATTGATGTTCAACCATTTCAGGAAGCAGCATAAGATCAAGAATTGATGATAATGAAGGAAGAAGTCCAAGCTGCACTGAAGGCATTGGCGAAAAACAAGGCTCCAGGAATTGACGGAATACCGATTGAGATGTTTCAACAAATGGATGCAGCATTGGAGGCGCTCACACTTCTATGCCAAGAAATTTGGAAGACAGCCATCTGGCCAACTGACTGGAAGTGATCCATGTTTGTGCCCGGTACAAAGAAAGCTGATCAAACAGAATGCTGAAATTATCACACTATATCATTAATATCATACACAAGTGAAATTTTGCTGAAGATCATTCAAACACTGTTACAGCAGTACATAGATGGGGAACTGCCAGAAATTGAAGCAGGATTCAGAAGAGGATGTAGAATGAGGAATATCATTGCTGATGTCTCTGATGGATCTTGGCTGAAATCAGAGAATACCAGAAAGGTATTTACCTGTGTTTTATTGACTATGGAAAGGCATTTGACTATGTGGATCATAACAGATTATGGATAACATTGTGAAGAATGGGAATTCCAGAACACTTAATTGTGCTCATGAGGAACCTGTACATAGACAAGAGGCAGTTGTTCGAACAGAACAAGGAGATACTGCATGGTTTAAGATCAGGAAAGTGTGCATCAGCGTTGTATCCTTTCACCATACCTCTTAAATTTTTATGCTGCGTAAATAATCCGAGAAACTGGCCTATACGAAGAAGAAAGGGGAATCACGATTAGAGGAAGACTCATTAATAACCTGTGTGCAGATGACACAACATTGCTTGCTGAAAATGAAGAGGACTTGAAGTACTTACTGATGAAGATCAAAGGCTACAGTTTTCAGTATAGATTATACCTCACCATAAGAAAACAAAATTCCTCACAACTGAACCAATAAGCAACATCATGATAAAGGGAGAAAATACTGAAGTTTTCAAGGATTTCATTTTACTTGGATCCACAATCAATGCCAATGGAAGCAGTATTCAATAAATCAAATGACCTATTACAATGGGCAAATCTACTGCAAGAGAACTCCTTAAAGTATTAAAAAGCAAACATGTCACTTTAAGGACTAAGGGGTGCCTAACCCAAGCCCTGATATTTTTGTACACATGTGAAAACTGGGCAATGAATAAGGAAGACCGAAGAAGGATTGCTGCCTTTGAATTATGGTGTTGGTGAAGAATATTGAATACACCACGAACTTCCAGAAGAGCAAACAGGTCTGTCTTGGAAGAAGTACAGACCTTCTAAGTGCTTCTTAGAAGCAAGGATGGAGACACTTTGCCTCACGTACTTTGGATATATTATCAGGAGGGACCAATCCCTGGAGAAGGATGTCATGTTTGGTAAAGTAGAGCATCAGTGAAAGAGAGGAAGACCCTCAACGAGATGAATTGACATAGTGGCTGCAATAATGGGCTCAGGTATAGCAACAATTGTGAAGATAGCGCAGGATCCTGCAGTGTTTTGTTCTGTTGTACATAGGGTCGCTGTGAGTCGGAACCATCTTGATGGCACCTAACAACATCAACAACAACAGGCAGGGTCTTGGGACCTATAACTGAAGCCATATTTAACTACTAAGTAAACAAGAAGGAGGAAATTTAACTTATACTAATTATCGTAATAGACAATAATCCCAAAACATTTTTATTTTGAGACACCTTAAAGCAATATTATAAATAGTGATTTGTGCAGGGAAGACTTTCAGGGACTGCTTCTCACCTCTCAGTCTCAGCATTGAGCTGTTTTTTCTCAACTTGCTTCCAAGAGTCTGCCTCAGAGCCTGGTATCTTCAGTCTCTCTCTTTGCCTGGCTTTTTCTGCCTGATGACCCCAATGACTAATTCCTGATTTTTATTTCATTTTCTATTCTACATATTTCCTCTCAGGCTGCCCACTTTTATGTCATGTTCTGTATTCTGAGAATACATTCTGTAACTGCCCCCATTCATGCAGTCTGTTTGATGGTTAAACACTCTAAGCCCATTTCCAGTGTCCTGGCTTCATGATTGCTTCAAATGAGTCAATCAAGTGGTGGCTCTTCCAACTTCTAAACCTTTGAAACCAAGTCCACTCTAATTGGAATTAATCTAAGTACTTATCATAAGAATTTCTCAAATCCCACTAAGGGCCAAAGTGTCGTTTTTCCCTTTCTCTATATATGTGGGGTCACAGGCTCTCTTTTAGGTTTTTATGACAAACACCATTTCTTTACGTAGAGATCATAGGAAAAGTGAGGAAACATGGAGAAGGTAAAAAAGATTAAAAATTACTTCTGCAAAGAACATCTTTTTCTATGTGTGTTTATTAGCTAATGCCTGATGAGCAGGACTGAGGAATGAAATACATACGTAGCCATAGAAGACACTTAAAAAAGTACCAAATATGAAGCAGAAGAAATCACAGGGAAGGAGTCAAAGAATAAATCTGTGTGACAAATGTCCATGGAGTTTGGAATGGATCGTCTCCTTAAAAGGAAAATAGAAGCAATATTTGTTGTCTTTTACCCATGTTGTTGTTGTTGTTAGGTGCCGTCGAGTCGGTTCCGACTCAGAGACTTCATGTACAACAGAACGAAACACTGCCCGCTCCTGCGTCATCCCCACAATCATTGTTATGCTTGAGCTCATTGTTGCAGCCACTGTGTCAGTCCGTCTCATCGAAGGTCTTCCTGTTTTTCACTGACCCTCTACTCCAACAAGTATGATGTCCTTCTCCAGGGATGGTCCCTCCCTATAACATGTCCAAAGTATGTGAGAAGAAGTCTTGCCATCCTGGCTTCTAATGAGCATTCTTCTTCCAAGGCAGATTTATTTGTTCTTCTGGCAGTCCATTCAATATTCTTCGCCAACACCGTAATTCAAAGGCATCAATTCGTCTTAGGTCCTCCTCATTCATTGTCTGGCTTTCACATGCATATGAGGCAATTGGAAACACCATGGCTTGGGTCAGGTGCACCTTAGTCCTTAAAGTGACATCTTTGCTTTTTAACACTTTAAAGAGATCTTTTGCAGCAGATTTGCCCAATGCAATGCATCGTTTGATTTCTTGACTGCTGCTTCCATCAATGTTGATTGTGGATCAAAATAAGGTGCCTGCAGCCCACCAAGGGGATTGGACAGCCTGCTAATTATGCAAATAAAGTGCATGGAGCCCTTTTGGTGGTGAAACCGTTAAAATAAGGTATATTCCCTAACGAGGGAATTGGTTAGCTTTGCCATCCCGATAATCTTGTTGTTGTTGTTGTTTTTAGGTGCCATCAAGTTGGTTCTGACTCATAGTGACACTATGTACAACAAAACAAAACACTGCACAGTCCTGCGCCATCCTCACAATCGTTATTATATGTGAGCCCATTGTTGCAGCCACTGTGTCAATCCATGTCGTGGAGGGTCTTCCACTTTTTGGCGGACCCTCTACTTTACCCAGCTCTGTTGGTGGAACTAGGCATGCCCACCCAGAGAGAGAGAGCTGAGATCTGTCAGGCAGGATGCTTCCTGGTGGACTGGGGTGCTTCCAAGAACTTATTAGCAGAGTTAAAGAGCATTGTAACACTTTCCAGAACAGGGCAGAGGCCAGAGCTGAGGGCCAAGGGAGAGGCCTGCCTGCAGGCACAGCTGAGAAGCTGTCCTGGTTGAAGAACTGTATCCTGACTTGTTCCTGATCCTGAATTGTAAACTGTTACTTCCCTAATAAACCTCATAACTATGAGTAAGATCTGTGTGGCCATTGCAACAAATTATAAAAGCCAGTAGAGAAGTAGAGGGTGCAGTATGAGGAACAACTGGTGTCTGGATTGGTAGAAACATCGGAGGGTGGAGGTATGTTTGACCTCAGCCGCATAGGGATCAGTCTTAGACAAATGATCTTGATTCTCTCTCCTCCCCCTTGTGAAGTTAGATGAAGTCTGACGCCATCATGCCATTTACACAGCCACAAACCTCAAATTCTACATCTCTAAATTGATTGCTTTCCTACACTCCAAAAGGACTATTTTATGCTTTCTTTTCTCTCCATAAACCCTCAACAATAAACCCTCCGGTGGCTTCCACTTGTGATTGACCTAGAAGGTCCACCATAATCCAGAGGTTCCAAATCCGCCCAGCTCATTACATGCTCCCATACATCTTGCTTATTGTGTTTCAGGTACCCTGGCCCTCTTGAGACTCTATAATCACTCTAAACACACTCTTAAATTGGGGCTTTAGTACCTCCTATTCCTTTTTGCCAGGAATATTCTACCTTTAGATCTACCCATGTCTGACTCCTTTTTCTTTTAGGTATCAGCACACACACACACACACGCACACACACACACAAAAAAAAAAAACCTCCTCAGAGAGGTTCTAGACAGCTTCTAGCCCCATTCATCTTCATTACATTATCCGTTTTCTTTTTGTTTAGGTCAGCTTCCCCAGGAAGCAGACTGAGATGTAGACTAGTATGTAGGGAGTATATTAGGGAGTGTTCTTGCATCAAGGGATCTTGGGAGCAGGGAAGAAGGCAGTACTGGACAGACAGAGAAGCTGGGCTACGATGCAGTCTTAATAAAGACCTCAGCCAACCCCAGTAGGGAACTCTGAAGCTGTGATAGACCTTTAGAGTTGTCTCAGGTTGAGGCAAAGGGCCAGGCCTGTAAGCCTCTGCATCACCAGTCATTGCAGGTGGGCTGCCACCAGGGAAGGAGCATGAATTTGGGTGAGGTGACCCTCTTCAACTGAAGGGAATTTCCAGAGAGGGATTCACTGAGAGTTCTCAGCCAACAGCACTCCCAGCAGCTGGAGAATAAGTCCTTCATTTCTGGAGGATTTTGGGGGTACATCAGAGCAACCACTACACCAATGCCTACATTAGTGCTTGACACATAATGGGTGCTCAGTAAATATTTTTATATGGGTGAAAGAGCATTAAATATGGAGTATGGGCTTTGACATCTACCTGACCGGGGTTGAAATCATGCTGGAGTATATTTAACAAGTTCCCGCTGAGTCCCTTGATGAACAAAATGATACACAACAAACAGCAGAGACAAGCAGTTAAGGATGTGAAGCAACTTTGCATACTTGTGATATTCAGTGAGTGAATAGCAGATCACTTGAGACCCATGAAATATGGTAAGGCACAGGAAAGAAGAGAGTTCTTCAAAGTGTTCATTTTCCTGGAGATGTAACTCAGCCTTAAAATTAAGAAGAATAAACATAAAAAATAACGATGACTATTTAGCCAGACAGAAATACTCACAGCTCTTTGTTTGCTAGGCTTATAGCTGAGACCAGAGGAAGGAGAAGATCCATGGAACTCTGTCTCTGATCTCTTCCACTAGCTAAACACATTGGAATCACATGAACTTTATGAGAAGTGGGGGAGGGGGAGGGAGACAATTTAGTCAAGCATATTAACTTCTTCAAATTATGCTGTTATTTACATAGCTTTAGTAAGAAGCACTGGTGGCGCAGCAGTTAAAGCAATCAGCTTATAACCTAAAAGTAGACAGTTTGAACCCACTAGCTGCAGGAGAAAGATGTGGCAGTTTGCTTCCATAAAGATTTATAGCCTTGGAAACCTATGCATAAGTTCTACTCTGTCCTATAGGGTCGCTATGAGTTGGGATCGACTCAATGGCAATGGGTTTAGTTCATTACAGTAGTCAAATATTCCTAGGGGAGTTTGAAGGTTTGATTCTAGACTCTTGTATCACTGAATATAAAAAGAAGTGAAAGTACTGGAGAACACTGGGTGTGACCTTATAGAGGAAGAGGCACCTTCATTTTACTGCGCAATAATTGTACAGTGCAATAATGCCTGAACTCTCCTTCTCAGGGAGCCTACAGGCTGCACAAACTCACCAGGGAGGGCGGGTGGGAGAGAAACTGGGCCTTCAGTGCCCAGAATGTATTCTGGCCAAGAGAGAGGACCATGGATAACCCAAGAGGGGCAGGGCCAGGATACATGGCATAAGCTTCTCAGTGAAACCGCTGTTGCTTTTACATAAGCAGATAGACGTGGGACAAGAAACCATTCCCAAATCCAAAGCTAGAGACAAAAAAATCTCAGCAAGTGATTGAAAGGGAGCTTTTCCCTTCATGTTCAGGAGAGGTGTTCTTTTCTTTGCAGAAATATCAACAACTGTCTTGAAGACACTTTCCCAGGGCTGAAGGACTCTCTTCGCAGGGATGGTGGGGGGTGACACTCAGGGATGAGGAAACCCTCAGATGGCGCACAGCAGCCATCAACTTGTCTCTCAGTATGAAGAGCTGGCTCCAGGCAGTGCCACAAATGGATGAAAGTTTTTCTGTATCTAATTTGAAAGCTTCTCAAGAGGAGTAACAAAAGATGAACATGGCATTTAGCAATAAACATGCAGGACCTGGTATTTTAGCCAGAAATAAATTCAGAGCCTCTGAATAATCTGTGCAGACATTTAGTAAGCCATGTAGACATGGGTCGGGGCAGATACTGATGATCTTTTGCATTTCAATATAATTGGGGTGGCTTAATTTTTATTATAAAATTATTCTTCTGTTTGGCTATAATAGACTTTTTTAATAAAGAATCCTCTTGCTTGATGACTTCAATTCAAGAAATACTTAGGAAGTAACTTCTGTGTGCCAGGCTTTTTGTGAGGATATAAAAATAAAGAATATGTAAACCTTGGACTGAAGGATGAGAAAACCATACTTTAAATTTTATAATATGATTTGCAAACTTTTTAGTAATGATGATAACAATTATTTTTATTTTTATTCACATACAACGTTATAGTCTATGAAGCACTTTCACACGCATTAGCTCGTTTGTTTAGGGACAGGTGAATGAAGTTTCTTTGTCTGCCTAGGGGGTTAAGAACAAGTAACTTCTCAGATACATCTTGAAGAGTGATTGAAAATTAACCATGGAGACAGAGACATTGCAGACAAGTGGAAATGCTAAATACAAAGGAGAGGGCTGAGTATGTCATGATACGGTTAGGGAATTGTGAAAACTTAAAATAATGGGCTTAACTCAATGGAAACATATCCAGATGAAAATATAGAATGAAAGCAACAGAAACAACAATCCCTTTCTTTCTTTGCAGATTATTATGTATACAGAAACCCTAAGGATGATATGTGATCTTATTTTCACTTATCAAACATGTTCACAGCATTTAAAGCTACAGCGAACATTTAGGAATTCATGAAACTCTTTCTAGAAGGAAAAGGTAACTGAATTCATAAACCAAACAGTAAGTTTTCTGTCATGTGGTGAGTGGTGAATTTTTAAGCTTAGTGAGTTTGGAGGAAGGAAAAAAAAAAGAGTGGTGAATACAGTAGACAGTGGTCAATTTATCAAGCCAGTTGTCTTGGATGACCATGTCCTGCCATCCATACAGATGCCTCCTACTCTCACCCATGCCCAGAAGACAATCTTAAACATTTGTCTAGACTTCAAAATCATATTACCAGGGAATATTTAAAATGATCCATGAAAGGAATTTGAACAGGTTAGCATTTCACTAGCTCAGACGTGTGTATTCTAGCTCAGCTGAGAATATTGCTCAATTTAGACCACAGTAGATTTGGTGCTTTACCACTGCATGTTGTGTGTGGCACCTCCCAGAGCTTCCATTGTATGTAGTCCTGTTCCACTGTCTTTTCTGAGAAGCCAGTGTAGCCTTTTGAATAGGAGCAAGGCTTCTCACACAGATACACCGAGTTTAGGTTTGGTCCACTGTACATAGCTGGAGTGAGTCATCAGGGAAATTACAGTGGTATGTACAGAGGGGAATAGTTGTACATGCCTGAGGATAGTGACAGGAGCAGGAAAGAGAGGAGTTTTTCCTCTGACTGTTCTTCACTTTTGTTTTTTTCCTTATCCCACTTTAAGCTGCTTTTCTGTTTACACAAAGTACATTTGTAGGTGACTGATTTCCCCTTGAATTCATGTAATTGTTCCCTGGTGGCAACTGAATAGTATTCCCATAATGATGTGACAGAGATAATTTTTCTTCTTTGTTAAAAAGATTCCTGCACCTCATAAGAAGATTTAAAATATTATTTTTCACTCCTTTCAACATACTTATCTAATTACTTATTTATTCTTCTCACAATGGTAGGAAGCCTTTGGTTTGACCATATCAAAGGTTGGTATGAGCACAAAGGCCACTTCAATATTAAGTTCATGATATACGAGGAGATGAAAAGGTGAGATGAAACCGCATTTGTGATTAGATCTACACTGTAACCCAACATGGTGTGTTGAATTGGTGGTTCAGGCCCAGAATTGGAAATCCAAGATGAAATGTAACATGAGACTTTTTGTCTGCATCATGTCAGTATTTTGCCTACCGGGTTTTCATTTACAATTAATAATATAAAAACTTTTTTTCTTAAAAGTTTGTATGCGAGTGAGAGATCGCCTGTGTGCACGTGTGTGCCTGTACATGCTTGATTTTTTCGAACCAGGCTATTAAGATCACAAAGTCACAGATTATTAATTCTATTTTTCTGCATTGTTTATGCTTTTAACATTCCAGATTTTATGTTCATCACAGTGGGATGCACTTCTTAGGAAACTAATCTTGTCTACATTGTGTTCAGTGAAGCATTGCATGATAAATTAAATGAAAACATCTGTGTATTTGCTAGGAAGACTCCAGCTCCCAGTAGCAGGCAACTATAAGTGACTTAAGACATAAGAACATTTATTGTTTATTGTCTTAAGTCCAGAGGAAGGCTATTCCAAGGCTGAGTATGGAAACTACATGATGATGTGAATGTCCCAAGCATTTTCTGTCTTTCCATTTGATAATACTTGGCTTGTCAATGGTGTCTCCCCTCACAGTTGTGAGATGGTTGCCACAGATCTAAAACACGTGTTCTCATATCTAAACAAAGTATTAAGAGGCTGGGAAAAAAATGGCTTTTTCCCTTGCTCTGCTCCTACCTTTACTCCAGAAGGAAAATTATTTAATTTCCTCTTTACTCCAGAAGGAAAATTATTTAATTTCCTCTTTATGTTTCAATGGCCAAAATTGGGTCATATGGCCACCCCAAACTGATCTCTTTCAAAGGAGAATGGAATTACCATGAGGCTATTAGATCAATTAGTCCCTGAATGAGACTAAGCTCTGCTGCCAAAAAACAGCCTGCGAAATCTGTTACCAAAACAGAAGAGAAAGAGCTGAAATGTAGGCAATAAGCATTGACTTCCACCTACTACATAATTATGAATAACTTTGTATTAAACCTGTCCCAAGGCCATGGTACCAAACCTAGAATCTCCTGTTGTATCTACATCACCTGCCAAAAAAAAAAGGTTCAAGTATCTGGTTGGCTTTGTTGCACTCTTCACAGCCTGGCCCCATCCATGCTCTTCATCCATATCCCCCGACTCTCTCATCCCAGACCTGTTCACATCAAGCTCTAGGGGTACTAACTTCTAACTTTTTTGTGAGCTGATCTCTCACACATTCCATGCAACCATAGTATTGCATATACCATTTCATATGTCTAGGCTGTCTATCTCCAATTTTGTCCACCTAGCTAATTCCTGTTTTTCCTGCAAAACCCAAAACAAATTTCTCTTCTTTATTGATACTTTCTCTGAACTCAGTTACAGAATTACTCTTCTCCCCATCGCGCTTTGTACTCAGCTCTCAGCACTGATTCCATTGTACAGCGATTACATGCTTTCCAGTCTCGCCCCCACAGAAATGGACGTAAGCTAGCCACTCTGGTGCTTTACCTCACTGCTCACTAGAACCACTACCTACGACAGTGCCTGACCTGTAGTAGCTGCTCCTAAAGTTTGGCTTAATTATTAAAGAAAAAAATTAAAGACAAAGGCTCCTAACATTTACCAAAATAAGCACTAAAACAGCAGACAAATAAAGGATTAATTTACCAAAAAAGAATAAGAAAGTAACTTTCCAGTGTCCAACTCCAGACTTACAACCAGCCTAAGCACTCACATTTTTCACTACCTTTATGGTATTTAGCCGTGACACTTACATAATTCTTCTTCCTCATAAGCTATATCATTTATTATATTCTGATTTATTTCAGGATCTCAGAAGTTATGTAAATTTCTGGGGAAAGAACTGAATGAGGAGGCTATGAATAGTGTTATGAGACAGGCCATGTTTCAAAACATGAAGTATGACCCATTTGCAAATTATGAAAACATACTAAACAGCCAACCTAGGCTAAAAAGAGAGGAAGGTCATCTCCTATGTAAAGGTGAAGCTCAGCAGAGATGCAAGGAATTTTTGTTTTGGACTGTAATGCAGATGGACCAAAGTTCATTCCCCAGATGTGCTGTCAGAGTTTCAAAAAATGGAGGCCTCACGTCCCTGTTCCCTTCGCTAGACATCTTATTTTCCATGATTTCGGCATGATACTCTCCATGAGACTATATTATCTGGTCCCTGAACTACCCTTCTGATGAATAATCTAAAATCACAAGGTCTTCTACCTGGCCCCTGAAAATCTACCAGTGTCCAGCATAGTGCCTGCCACAAAATTGATGTTCATTTAGTATTTGATCCTTTCCCCCCATAAACATGACCACAGCATCTAATGATTGAGTAATGACAACTCTGTTTGCCATCATTGGCCACTATTCCATTCATTCTCCATAAATTATCCTGAACCACTGCCAGGGGTGAATTAATAACATTCTCTCCATTTTTGTTACTGGGGGGGACTTTAACTAGTTTTTTATTAAACTAGAATCACACATTATAAATATTTATAGTAATATCTCATTTATCTGACTTTTGGTGAATGAATTTTTAGGATGAGTGAATTCTTCATATAACATTAAATTTGCACATATTAAAATACTTTTTGTTTTGTGGAATGATTTAAAATTATATTTCATGATTTTCTAGCTTAATATCATGGGTACGGAGCAACTTAGGATTATAGACATAGATTTTGCACTTAGTTATTGGGCTACGTGCCTCCATGTCAAGTAGCAATAGATGTTGGCTTGTATTTCTCTAAGTTAGTAAAGTAGACTTCCCTTATCGGTGGGGGATACTTTCCAAGACCTGCAGTGGATGCCTGAAACCCAGGATAGTATGGAACCCTATACATACTATGTTTTTTTCCTTTACATACATTCCAATGATAAAGTTTAATTTATAAATTAGGCACAGTAAGAGATTAACAACAATAACCGATAATAAAACAAAAATTTTAACAACATATTGTAATAACAGTTATGTGAATGTGGTCTCTCTCTCAAAATATCTTATTAAGTCAGGAACTTTTACCTTGAACCTTTACTTACGGCTTCTCTTTGGCACATTCAAATTGCCAATATCACTACTCCTGCACTTTGGGGCAATTATTAAGTAAAATAAAGGTTACTCGAACACAAGCATTGTGATACCTCAACAGTCATCTGATAACCAAGATGACTAACAGGTGGGTAGCGTATATAGCATTCGTATGCTGGACAAAGAGATGATTCACTTCCTGGACAGGATGGAGCAGGACGGCATGAGATTTCATCATGCAACTGAGATCGGTGGCAATTTAAATCTTATGAATTGTTTATTTCTGGAAATTTTTCATTTACTATTTTTGGACCCCGGTTGACCATGGGTAACGGAAATCATGGAAAGCAAAACTACCTCTCTTAGGCATATTATTCCCCCTTCTGTTGAAAAATCTGAAGCACTGGTAACACTGAGCCAACCTGAAGAGGAGACGTCCCCCTTGTCTTTAACTATAGTCAACTTTCATTATTGTTGCACTTGTATTTCGTTTTGTTTTGTTTGTTTTTTTGAGAAAAGAGATTTTTATGTCTTTAATGAAACCTGAAAATGAGACCAAAATGGCTAGTAATTAAAAAGGGAGTGAACAGGAGGCAGGGCCAAGATGGC
>NW_004443953.1:26399484-26401414 GCF_000243295.1 Trichechus manatus latirostris
CTAACTTCAACTGTTTCAGCTGTGAAGTGGCAGGTTTGTGACATTTGACATGCTCTGCCCATGAAGCAGGGTCTTCACCTACCCACTTCAAAGGCTTGAGGATTGGTGGCTCCACCCATGCCACCTAGCCACCTGTGACAGGGGCCCAAGAATAAGTCGTGCCCCACAGTCCTTACAGCCAACAGCATTGGGTGCTCATAGTCTGGCTGCAAAACCCACTGGCCTACGCACTCTAGGGAACAGGGACACACTTTTCTCCTGGACACTCGGGAACCACTGTCAGCCTGCTGCCTTGCTTAGCGTGCGACCCCCTGCTGCAGCCGGGTGCCTGTGCCTACACGAATCACTCATGCCTGTCTAGGACTGTAGGTGAGGGCCCACACCACACACTTGGTGCCCAACTACCTGGACACCTGAGCTGAATCCATACAGGAGGAGTGGGTGGACTCCTGGGCTCACATAATTAGTGGCAGTTCTGGCCACCTGGTGGCAGGACATTGGAGCTTCAGGGGTGCTGGTGATCGGCTCACACAAGCAGCCTATTTGGGCATATCAAAACAAAACAAAACAAGAAGCTAGGACACAGTGAGCAAACATAAAATAAATAAATATAATAACTTATTGACAGCTTGGAGACAACAGTCAATATCAAGTCACATAAAGAGGCAGACCATGATGGCTTTAGTAAGCTCCCAAAATAAAGAATCAAATTTTCCAGAGGAAGAGAATTTCTTAGAATTACCAGAGGCAGAAAGCAAAAGATTAATATACAGAACTCTTCAAGACATCAGGAAGGAAATTAGGCAAAATGTGGACCAAGCAATACAGGAACTTAAGAAAATTATAGAAGAGCATAATGACAAATTTAACAGTCTACAAGAATCTGTAGAGAGACAGCAATCAAATCCAGAAGATTAATGTTAAAATTTCAGAATTAGACAATTCAATAGAAAGTCGTAGGAGCAGAATTGAAGCAATGGAAGTCAGAACTAGTGAGATTGAAGATAAAGAACTTGACACCAACTTATTTGAGGAAGAATCAGATAAAAGGATTAAAAAAAATGAAGAAGCCCTAAGACTTATGTGGGACTCTATCAAAAGGAATAACATATGAGTGACTGGAGTACCAGAACAGGGGAGGATAACAGAAAATACAGAGATAATTGTGGAAGATTTATTGGCAGAAAACTTCCCTGATATCATGAAAGATGAGAAGACATCTATCCAAGATGCTCATCGAAGCTCACATAAGGTAGATCCCAAAAGAAATTCATCAAGATATGTTATAATCAAACCTGCCAAAATCAAAGATAAGAGAGAATTTTAAGAGCAGTTAGGGAAAAACAAAAGGTCATCTACAAAGGAGAGTCAATAAGACTAAGCTCGGACTACTCAGCAGAAACCATGCAGGCGAAAAGGCAATGGGATGACATATATAAAGCCTTGAAGGAAAAAAACTGCCAGCCAAGAATTATATATCCAGCAAAAGTATGTCTCAAACATGATGGCAGAATTAAGGAATTTCCAGATAAACAGAAGCTTAGGGAATTTGCAAAATAAAAACCAAAATTACAAGAAATACCAAAGGAGTCCTCTGGTTAGAAAATCAATAATATCGGAAAATGACCCAAGACTAGAACACAGGACAGAGCAACCAGAGATCAACACAGACAGGGAAGTCACAAAAAATAAATCAAAGCTAAAATGCTGAACTTAGGGAAACAGAAATGTCAATATGTAAAAGATTACAACATTAAAACAAAAAAGAGGGACTGAAAAATGTAGTCAAGATTTTTCGTATGGAGAGGAAGCCAAGGCAATATAAAGAAATAAAAGACTGGTTTAAATGTAGAAAAATAGGGGTATATATCAAGGTAACCACAAAGGAAACTAACAATCTTACACATCAAAATAAAAAAACAAGAAAAAC
>NW_004443953.1:26422381-26425699 GCF_000243295.1 Trichechus manatus latirostris
CCTATTCTGACTAGTGGGTCACAGCGATGTTTTGGGTCTCCTTGGATTCTTGTCAGTTCAAAGTCAGTGTCAAATAATCCATGAAAAGTCTGATTATTTCCTTTTCCACAATGCACAGTTGTCTTAGGCACCTAGTGCTGCAGTAACAGAAATACAAGTGGATTGCTTTAACAAACAGAAATTTATTTTCTCACATTTTAGGAGGCTAGAAGTTCAGATTCAAGGCAACGGGTCTGTGGGAATGCTTTATGTCTCTGTCGGCTCTGAGGGAAGGTCCTTGTCTCTTTTCAACTTCTGTTCCTCCTTTCCTTGGCAATATTCATGTTGTGTGGCATCAATCTTCCCCTGTCTCTGCTTGCTTGTTTCCTTGCTTAATCTGCTCTTTTATATCTCAAAAGAGATTAACCAAAAACACATTCTTCACTAATTAATACTGACTCATTAACAGAACAAAGAAAAACAATTCCTAAGTGCGATTACAACCACAGTTTTAGGGGTAGGATTTACAACACATATATTTGGGGGACACAATTCAACCCATAACAACAGTCATCCTGTGAAAGATTGTAGGTCCCTTTCGGAAAGTTTTAGGAAAAAAAGTTTAACAACATAAATATTTGACAGTGTAGTGTTGCCTTTCCTTATGTGTACCTGCTCCCTGGGTCCCTTCTTTTAAGGAGTTCTGGGTTTAAATGGCTCAAGCTTGGAAATTCATTGAGGGATCTTTGCTCTCTTTTATGGTGATACAAGTTAGATTTATGGTCACTTGACAGAGAACTCTTCAACTTGTACTGATCAAGTAAGAATTTATTACTTCTTATCTATTTCACTTATAGGGACACCATGGTCAACTAACCAATGTCATAATGTCCCTTAGCTGACTATTGTGATTTCTGCTTTGACTCTACTGTCATCTATGGTAACCACGCCTACTTATCTTTGGTGATTAAATGCTGCCACTTGTTACCTACCACCTCAGGATCCAATTATCCCCATTGGATTTAGGTTTCCCAATTCAGTTACAACAGTTCCCAGTGTAATATCTCACCTACAAAGAAGAGCAACTACAGAGTTCTTCAACGATGCTGGGACTCACCTGCACAAATTTATTCCTCAGTTGTGGGGAAAGGTGTGTCCTTTGGACACTCCTTGGGTGGGTGAACAGTTCTTACATGATAAATACACTCCAAAACTCCAATCTTCCTAAGCCTTTGGATATCTTCTACAGTTCACAGTTTCTCTGGCTGTTTTCTACCTGGCCGGGGAAGGGACTCTGTGTCCTGAAGGACACATTCAACTCCCAGCTCCTGTCAACTAGGAGACCTCTGAAAACCTCTGCATTTCAGTTGTTTATATATCACATTTCTCATCAGTTACAAGGCAGGGCTTCCCTCCCAGACCAGAGTTCAACCAATTCTCAATTATCCATAAGATGTCCATCAACTCACATCTTGTAGAAAAGTAACTTTTCCTGCTGACAGAGACTGGCTCCTCCCTAGGACAAAAGAACAAAACCCCTGTGGTAGAAAGCGCCCTGGGAGGCGCCTCAAGTTGCTTCTCGATAGAACTAGGGCAAAGATAACAACTCCTTAGGGCTTAGGAGAAAAATCTCCCAAGCTGTTATTCCAAAGAAGGAAGGCAAAATGCCACAGAAGGGAATTTATTGTACTAAACAGAGGAAGAGAAAGATATAGCTTCACATGGAGAACATAGAGATGAGAGACCATAAAGTCCCATGAAAAGTGAGAGAAGAATAAAATTTGAGAAGATGTATGTATCTCTAACTGCTTTGTAGTTCTCATTTCCAGTTCTTTATGAAGCCCAAGACAATTCATTTTCTCTTGTTATATGAATCATTTTAATGAACTACAATTTTTGCATAAGCTGTTTGTTGCTGTTGTTAGGTGCCATTGATAGCGACACTATGTACAACAGAACAAAACACTGCCTGGTCCTTTGCCATCCTCATAATTGTTGCTAGGTTCGAGTCCATTGTTGCCGTCACTGTGTCAATCTATCTCATAGAAGGTCTTCCTCTTTTTTGCTGACCCTCTACTTTACCAAGCATGATGTCCTTCTTCGGGGACTGATCCCTCCTGATAACATGCCCAAAGTATGTGAAACGAAGTCTCACCATCCTTGCTTCTAAGGAGCATTCTGGCTGTACTTCTTCCAAGACAGATTTATTCATTCTTCGGTCAGTCCATGGTATATTCAATATTCCTTGCCAATACCATAATTCAAAGGCATCGATTCTTCTTCAGTCTTCTTTACTCATTGTCCTAAGCTGCTTAGAGATAGATTATTGTAATTTACAATAAAGTATTTGATAAAGATGCCAGGAGAAAGTTGTTTAAATGAGATAAAACCACAGATTTTTGTTCTTCACAAAGAATAAATAGACGCTATATCTACGCAATAAAAATAATCCAACTGCATGGTCATGGAGAAGTATACTATTTAAATTAGAAATGTAGTTGTCCCAGCAGATTTTATCTGAACAATGAATAAAGAGACGCTTAGGTTTGTCATGCGTAAACTCGTTCAGTTTATTGCAAGGTAGTCATGGCAAGGCACACAAAAAAGACCTCAAGACATTCATTTAGCATTGAAGAATCAGAATTAACAATTACAATACTACTTTAAATGTCAGAGTCCAAATTATCAGACTTCAGGCTGTTACTTTTAACAAGTGGTCTTGGGGAAGAGACTTGACCACCCCTCGAACTCAAAGGTGAGCCCCTGTAACTAGGACCTGAGGTCGGTTATGGCTTCTAGTCTTCAGACAGAGAGTCAGAGAGAACTTTTGCTCTGTCTTCCTCTCCAAAAATGAGCAGAAATACATGGGTTTATATACCCTGTGGGTTGTCATGTCCAACTATAATTGGTATGTTTTACTGCCAGTTAAGGACATTGTTGCAGGACATATTTATGTACTTATTTACTACATGTTTCATGATCAAGTTAATTAAGCAAAAACTATGGGAGTTGTTTAGGGACATATTTATGTTGTATTAATTTACAGAGATTTGATTAATGTTACATTCTGTTATCACAAAGTGCAGGTGAACAGCACGATTTTCAGAAAGTTATTTACGACCTACTTCACATACTTCCATTAGGTATTTTCAAGGTTAGAACAACTTTCTAACAATTACAGTTAATGATTAGAAAGCATTATAGAAATATAGGTGTTTGTAATTCTAAGTTCAGAAATTTTCTATTTAGAACTTCACATTATAAGTGACTTATCCATAGGTGATTGAAAGTATTATAAAAACATCATAACAGTGTAAAAAGCATTCTAGAAGTAGTTAT
>NW_004443953.1:26426026-26427807 GCF_000243295.1 Trichechus manatus latirostris
CTCACTATAAATTAATCTTTTGTCTTTCTAACAATCTGCAGGCTTTCTCTTTGACTATTTTTTAAGAAAATTTTCATGTTTATGAATTTTTTTGTAAATGTTATTGGAGTATGAAAAAAATCCAGAAAAATGCATAAATCTTACATGCAGAGCTAAATGAATGTTCACAAAGTGACCACACCTCTGCAGCCAACACTGAGACCAAGAAACAAAAAAATTACCAACACTCCAGTAACTCTCTCATTTACACGTCCAGTTACTACCACATCCCTCAAAGCATACCACTCTCCTGACCTCTAGAATCATAGATTAATTTTGCCTGGATTCAAATGTTATACAATGAACCATATAATAAATGCTGTATATGTCTGGATTTTTCCACTTAATATTATGTTTCTGAGATTTACATATGTTTTCAAGGAGTTGGAGTTAGTCATTCTTACTGATGTACAGAGTTCCCTTATAAGAAATACCATAATTTACTTATTTATTTTACTACTGATGGACACTGTGTTGTTTCTATTTGTTGATGCATAAAAGGTGTTGCCTTGAAATATTATGACTGTAAATTTACTAAAGTTTTCCTTTTTAGTTTCTTCCACTGCTTTTATGCTTTAATAGTTTTTCTTCATTTGGGAATTATAAACAGACTCTCATATTTTTTTATAGTTATTAATTATTTTATCATAAATATTTAAAAAGCATATATAGAATTGGTTTGGTGAAAAAAAATTTTTGTGAATGATGTGTTTTATATTCAAATAAATGACTGAACCATTAAACGATTAACCCATCCTTCATCCACTGATCTTCAGTGAAAACTTTGTGATCTTCTATTATCATAAAGATGCGTGTATTTATATTTGAGTTGTTATTTGTCCTACTTACTATCATATTTCCACATTCACATAAATTTTGAAACCAAAGAATTAAAGCTTAACTAAAGAATAAAATAATTTTTACTGTTTAACTGATCCTAAGTTTAACTGTAGATAAAGAAATAAGTGCACACTACAGAAACATTTTTCAAAACACTTAGAATTCATGCTGCATGTTTTCTATTTTTCCCATTACCATGCAAGCTGCCAGTGCAGCTATCTATCTCCCAAATCATTTTAATGTTTTGAAATTTAAAAGAGTTAATAAAACTCATCCCAATTGATCTAAATTTCCTCATACTCGTCATTGATAAAGTTATTAAATTAATGAATTTTTATAATTAAATGAGAAGCACAAATTAATATGTATATTAAAATATGTTTTCTGGTTAGTAGGTTTTTATATGATTATTTTGGACTGTAATTAGAATTATACTCCTCATTCATGTCCCAGACAAACTTCAAGGGAAAATCTTTCATCTTCCTTTGGAAGATCCTGTCAAACATTTCACTCTGCTCCACAGTCAATTGTCTCCAATTGTACCCAATGGGATAAGCACATAATCAGCACCACCATGAGGAAGTAGCACTATAAAGGCAAAGGTTATCCCCAACCCACTTAAATCTCCTCTCTAAGTCAAGCTAAATAGCTCTGTTAGTTCTCATGGGGTTTGACACCTCATCTTTCCTTATACAGGAATGAGTTAAGGAACTAACTTGGGAATGCAATAACACGGTAAATATAGTTAATAGTGTGCTTCCCTATCTGTTAGACTTCCACTAACTACTACCAATGAATCCTAATCTTTCTTTAGGAAAAAAAAAACACTCTAAAATATATGAATAGATTTTTTAAATTTTTACTATGCATACTAGCCAGAATATGTACATCATATAATTCTT
>NW_004443953.1:26433250-26437291 GCF_000243295.1 Trichechus manatus latirostris
GGCTCTTTTGTACTCTGATATGTCAGCATTCCTCTACAGGTCATGCCCCACTATTCACATCATTTTCTCTTTGTTACTAGCTTTCCAACAGCACAATTACACTCTTGGGCACAGGTGTCCTTTGCACAAGTGGGATCTCACTGAGAGAGGGTCGTATCTCTGAGGACTGGCCTGGTTGGGATTGTATTCCCCTTCCTCAGTTCCACTCTCATTTCTTACCCAGATCTTGCCTTTTCGATAGAGCAAAGGTCCTGTCTCAACAACCCATAACTGAGAAGTCAGAGATCCTACTTTTATCTTCTAATTCATACTCATTGTGATCATTGACATAAAACACAATAATTTGGAATGAGATCAAGTTTCAACTTCTTTACAAATGATTTGCCTTTTGCTCTTAGTAGCTAAGAGATTGTCTACACGGACCTCATTCCTAGCTTTGGTATTAACTAGCTGTGTGACCTTGGGGCCAATAATACCAGCCCAAATGGATATTTCTGAGATATATTGGGGAGGGATTGTACATTATAAATGCTATATAAATAAGGGTAAAATTTAAATTTGAGTAGTAATAGGGAGAACTATCTTAAGTAGTATATATTTGCAGTTCATAGTAACTTTAAACAACAAACACTCAGTTTATAAGGGGACAATTGGATCACTGCTAGGCACTCTGTGATTTTGAGAGTTTGAAGAAATAACCACTATTTCCCCAGAGAAGTTTAACATCTGTTTGAATAGTGAGGTAACCCCAAATATAAATGAATACATAAAGAAATAGAACTCACTGGTGGAATTTAAAAAGCATGTTTCTAATGAGGTTAATTGAATTAAATGTCAAGATGAATGAAGTAGGTGATAAATTTTAGGATAAACTGTAAAGTTCTAAGAGGAACTAGATTAGTGACAAGCAGGCATAGAGCACAGAAAGGGGAAAAATCATATGTTTCACTGGTAAAGAGTCTTGAAGCAGAGGCCACGGCTCAGGTTCATAAAATATAAGGTTGAGAGAGAACTTAGAAGTCTCCAGTTCAGCCTCCCATGAAGTAGGAAACCATCCACAACAGGCTAACAGAAGACTACACTGTTTCTGATTAAACCCTAGTATCGCAAAAGGCACACCATTCCTGCAAGGTAGCCAATTCAAATTTCAGGCAATACAACTAGCAGGAAAGCTTTGATCTATTATAATGAGCCAAAACTTAGGAGTGAATTGACAAGGAGAAGATGGGCGTGATTATCGTAATGGACAGCAATAATCAGAATTGTCTGAGTTGTATAGACTTATGGCTTTGGCTAGAGAGTTGATATAGCCCTGATGTAGGACACTGAAGGTGTATTGTTGGCCTTGCCAGCTGAAGGCAAATTGCTTCTGGTGGTCCTTCGAAACAGATATGGAGAAAAAGGCATTAGCCAGATCAATAACTGCATACTAAGCACCAGGAAATGTATTAATTTGTTCAAGCAATGAAACCACATCTAGAACAGCAGCTGCAATTGTAGTCACCACTTGGTTAAGTTTTCAATAATCCACTGTCATTCTCCAAGATCCATCTCTTTTTTACACAGGCCAAATAGGTGAGTTTAATAGGGATATGATAGTAATCACCACCCCTGCATCCTTCAAGTCCTTGATGGTGGCAGTAAAGTCTGCTATCACTCCAGGAATTCGGTATTGCTTTTGGCTGACTATTTTCCTAGGAAGGGGCATTTCTAATGGCTTCCACTTGGTTTTTCCTACCAAAATAGCCCTTATTCCACCTGTCAGGGACTCAATGTGGGGGTTTCACCAGTTGCTCAGTATATCTATTCCAGTTATGCATTCTGGAACTGAGGAAGTCACTACAGGATGGGTTTGGGACGCACTGGACCTACTGTGAGATGGACATTAGCTAAGACTTCATTAATAACCTGACCTCTATATGCCCTACTCGGACTGGTGGGCCACCGTGACATTTCGGGTCTCTTGGAATTAGTGTCATTTTAAAGTCAGTATCCAAAATTCCCCAAAAGTCTGATTCTTTCTTTTTCTCCAGTGGACAGTCACTCTAGTAAAAAGTCATAAATCCCTTTGGGGATAGCTGAGAGAAAGATTAACAGTAGAGTTTTTGGAAGTTTATTGGATCCCTTCCTGAAGGGCACCTGGTCTCTCCCACAATCAAGGGGTTGTGGGTCTGTCAACTCCCTCAAGTCTGGGAATTAATTGAGGGGCTGTGACTCTCTATTCTGGTGATTTGAGTTAGACTGCTGTTCACTTGACCTAGAATTTCTCCTCTTTTACAGATTAAGTAAATATTAGCAGACTTTCTATCTGTTTCACTTCTAGGGACACCATGACTAAGTAGCCAATGCCATAAGTCGTACAAATCAGACTATTCTGGTTACTGCTGTGACTTCACTGTCCATTACGATAACCACGCCCACCTTGTCTTTGTCAGTTGAGTGCAGCCACTTGACCCCTACTACCACGGGGTCTAATAAGCTCCATTTGTAGTTAGGTGTCTTAATTTAGTTAGGTGTCTTAATTTAGTTAGGGCAACTTCCACTGTCAAATCTGACTTACATAAAATAGCACTCACAGCAGTCTTCAAGGATGCCAAGGCTCCCTTCACAAATTTATTCCTCACCGTTGTGGTAAAAGATGTGTCCTCTGGTCCCTCCATGTGTGGGTCTGTGGGTCTAAACTGATAAATCCACTCTAATATGCCAATTTCCTTAAGTCTTTGGATGCATTCTACAGTATACCAAGGCAGGTCTGGTACTTCAGCTTGATTTAGTGTAAGCTACCGCATAACCCATGCTTCAGCAACCCAGACAAATAAACTATTAGATCATTTCCTAACCTCTCAAGCTAAAACTTGGATGAAGAATCTGTGTTTAATGAGCCCATATCAATAAACTCAGACTGAACCATCTTTATGTTCCTTGCACCATTATCCCAAACTCTTAATAGCCGTTCCCACACATATCTATATATTCTCTAGGTTTCTGTTTGTACTTATTAGAAAAGCCAAGCAGTTCTTTTAGAGTGTAGGGTACCTCCTCCTGGGTCTACTTTGTACTTCACCTTTTGGGCTCACTGGGACTTAAGTCTAGTTATAGGTCTAGAAGCCGAAATGGGTGGTGGGGATGTTTTGGGAACATTCGGAATTGTCTTGTAAGGCATCTGCTTCAGGTGATGCCCCAGGTGATGATTCAGACGAAGGCTCTTTAGACACAGTTGGGTTAATCTCATTAGATGAAAGTGGAGGGGCTAATGGTTTTACCGTGGAGGGTAGTTAAGCAGATAAAGATTGAGTAATCTCTTCAAATGGGAGTAAGAGGGCTGCTTCTGTTGGCAGGACAGAATCAATGGAATTTAGGGGCTGAGTGTTCCCAGCTTCCTGATAATCTGGCCATATGTCCCCATTCCAAGTTTCAGGTTCCCATTTCTTCCCAGTCAATGACCTCACTTTAACTTCAGACACCATTCAAAGTTGTGTATTCAGCTGGCATTGTGATTCAGCCACTCTTACAGTAAAACTCTAGGTTTGGTTTTCAGCAATTACAAGAAATAAGGCTTTCATTCAATTCACAAGTGGAAACTTTGAGGTCGTTTATGTGGCAGTTGAGATTTGCCTCTGAAGCGCTGACCTGAGCTCATCTCTTTCTTCCACCACTTTGTCTAACAAAAGTAGGACCAACCAACCAGCTTCCTTTTGCTTCTCATTTTGACAAAATTCTAGAAAGGTATCAATCATGCAATCACCCAGAGCCTCACCTTTCACCAGTACCTGATCTATTGGTGGTGATGTTTTGTGTATTTCTATTGCCACCTCATGCCGTGCATTAGCAGTGCTCTCTTTACTACTGAAAGTAGAGTCATCAATATATTTAAGACAACAGACTTGAGAACCAACTTACACAACTCATCCTTACAATTTTGTCTCTCTAGAACCACTCTCAGTACCAAATGTCTTAGGCTGGATTCTCTAGAGAAGCAAAACCAGCAAATCATATAATTATACACTGAGAGAAATTTATATCAAGGAAACAGTTCATGCA
>NW_004443953.1:26437391-26439358 GCF_000243295.1 Trichechus manatus latirostris
CAAATGTCTTAGGCTGGATTCTCTAGAGAAGCAAAACCAGCAAATCATATAATTATACACTGAGAGAAATTTATATCAAGGAAACAGTTCATGCAGTTATAGAGGCTGGAACATCCACAGTCCATGAGTCAGGCTGGAGGTTTCTCCTGAGTCGCATAGCCACACAGGCTGGCAAACCCAAGACTGGCAGGTCAGACAGAAAGGCTTTTGCTCATAGGCTGCAAAGACTGATGAATCTCAAGCTCATTAGGCAACAAAAGCCCGCAAGCCTCATCGGAAAGTCCACCTATATTGGAAAATCCTTTTCAGCTGACTGGCTGCTCACAACAGATCTCATCATGCAGGTGATCACATTATATTAGATCTCATTATGGAGATGATTATGTCATTAAAAAGCTACCAGACTACATCATAACTACCAAACCACTGAGGATCATGGCCCGCCAAGTTGACACACAACTTTAACTATCACACCACTGTAATACCTGACCTGCACAGAAGAGTGACCACAGTACTCTTCAAAGCTGCTGGGACTCCCCTTCACAAATTGATTATGCACAGTTGTGGGGAAAGATGTGTCCTCTGGGCAATCCTTGCATGGGAAGAGCAGGTCTTACATGAGAAATTCACTCCAACACTCCAATCTTTCTAAGACTTTGGATGTCTTCTACTGTTTGCAGTTTCTGCAGCCTTTTTTTTTTTTTTTTTTAACCAGGACTGGGAAGAGACTGTGTCCCAAAAGACACACTCCCTTCCTGGCTCCTGTCCACTAGGAGACTTCTGAAAATCTCTGCATTTCAGTGTTTTATATATTGTAGTCCTCATCAGGTACAAGGCAGGTCCTCCCTCAGCTGACCAGAGTTCAACCAATCCTCAATTACCCATAATATGTCCATCAACTCTGGACTTGTACAAAAGTAACTTTTTACGTAGGCAGAGACTGGCTCCTCCCTAGCGCAAAAGAAACAAACCTCCTGAGGTAGAAAGCACCCTGGGAGGTCCCTCAAGTTGCTTCTTGGTAGAACTAAGGCAAAGGTAACAAGTCCTCAGGGTTAGGGAAAAATATCCCAAGATGTATCCCAAAATATCCCAAAGCAAAAGGTCACATGAAGGAATTCACTACACAAGCAGAGGGACAGAAGATGTAGTTCCACATGGAGAACAGAGATGAGAGAACATAAAGTCCCATGAAAAGTGAGAGAAAAATAAAAGTTGAGAAGATATATGGTAGTTCTCGGTTCCAGTTCTTCATGAAGCCCAAGACAATTTATTTTCTCTTGTTCCACGAATCATTTTAATAAACTACAATTTTTGGCATAAGCTGCTTACAGGTAGGTTATTTTATTTATTTTTTACTTTTTTTATTGTGCTTTAGGTGAAAGTTTACAGCTCAAGTTAATTTCTCATACAAAAAATTTATACACATATTGTTTTGTGACATTAGTTGCAATCCCCACAATGTGACAGCACACTCCCCCTTTCATTCCGGGTTCCATGTGTCCATTTAACCAGTTCCTGCCCTTCCTATCTTCTCATCCTGCCTTCAGACAGGAGCCACCCATCTGGTCTTGTGTATCTGATAGAACTGAGAAGCACACTCCTCAAGTGTATTTTTTGTTTTATACTCCTGTCTAATCTTTGTCTGAAGTGTGGCCTTCAGGGGTGAAAGTTTCACTTCTGGTTTAACAGAGGATTCAAAGGCTGTGGTTTCCGGGGTTCTTCCAGTCTCTGTCGGACCATTAAGTCTGGTCTTTTTATGTGAATTTTAGTTCTGCTCCACACTTTTCTCCCATTCTGTCTGGGACTCTCTGTTGTGTTCCCTGTCAGGGCAGTCATTGGTGTTAGCCAGGCACCATCCAGTTTTTCTGGTCTCAGGTGGTGGAGTCCTTGTGCTAATGTTTTCCTTGTATCATTGGTTCTCGTCATTCTCCTTGGCTCCAGGTGGGATGGGACCAATTGATGCATCT
>NW_004443953.1:26439514-26448534 GCF_000243295.1 Trichechus manatus latirostris
GAATGCTTTTTTCTGCGTTTAAACCTTTTCTTGAGTTCTTATAATAGTGGTCTCATACAATATCTGTCCTTTTGTGACTGATTAATTTCACTCAGCATAATGTCCTCCAGATTCACCCATGTAGTGAGATGTTTCTCGGATTTGTCATCGTTCTTTATCATTGCATTGTATTCCATTGTGTGTATGTACCATAATTTGTTTATCCATTCGTCTGTTGATGGGCACCTAGGTTGTTTCTATCTTTTTGCTATTGTGAACAATGCTGCAATGAAAATCGGCGTGCATAATGTCTATTTATATGACAGCCCTTATTTCTATACAACATATTCCTAGAACTGGAGAGGTAGATAATTTTAATGTGTAATAAAGTGTTTGATGAAGATGACAGGAGAAAGAGTTTTTAAAATGAGATAAAACCTCAGATTTTTGTTCTTCACAAAGAATAAGTAGATGCTGTATCTGTACAATAAAAATAATCTAATTGCATGGCCATGGAGGAGTATGCTGTTTGAAATAAGAAATGAAATTGTCCCAGAGGATTTTATCTTAACAATAAATACATGCTCTGGTTTATCATTCATAAACTTCATTAGGTTTATTGTGAGATAGTCATGGCAAGGCACACAAGTAAGACCTCAAGACATTCATTTAGCATTGAAGAATCAGAATTAACAATTACAATGTTAGTTTAAATGTTAAGAGTCCAAATCTTTAGACTTCAGGCTTTTACCTTTCACCAGTGGTCTCAGGAGGATACTTGACTACTCCTCTAACTCAGATGAGGTCTCCATGTCTAAAGTCCGAGGTCAGTTGTAGAGAGTAGTACCTCAGTAACCTTCTCAGTCTTCAGAATGAGAGTCAGAGAGAACTTTTGCTCTGTCTTCATCTCCAAAAATGAGCAGAAATCCATGGGTTTACATCCCCTGTGTGCTGTCATGTTCAACTATAATTGGTATGTTTCATTGCCAGTTAAGGGTATTGTTGTATGACATGCTGAGGTACTTATTTACTACATGTTTCAAGGTCAAGTTAATTAATTAAAAATTATGGGAATTGTTTAGTGACACATTTATGTTTTGTTAATTTATAGATATTTGATTAATGTTACATTCTGTTACCACAGACTGCAGGTGCACAGTACAATTTTCAGAAAGTTATTTACAACCTACTTCGCATACTTCTATTAGGTATTTTCGGGGTTAGAACAACTTTCTAACACTTCCAGTTAATGGTTACAGAGTATTATAGAAAGATATGTTTCTAAGTTCAGAAATTCGCTATTTAGAACTTCACATTGTAAATGACTTATCCTTGGGTGTTTAAAAGCATTATAAAAACATCATGACAGTGTAAAAAGCATTATAGAAGCAGGTATAATAGTGACTTACACATCATGTTTTAAGAACATTACAGAATCCGATGTAATTTGAGAGCATACAGAAAGCATACAAAACAGTAATGAAGGTAAAGTGAATACTGCAGAAAACGGAGTTAATTAAATATCAGTTTAAAAGATTCCTAGAAGTAACATTACAAAATCAAAAGGTATGAATATTTTTAAGATTTTTGTTTCAAAATTTCTATAAAGAATACTTGAACTGTGTGAGGAACTATTAAATATTGAGGTGCCGGTAGTCTAATTGAGGACATTAAGGAACTGAAATTAAGCACTCCATTCAGAAATTAAACTGAGGATTTTACTTCTACACTACTGATAACCCTTAGGCTTCTGTTAAAGTTGCGCTTTGAAAAACAAAGCTCAGTTGTGTTTGTTAAGAGTGTTCCTACAGCTGGCCTTAGAAAAAGCTTCATTGAGTTGTTACAATAAATTAGAGCCTATAGATAAACATGTTGTTTTAACTACCTTAAAGGGGTTGCCCAGTAAGTCCCTAGGCATTACCTCTTTTCTCTTAGCTAAATAAACAGTTTCTTTACACTTTCATAACTAATGGTCAGTGCTGTAGCCAAAAATTCCAATTCAGTTAGCCCAGCTGCAATTATATCACTAACTTCCATACGACTAAACTTTCATGTTAAAATTCTTTATACTTTTCGTTTAAAAACTATTGCCTTAATTAAAATATATCAAGTATGAGAGATTTGTGTTAGGCTAGAAACTGATGTGAAGAAAGTTTCATAGTTAATTGCCACCCTTGTGAATCTCGCCTCCTTTCCTGCCATTGTTTTGATGTGAAGTTGTTAACTGTACTAACTCTACTTGTTAAATATTCTTTGTTTTGCCTGAAAGGCAGAGCATGTCACTCAAGTAACTCTCTCATTTATGTGTCCAGTTACTACCCCATCCCTCAAAGGAAACCACTCTCCTGACTTCTAGAATCATAGATTAGTTTTGCCTGGATTCAAATGTTATAGAATGAATCATACAATCATAAATGTATATGTCTGCATTTTTCCACTTAACATTATGTTTCTGAGATTCATATATGTTTTCACGTAGTTGGAGTTTATTCATTCTTACTGATGTATAGCATTCCCTTATAAGAAATTCCACAATTTACTTATTTATTTTGTGGCTGATGGACATCATATTGTTTCTATTTGTTGACTCTGATGAATGATGTTGCCCTGAAATATTATGATTGTAAATTTACTAAACTTTTCCTTTTTTATTTTTTCCACTGCTTTTATGCTTCAATTGTTTTTCTTCATTTGGGAATTATAAACAGACCCATCTATATTTGTTATACTTATTAATTATTTTATCATAAATATTTAAGAAACAAATATAGGATTTGTTTGGTGAATGATATGTTATGGTTGGTTTTGTGTGTGTGTGTGTGTGTGAATGATGTGCTTTATATCGAAACAGTTAAATAATTGAAACATTAAATTAATTAATCCATCCTTTATCCACTGATCTTTAGTGCAAACTTTGTGATCTAGTATTATCATAAAGATGCATGAGTTGTTTTTTCTACTTACTATAACACACATTCACATAGATTTTGAAAGTAAATAATTAAATATTATCTAGAGAATAAAATAATATTTAACATTTAACTGTTCCTAAATTTAATCATAGATAGAAAAAATGCACACTACACAAAAATTTCTCAAAACATTTATAATTCCTGCTGCATGCTTTCTATTTTTTCTATTAGCATGCAGGCTGCCCATGTAGCTATCTCCGAAATCATTTAAATGTTTTGAAATTTAAAAGAATTCAACAAACTCGTCCCAAGTAATCTAAATTTCCTGATATTTGTCATTAATAAAGGTATTAAATTAATAAAGAAGTTTTATAATTAATTACATGAGAAGCACAAATTAATATGTAGATTAAAATACGTTTTCTGGTTAGTAGATTTTTATATGATTATTTTGGACTGTAATTAGAATTCTACTCCTCATTTATATCCCAGACAAACTTCAAGGGAAAATCTTTCATCTTCCTTTGGAAGATCCTGTCAAACATTTCACTCTGCTCCACAGTGAAGTGACGCTTCCAGTCTCCAATTGTACCTAGTGGGATAAGCAAAGAAACAGCACCTCCATGAGGAAGTGGCACTATAAAGGCAAAGGTTACCCCCAACCCACTTTAATCTCTTCTCTAAGTCAAGCTAAATACTTCTGTTAGTTCTCATGGGGTTTGACACCTCATCTTTCCTTATACAGGAATGAGTTAAGGAACTCACTTGGGAATGCAATAACACAGTAAACACAGTTAATAGTGCACTTCCCTATCATTAGACTTCCGTTAACTACTACCAATGGTTCCTAATCTTTCTTTAGAAGAAAAAAAACCTCTGAAATATATGAAGAGATAGGATTTTTAAAAATTTACTATGCGTCAAACACCATACTAGACAGACTACATACATCATATAATTCTTAAGACAGCAATACAATGTAGATATTTCTTCATCCTTAAAATAGAAAAAGGAAGCTCCAAGATTTTCAAATAATGAAATCAAGGTCACAGAGGTTACCAGAGCTGTCATTGCTTCAGCTTTACTTGGTAGAAGTTTGAAGCCATCCTTAAGCCAATTGTTTTAAATGAAAACTTAGTAATTTACCATCTTCAGCTATCAGATTTATTTTTGTACACATTGGCATTTACAGTAAATAGAAAACTCTCATGAGTATGAAAATTGTATCATATCAGATTTAGTTGAGCAATGAGAAGTGAGTTAATGATACATGGAGCGAAAGAAGAAACTTTGCTAACAAATTTTAAAGACTGGCATTACATGGCCTAATATTTATTAGACAGGTTCAAGTGTCAAACTCTGTACTAAAACAGTATTAGGGTTTCTGAGACACACTTAGGGCCATTTTTAGTTAGCACCTTAGATTGTTTCTAGAGCTCAGATGCCAGTATCACTTGGAAAGGCATGTTGGAAATACCCCTTAGTGTCCCTATGGGCCAAGGACTCAAAAGAACTCTCAACCCGTTTGCTGCTATAAACCCCTGGGCATCACCTTTGCGTAGGAAATGTCCCTCATCTGTTCTTATCACTAGTTTGCTTTTTAGAATTTGAACATAATTAGCTTGTGGATCAGACTTCATGTTCTGAAAAGTAGCTTGTCTCACAACATCATCCACGGCCTCATCACTCAGTTCTTTCTCAAGAAAACGGCATATTTTAAGCACAGAACTTCTGAGATCCTAAAGGAATTGTGGTTATGAAAAATTAGTCAGCTTCTGCATGAGTTATAGAATAACATTTTTATCACATTTTAGAAAAGTGACGGTGCTTGGGATGATTCTAAGTCTAAAATTTGACAACAGTATACCACTTCCTTACTAACTCTTTAAAAATGGGTGCTTTAGCTGTCATCTTTTTTTAGAGCTTCCTATTGTTTGGATTGGAGCCCTGGTGGTGCAGTGGTTAAAGCACTCGACAGCTAACTGAAAGGTCTAGGGTTCATACCTACCACCTGCCCCGGGGGAGAAAGATGTGGTAGTCTGCTTCTGTAAAGAATTACAGCCCTGGAAACCCTACGGGCAGTTCTACTTTGTCCTACAGGGTCACTATGAGTTGTGATCAACTACACAGCAGTGGGTTTGGTTTTTGGGTGTTGTTTGAATTTACAGGGATAGCTCATCTTCATTCATTCATTAAACCAGCATTTTTTTGGAACTTTATGTTTCAGAAACTGTGCTAGATGCTGGAAAAGTTTCAGAGAACAAAAAAAATACTATCTGTGCTTGTTAAGAGTTCACAGTTTCATTAGGAAATTATAGAGAAAGTAATTACATTGAGGGGTGGGGAAGGTGAAACAGAAACACAATGTGTAATGATAGCTCATAGGAAAGGAAGATTAATTTTATCTTGTAGGAGTTAGTACAATTTTCAAGAGGAAGAAATATTTCTTCCAATTTAAGAAGGAAGGATAAGAAATGTCCCTGGAAAAGCATGAGAATTCATTTCTGATTGTACAAGTAAGTCCCAAATTACAGAAGCTTATAATTTCTTCCATATTCAATGAAAATTTTGAAGCTCAGTACGCTTGGTTCTTAATGGACTCAAGAGAAATGGAACTGGAGAGTTTTGCTGAGGAAAGGAGAAAAGGGCTATGGTAAGCAGGCTGAGTATCTTGGTCTATATCCTTGTAGATAATGGACAGTGGAGGTAGGTTGAGTGTAGGGTGGTGAGTAAAATAGTAGGACTCTAGTTATTAAATGGGAGTCTCTGGGTGATGCAAATGGTTAAGCACACGACCAAGAGCTTAAATGTTATGAGTTCAAACCTAGCCAGAGGCACCTTAGAAAACAGGCCTGGAGAGCTGCTTCTAAAAGGTCATAGTCTTGAAAACCCTGTGGAGCAGTTCTACTCTGCACATATGGGGTCTCCATGAGTTGAAATTGACTCTATGGCAACTAACAACAACAAAAACCAAGTTTTCAAATTATTTCAACCAATCGTTTTTATATACAGTGACTAACACAGAATCAGCCATGAACATGAAGAGACAAAACAATATAGCCAAGAACCAGAAAAAGAAAAAAAACATAGAACCAGAAATAATTTTTAATGACTATGCTTATTATGTTGAAGGCAATAAAAGAACAAAACCAATTTTGACCAAAAAAATTATAAAAAATAACAGCAGATTTAGAATAGATCTCAATTCATGAATAGAAACTAAGATCTTGGTCAATCAGTTTAACAGCAGATTAGAATAGAGAAACAGTGAACAGGGAGCTAGGGACACAGAAAAAATCCACAAGGAAACATCATGGAGAGATCAAGCAGAGATCAGCTTCCTCTGTTTGTAAGACAGCTTACAAAATTCTTTTGAAGGTCTCTCTAAAGTTCTTCACCTAGAATGGTTACTTATCATATAAGTCATTCCTCAGTGCTATCACCTATCACCATCCATAATTCTAAGTCATATTTCACATTGTAGAGTAAACTCACGTAAAGGAGAGTTAGCAGTTTAACTCCATTTCTAACTATACAATGCTGGACACTTGAGAAAGGGAATTGGAAATTGATTCTATGTGGTCACTGTGGTCCTGGGGATATCACGTCCAATTCGGTGGGAAATACGCAACATCTTCTGAGATAAGCTTTACGGGCTTTGGGTATTTCTGATGTGAGTTGACTGTATGTGTAGTTGAAAGCTGACATTTAATTCCAATGATTTTGGATGGGACTCAGAAAATAATGCTTTTATCTACTCAATTTAAAGATATACACATATCCCAGGACCCAGAAAGTCATATCTGAATATTTAGCTCAAAAGGCATACATGTGTACGTTAGGAGGTACGTATGGGATATGTACAAGAATTTTCAGATTGTTCATAATGAGCCAAAACTTGAAACAGTCTTATTTCTCATCAGTGATATAATCGGTAAATAAATTGTGTCTGAATCTCTGGTCAAGGATATAGTCTGGTGATATAGATTTGGGATTCACCAAGTTATTTTCCAGTCACTCAAGTCTGGCTACCATGCCTCACACTACACTTTATGTCACTAAGTTCAACGGACATTTGTAACTCTCATTTTTACTTTCTCTCCCTGCAGCCTTAAAGATTGTTTTCATTCCTTCTTTCCTGACACACTCTCTTGGTTTCTGTGTCATCACATTCTCCTGGCTTTCTTTCTACCTCTATAATTGCTCCTTTTCTGGTTCCTTGGAGGGCTCATCTCTCTTTACTCAGATCTGACATGTTAAAGTCTCTCAGTAGTTTGTTCTAGTTCCCCTTTACTTCTCGTTCTATGCTTGCTCACTTTCTCTCTCTCTGTTTTGATTTCATCATTTCATCCATGTTCATGGTTTCACTATATTCTATACAGTGACAGGAATCAAATTAAACATTCAGCTCAGACCTCTTCTTTGTGCTTTAAACCTGTATTTTGCACTTATTTCTCAATATCTCCGTTTGGATGCTTCTAAGTCACCTTAACCTCCACATGTTAAAACCAACCTCATAATCTTATCCCTCTAACATGATCCTGCTTCAGTATTACCTATCATCTTCATGAATGGCACCACTATCTACAGAGATATATCAACCGAAATTTGACTGCTCTCTTTTTCCCATGATTTCTGTGTATAATCCCCTTCCCTTTTACCTCCTGAATATTTCTTAAAACTGCATTCTCTCCAATCCCAATGATACCACTCTAACCAAAGGCACCTTTTTTTTTTTTTTCTCATTGAATGAATGCACTGGTCTCTTACTGGTCTGCCCAAATTCACTGTTATCATTTTTCAACACACTAATGGGAATGCTATTCTAAAACTATTAATTCTATCACATTTCTCTCCTTTTTTATAACTCTTAAAGGGCTCCTTACTGTTTTAGATTTAAAACAATGACAATTACTAACACAGTCTATAGACCCTGCACAATCTGGCTCCTACACACTTTTATATCTTCATCTTTCACCACTTCCACCAAGCTCTCTTAAGTTCTTCCTTAAGTTCCTCAAAGGAGCCATGTACCTTATGGTTTCAGAAAATTTGTCCATTCTGTTTTTCTTGGCTTGGAATACTCATCTACCTCTCTTTCCTTCGTTAACTTATATTTGTCTAACTTTTAGTTCCCGTGTTACTTCTTCCAGATAACACCCCCATCACCCTTGACTACTATATAAGACCCACTCGTTACATAAACAGACAGCATATCTGTACTTTTACTTAGTAATACTTATCAAAGTTTTTAATTATATATAATTATATATACTTTCTTGATGAATACATGTCTTCCCTGTTAGATTATGAGCTCCATGAATAAAGGGTACAGTCCTCTTTTTCTCATGAATAAGTACCTGTCCCATAGTAGGCATGCAATATTTTTGAATAAATAATATATAAATGAGTTAACATATGAATCAGAGATCACAAAATAGTGAACTTCAAATGTGTTTTGTCTGGATTACACAATGTTTAAAACCTCTCTGAACTGGCTGACAGCATTTAAACCTGATGTGATTTCACATGAAATCTACATTTCAAGCTTCTCTTATAAAACAGGAAGGATGCATATCATAGGGCACACATTCACCTGTGGCAATCATTAGCCATATCTTAGGAGTAGCTTCTCATCTCAACGCTCCACAGTGTCCTCCCTCTTTTTATGTCCTACTACTCTGGGATTTGGGTTTGCCTTTATTGCTGCAAGTGGTTGCATGAGAAGACATCACTATAAAAGACTGAGTATAGGGAGAAGAGACCTGGAAGTGAGCGCTGAGGAAGACTACTAGTAAAGTGATAAGTGGAAAATTAGAAGCTCCAAAAGAAGCTTGAGGAGTACTTAGTGAGATCCAAACAAAACTAGGAGAATGTCATTCACTGAAACCATGAGAAAAAAGGATTTTAAGGAAAGAGTATTAATAATAAAATAACCATCTCATCTTACCTTCTTCATATCTTCATACATCATGAATAGTATATTGAAATTATGTTTGTGCTCATACCAGCCTCTGATGTGATCAAACCAAAGGCTTCCCATGACTGTGGAAAAATTAGTAAGTGACAAAGTAAAGATATTGCACTTTTTATGAACAATGCACTATACTTTTTCTTTTCTGTTTTGGA
>NW_004443953.1:26449395-26450112 GCF_000243295.1 Trichechus manatus latirostris
TCATATACAATAGTAACTACTCATATGCATTCCACCTTCGATCATTTCCCCTCGCCATCCCCAAAATATGTTTCCTAAATTTGAGAATTTGGCTAAATATCAACATTACCTCATAAATACACTGTTTGGTTAATAAATTCATAGTCACCTTTTCCATCTAGAAACTTTTTCATGAATTCTTCTATAGTATCTGAAGCTTCAAACAAAGTCACAAACTTCGAAAAATGAAAATATGAGATCAAAACATCCTTTGGGTTTCTGTAGATGTAAACAATCTGCAGGGGGAATAAAGAAATAACTTTAACAATTCCTTGGTTAGCTTTCCAGATTTTTTTTACACCTGCATAATATTTTATTACATGAACGCACAATAATTTATTTACCCAGTCTACTATTTATGAAAGTTTAAGTTGTTCCCATTTTTTTGCTATTACAAAGAGAATTGCAAAAAATGACTTAATTCACATGACATTTCACGTCTGTGCAAGCGTGTGAAATAAATTCCTAGATTGTGATTGATTACTTGTAAGGTTGACAAATACTAAAAATTGGTTTCCATAGAAGTTGTATCAATTTATCCTCCACCAGCAATATGTGATATCTGATATACAGCCTAAGTAGCACTGGAGATAAACAAGGAAAGAGAAAACTATTTAACAGATGGTGCTGGAGAAAATGATCATCTATATGGGAAAATAAATGTAAATGAATCTCTAG
>NW_004443953.1:26450596-26452404 GCF_000243295.1 Trichechus manatus latirostris
TGACAAAAATTAAGAAGTCTGACAAGACGAAGTACTAGGGGATGAGGATCAGTATGAACTCACAGAATTGCTTTGTAAAGAAAAGATAGCACCACCCTGTAAAGCTGAGTCTTTCTCTATTTGTGTCTTTACCATTCTATTCTTGGGTGGATAGCCTAGGGAAACTCTAGCAGATGTTTCCCAGGAGACATGTTCATGAATGTGGATAGCAGTGTGTGTCATAATACGGAATGCTAAAACCTGCTGCTGTCAAGTCGATTTCGACTCATAGGGACCTTACTGAATGCTAGAATAACCTAATTATTTAGTGAAGGAAAAGCATAGACAGATACTGATCTAATCACACAACTGGTAAAATTATACAGCAGTGAAAATCAAGAATGAACAAAGGCATACAATTAATCTCCGGCAAAAAGAATACAATTGACGATATAAACATAAAGTTAAGAAAAATTTAAGACTAAATGATTTAACAGGATGACAGTTTGTTTGCAATGACTAATGGAACATGAATCTTTGTGTACTGAATAACACAACAGAGATACTTTAATGGCACAAATTCTGGTAAGTGCATAAAGATTTTGATTTAACAGTAACCATAACCATATAGACAAACTCACACATGCTTGTCTTCAGACATAAAAAAAGTGAATAATGCAAGAGTTAATTTTACATATTTGTATATTAATATCTCATAAAGAGAATCTATATACTTTTCTTATACAGAAAAAATTGATCATAGAATTGGCCATAAAAATTCTTAATCAATTTCAAAAATTAGAATTTTTACAGCATCATTACCTGATGATAGTGTCATAGTACTAGTTAGCCGCAATGGAAATGTTACAAAACAGAAAACAATATAAATGTTTGGAAATAAACAATTGTAAAAATAACTTGGGCCAATTAAAAAATTAAAACTGAAATGATAGCTTACTTAGATATTAACAAAATTACATCAAAAGCTATACTCAAAAGAGTGTACACAGCCTTGTTGTTGTTAGGTGTCGCTCAGATGGTTCTGACTCACAGCAACTCTATGTACAACAGAACAAAACACTGCCTTGTCCTGAGCCATCTTCACAACTGTTGCTATGTTTGAGCCCGTTGTTGCAGATTCATAGTCTTAAAATGTTAAAATTTTAAAAATAAATTTGGAAATAAATATTTAGTTAAAAATGATAAAAAGTAAATGTAAACAAATTACGAGGAAATAATTAAAATGACAGGTATAAACTAGAAAACATTAAATAATGTTTCAAAAAAGAAGCTAGCTATATGGAGAAAAACATCAATAAAATAAAAAAAGTCTTTATAATATAATCCTGAAGAAATAATTACAGAGATAATTAAAAATGTTTCATCATTACAAATGAATGAAAAGGATAAAATCACAGAATTAGAGAAAATTCATTAGCTCATAAGAGAATATGCTGTAATTTGTTTAAATAAGTCTTGAAATCTAGATGAAATATGGATGATTTATTTTGAAAAGAAATTCTAATACTAGTTTAGGGAAAGAAAACGAACTTCCTGAAATAAACTGATGAGGACAATGAAAATGCTAAAAATTTCCACTAAAACTCTAGCAGGATCAGATATACAAAAAAAAGGGTGTATTTTAATAAAATTTTCCCAAAAAAAATTAATTTATATTATTTAAACTACTCTCGAACATTCTAAAAATACAAAAAAATCTTTGAAATTCATTTTACTGAAACTAAATATAGAATTATAGAAAATCAGAGACAATTTTTTAAATAATTACTGATAAAGAAAACCGGGGTGAACATTAACAAAAGTCCTTC
>NW_004443953.1:26453223-26454401 GCF_000243295.1 Trichechus manatus latirostris
AAATCATTAAGGGATTAAAATATTAAAAAGTAAAGTTGATAGAGGATTTGATTGGAAAATTTCTACGTATTCACAATAATTTAAACAGTAAACAACTGGCACAGATTAAACAGATCTATCAATATCTGGAATAAAGTGTGCAGAATCAGAAGGGAGGGAACTACGGAAATTTAGTATATCAAAATGTAGACTCAAAATACTGGGGAAAGAGTATATGATTTAACAAATCATGCTGGGGTAATGGGCTAACCTGTTGGGCAAATATGGTGCAATATTCATACCTCACATCACATGAGTGTCAGATATAATTTATAGCTAAATGTAAAAAATAAAAGCTCATTATAAAAAACCTGGAGAGTATTTGCATAATTTTTGTGATGAGGCAGTTTTTTCTTAGCAACACAGGAGAGGCAGAAGCCATGAAGGAAAGATGAACAGATTGGTTATATAAAATTAAAAGCTTTCAACAACTTCTAAAGGGAAGGTATTAATTGGGAAAATATTTGCTCCAAATAAGTGTTTCTACCCATTGCCATAGAGTCGACTCAGACTCACGATGATGCCATGTGTTATAGAGTAGAACTGCTCCGTAGGGTTTTCTTGGTTGCAATCTTTACAGAACCAAATCACCAGGCCTTTCTTCCTTGGTGCTGCTGGGTGGAATTCAATTGTCAAGGTTTTTATCAGTAGCCAACCTTTAGGTTAGTAGGTGAGCACAAACCATTTGTGCCACCCAGAGACCAAAAGTGTTTCTAGAAAACAGTAAATAAAAGACAAACAAACTAAAGAAAAATGGGCAAAAAATACAAAGGATATTTAAAAGCCTAGGAACATATAAAAGAAATGCTCAATTTTATGAAAAATTAAAAGGAATGCAAATTATTCAAGAATGAATTTTTTTCTTACCTAGCACATTAACAAAACTGATCATTCCAAACACTAGGAAGCATGTGAGGGAAGAAGCATTCTCAAATGCGATTTGAAGAAGTATAAGTTGATACGTTACAGACAGTAGGGACCTAAAACCACCAACATATTTAAAGAATTTGGATACTTTAACCTGAAAACTCCACGTTTAGGGAAACATTTCACCAGAATAGAAAAGTACAAAGATCTATAACAATGCTTATTGCGATATGACGTATACATATGCTACAACCTACCTGTCCATCAGTATT
>NW_004443953.1:26471023-26477930 GCF_000243295.1 Trichechus manatus latirostris
AATGAGAAACTATTTCTTCTGTAAACCTTCACCTAAAGTACAATAAAAAAAATTAACAATCTTCACAGCAACCAGATGAAATAGGTATTGTTATTATTACTATTTTAAAGATGAGGAAATTGAGATTCTAAGAGGATAAACAGCTTTCTCTAAAGCCATTGAATGAGGCATTATCAAAATTTCAAACACACAGATGAAGAAATTAAGGCACAGAGAGGTTAAGCAAATTGCTCAAAGTTGCCCAGCTAGTAGAACACAGAACCAAGATTTGATGCAAGCAGTCTGGTTATACAGTCCATGCTTTTAACCACATCACTATAAAATATAAAATAGAATAATCTGCTGTCTCTGAAAGAAGCTTCTGAGGCTTTGGGATCTGTTACACTGTGTCAAATGATTTGTGGAAAATGCTCTGCATGGGTAATAGCAATTGGTTTGACTTTGTAAATGTTGCCCTCAGATGCTTTCAAGATATCCTATCGTAATTGTTACAATAATTTCCAATAAAAGCTTTTTTAAAGAGATATCTGATTAAATCTAAACGTGAAAGGCAAAATAAAAATAGGAAATAAACATGCTAAAGACATATCTTTCCCAAAATCTTACCAGCCGACAATTTTGTTATCATCTTTGCCTGAGAAATCTATTTTGGAATGTTAAGGATGAGAAATTCTAGAAGTTCTAATAACATTACATTTAGAGCCAGCAAACAAATTAGACCGGTTATCTATTTTTTAAAAAATCTCTGTACACACAGAAAAACCATATTTTTAAGGAGCTGCAAATATGGCTTTGTCTAAATTGCATCTCAAGAAACAACATTTAATTCCTTTAGAAACAACCTAACCCACCTGAACAACAGAGGGCAGTCAGGGGTTAGTGTTACCATTTTTATTAGAATAGCCTGGGTTTCTAATTAAAAATTCATGGTTCTGGGCCATATTCCACACTGGCAGAAACAGAATTTCTGGGACGTGGTACCAGGAAGTCTGCATTTTAACAATATCACCATTCACACTTAAAAATGAGAAGCAAAATAATGTAAAGTACTGTGTTGGTTTCAACAGATGTTTTATCTCAACCTTTGTAGGGTGTTACTTGATGCTCAATTAAGACACACGTGGCCCTATTAACCTGTAGAATTTTGCTCTCCTCCCTACAAGTTCAAGTCCAGGCAACCTAACCTACTGAGACTTGGGCATAGAACATCCTGGCTGATAAATCACAAAGAATGGTTTCAATAAGGGTATATGGACAGTCATTTTACATTAACATCACAAAAATTCCAGAAAACACCTTGGAGAACTCAGGCTTTGGAGGAGGTGGGGAGAATTTGCACTGTGTAACATAGAAAAACAGATAATTCCATATGGAGGAAAAATAGTTGAAGTGAAAGGTAAAGATGAAAACATGGGTCACTATCACACACCCCTTGATACTACCTACATATAATGCAAAAAGACAGCCCTGATTTCAGAAACTCAAAAATAAAAACACGGGGAGAGAAAGTCAACTAGCCTGTAAAAAGCATTCTGAACATCATTTCCCTTTTTTTGTTACTTCATATGTTTAGTCACTCAACTAAACTATCTTTCACAGTCTCAAGAGAGAGAATTCTACTAGATGTTGCATCACAGAAGCAAGGGGAAAAAAGTGGGAAGAATTCAAGTAGGATCTCAGTTTTGGCAAGTCATATATTGTTTGCATCTCCCTGAAGAATAAAAGAAAAGTAGTTGCATAGGGAGAAAGGACATCTTATTTAGTCCTTTTATTCTTTCATTGAGTTCTAAAGAAAAAGGGTTAAAGACAGAAAATTGGGGAGAAGAAAACAAAACACACTTGTTATACTTAAAACAGGGTAAGATTTGAAGAGGCTCTAGATCTACTCACTACTGAAGACCAGCCGATGCAGCAAAATCCACTTCTGGTAAAATTTTAGAGATGAGAGAAACTGATGTATTGCTGAGAAATAAATACTGCCAGCAGGGTTTTTTTTTTTTTAGCTAATGAGAAGTGTTCTTGAGAATAAGCAGTTGGCTAAGGTTTTGTTGATATTAGGAAAAGGTTGTCAGGTTACTTCAGAAATATCAAACTAGTCAAACTTGTTGGACATACTAAAGAGAACTGTGGTTGAACAGTAGTTACATTTACTTAACTTGCGCAATTATAAAATTTTATCTCACATACTTTGGACATGTTAGCAGGAGAGTTCAATCACTGGAGAAGGACATCATGCTTGATAAAGTGGAGGGTCAGCAAAAAAGAGGAAGACCCTCAACGAGATGGATTGACACAGTGGTTGCAACAATGAGCTCAAGCATAACAATAATCATGAGGACGGAGCAGGAACAGGCAGTGTTTTGTTCTGTTGTACATAGGATCGCTATGAGTCAGAAGAGACTTGACAGAACCTAACAACAACAGTGAACCAATATTGATACATTATTATTAACTAAAGCCCATAGTTTATTCAAATATCCTTAGTTTTTACATGATGTCCTTCTTCTGTTCCAGGATAAAATCCTGGATACCACATTACATTTAATCAATATGTATACTTAGGTTTCTTTAGGCTGTGACAATTTCTTAAACTTTATTGCTTTAGAAGACATTGACAGAGGAGTACTAGTTAGGTGTTTTGCAGAATGTACTTCAATGGGGATTTATCTGATAATTTTCTCATGGTTAAAGTGGAGTAATGTGTTTTTGGGAGGAGGACCACTGAGAAAAATGTCATTATCATCACATCATAACACTGATAGGGCATATCACTTATCACTATTGATGTTAATCTTAAGATAGTGTTTGTAAAGATTCTCCACTGTAAAGTTCCTCTTTTTTTCTCCTTTTCCATACTGTGTACTCTTTATAAGAAAGTCACTACACACAGCACCCGCTTAAGAAGTGGGAAGTTATGCCCTGCCACTTTAAGAGTGGAGAATCTACTCGTGAAGAATGTGCTTCTTAGCTCTGGTAGATACATGAGACTAAATGGGCAGCTCCTGTCCGGTGGTGAGATGAGACGGCAGAGAGGGTCAGGAGCTGGCTGAATGGACACGGGAAATCCAGGGTAGAAAGGAAGAGTGTGCTGGCACAGTATAGGGAGAGCAACAAGGGTCACATAATAACGTATGTATAAATGTTTGTATGAGAAACTAACTTGAATTGTAAACTTTCACTTAAAGCACACACAAAAAAAGAGTGGAGTAGCTACATAAATTATTTAGAATTCTTCTGAAGAGAAGATTTGTTTATTCTTCTCATACATCTATTTATTCAATGACTTATTTCTATCAGTATGGAATAATAGGTATTTATTTAACATTTTGGATTATAATCTGATCCTACTTTATTTTTGTTGCTCCAATTGTTCCAGCTTTGAACATTGGGAGGTCTTTCACCTGGCTCCTGTATTCCTTTTAAATACTCCCCTCACTGTGAGTGGTTTTATTTTTTATATTTTATTTGAGGGTCTTTTTGTTGTTGTTGCATACTTCCTTATTTTCTGGTACTATAAGATGCTGCAGGCTCATCTTGTACATTTATTGCCCCAGTCCAAGAATTAGTCATTTCTCCAAGGAGGCCTGGTTCCTTATAAAGGAGAATAGTATTAGAAACCAAGATTTTGGCACTAGGTGTGCTCATTACTACTGAGATGTTGTTGCTTCTAAGACATCTTGGCTGACAGAGCAAGGAGATATACATGTTTATATTAACGCATGTGGGTACATATATCTATAAATATTCATGCATGTATCCAATTAGGTTCCATTTCTCTTATTGTTGACTTTTAAGAGTTTTTTGCCTATTTTGGCTATAGTCCTTCATCATCTATGAGTTTTGCAAATATTTTCTTCCAATCTATATTTGTCTTTCCACTCCCTTAAGAATGTGTTTCAGGGAGTTGGGGACAAGACAATTTCTGTGGTCCCTCTTACAACAAAGACCTGAAAAATCAAGTGAATCAATTACATATGACAATCTAGGGGCCCTGCATATCAAAATCAGACTGAGTGGCATGGTTCAGAAGCAGTGAGGAGTTGCCAGACCTGACCTGGCCAGCACTGGCAAGCTGCAGGCTGGATCAGCTGGTGTGTATGGTGAGGCAAGCAGTGGCACTCAGGATGTGTTTTCCACATCCGAGCAGCGGAGAGTCTGTTCAGCCCTCCAGAGCCAGTGAGAAGCTGCGCTCAGTCAGCAAAAGATAAGAACATATGTCTAACCTACCACATGGATCAAAAAAATCCCCTTTGGTAAGAACCTCTCTCCCATTTACCTGTCCCCTCCCTGTTCCACACCACTCCTGGTCTGGCTTCTACAATTGCTGTGCCCCCTGGGCCAGAAGTAGGACCTGTCATGTGCCCTGAGCCACTCTCCTGGCTTTGGAGAGGGAACAAATTAACAAACAGGAAAAAAAAATCTACCAAGCCCCTAAGCCAGGAACTCAGGGAAGGCACAGCCCCTTTGCCTAGGCACAGGCATAAGGGGTTCACAGACTTTGAATGCCTTTCACCTCTACATAGACCTGTGCGGGCCCATTTCAACAGCGTAGGCCCTCATTAACACAGTACAACCGGGTATATACCTGAAGCCTATTTTCAACTGTATCAGATATAAGGGGCAGTGGCAGATTCGTGACATTAAACACTTCCCTGTCCATTAAGCAGGTCCCTAACCAACCAATATCAGGGGCCTGAGGACTGGTGGCTCCACACATGCATCTAGCCACTCCATGCAACAGGGGTACAAGAATAAGCGGTGTCTCCCAATCCTTACATCCAACAGCATTGGGTACTCATAATCTGGCTGCAAAACCCACCCAACTACACACTGCAGGGAACAGGTACACATCTTCCTCCTAGACACAGGGGCAGCAGTCAGCCTCCTGCCTTGCTCAGCACATGACCCCCTATAGCAGCCAGATACCTGTGTCTACTCCAGTCACCTCCCTGTCTAGGACTGTAGGTGAGAGCCTGCACCACACACTTGGTGACCGACTACCTGGACACCTCAGCTGAATCCATACAACAAAAGTAAATGGACTCCTGGGCTATCATACCTAGTAATAGCTCTAGCCACCTGGTGACAGGAAGTGAGAGCTTTAAAGATGCCAATAATCAAATTAGCTCACACAACCAGTCTATCTGGGCATATAAAAACAAAACAAGAAGCTAGGACACAGTAAGCAAACATAAAATAAATATAATAACTTATTGATATCTTGGAGATAACAGTCTATATCAAATTACATGAACAGAGGCCATGATGGCTTCGGTGAGTGCCAAAAACAAAGAATCAAGAAACCTTCCAGAGGAAGAGAATTTTTGGGAATTACCAGAGATAGAATTCAAAAAATTAATATACAGAGCTCTTCAGGAGATCAGGCAAAATGCAGAACAAGCCAAGGAACACACAGACAAAGCAATAGAGGAACTTAAGAAGGTTATACAAGACTATAATTAAAAATTTAACAGTCTGCAAGAATCTGTAGAAAGGCAGCAAACAGAAATCTTAAAGATTAACAATAAAATTTCAGAATTAGACAACTCAATAGAAAGTCATAGGAGCAGATTTGAGGCAATGGAAGTCAGAATCAATGAGATGGAAGATAAAGCATTTGACACTAACTTATCTGAGGAAAAATCAGATAAAAGAATTTTAAAAAATGGAGAAATCCTAAGATTTAGGTGGGACTTGATCTAGAGGCATAACCTATGAGTGATTGGAGTACCACAACAGGGGGATAACAGAAAATACAGAGAATTGTTGAAGATTTGTTGGCAGAAAGCTTCCCTGATATTGTGAAAGGTAAGAAGATATCTATCCCAGAAGCTCATCAAACTCTACACAAGGTAGATCCCAAAAGAAAGTCACCAAGATGTACTATAATTAAACTTCCCAAAACAAAAGGTAAAGAGAGAATTTTAAGAGTGGCTAGGGATAAATGAAAATTAATCTACAAAGAAGAGTCAATAAGACTAAGCTTGGACTATTCAGCAGAAACCATGCAGGCAAGAAGGCAATGGGATGACATACATAAAGCTGTGAAGGAAAAACATTGCCAGCCAAGACTTACATATCCAGCAAAACTATTTCTCAAATTAGATAGCAAAATTACAGCATTTCCAGATAAACAGAAGTTTAGGGAATTTGTAAAAACCAAACTGAAATTACAACAAATACTAAAGGGAGTCCTCTGGTTAGAAAATCAATGACATCAGACAACAATCCAAGACTAGAACACAGGACAGAGCACCCAGATATCAACCCAGATAAGGAAATCATGAAAATAAATCAAAGCTAAAACACTGAAAATAAGGACACAGAGACGTCAAAATGTAAAGGATGACAACATTAAAGCAAAAAAGAGGGACTAAATAATGTAGTCATAGATCTTTCATATGGAGAGGAAGTCAAAGCTATATAAAGAAATAAAAGACTGGTTTAAGCTTAGAAAAATAGGGGTAAATATTAAGGTAACCACAAAGGAAACTAACAATCCTATACATCAAAATAAAAAACAAGAAAAGCATAAAGACTCAGCAAATACAAAATCAACAACAATGAAAATAAAATACATAAATAAAAACAACTCAGCACAGAAAATTAAGTGGAATAAGAAACTGTCAACAACAAAATACAAGAATGGATATCAAAATGACAGCAACAAATGCATGTTTATCAATAATTACACTGAACGTAAATGGACTAAATGCACCAATAGATAGAGGCAGAATGGATAAAAAAAAAATGATCTGTCTATATGCTGCCTATAAGAGACACAACTTAGACTTAAAGAAACTAATGAAAACTCAAAGGATGGAAAAAAATATATCAAACAAACAACACTCAAAAAAGAGTAGGAGTGGCAATATTAATCTCTGACAAAATAGACTTTAAAGCAAAA
>NW_004443953.1:26478760-26480396 GCF_000243295.1 Trichechus manatus latirostris
ACGAGAGGAAGCAAATAACTTGCATAAGAAATGAGATGGGTGATATTACAACAGACCCAACTGAAACTAAAAGAATCATAACAGAATACTATGAAAAATTGTACTCTAACAAATTTGAAAACCTAGACGAAATGGACAAATTTCTGGAAACTCACTACCTACCTAAACTAACACAACCTGAGGGAGAACAACTAAATAAACCTATAACAAAAGAAGAGATTGAAAAGATAATTAAAAAAACTCCCAACAAAAAAAGCCCTGGCCCAGATGTTTTCACTGAAGAATTCTACCAAACTTTCAGAGATGAGTTAATACCACTACTACTAAAGGTATTTCAGAGCATAGAAAACGATGGAATATTCCCAAACTCATTCTATCAAGCCAGCACAACCCTGATACCAAAACCAGGTAAAGACACCACAAAGAAACAAAATTATAGACCACTATCCCTCATGAACATTGATGCAAAAATCCTCAACAAAATTCTAGCCAATAGAATTCAATAACATATCAAAAAAGTAATTCACCATGACCAAGTAAGATTCATACCAGGTAGGCAGGGATAGTTCAACATTAGAAAAACAATCAATGTAATCCATCACATAAATAAAACAAAAGACAAGAACCACATAATCTTATCAAATGATGTAGAAAAGGCATCTGACAAAGTCCAACACCCATTCATTATAAAAACTCTCAGCAAAATAGGAATAGAAGGTGTCATGGATTGAATTGTGTCCCCCAAAAATGTCTGTTGGCTCGACAGGGTTATGATTCCCCATATTGTATGATTGTGTAATCTGATGTGATTTCCTTATGTGTTGTAAACTCTATCACTATGATGAGGTTATACGTGATTTCCTTATGTGTTATAAACTATATCACTATGATTAGGTTATACTGATGAGGTCTACAAGATTGGATAGTGTCTTGATCTAGTCTCTTTTGAGATATAAAAGAGAGAAGTAAGCAGAGACACATGGGAACTTCATACCACTAAGAAAGAAGTGCTGGGAGCAGAGCATGTCCTTTGGACCTGAGGTTCCTGCACAGAAAAACTCCCAGATCAAGGGAAGATTGATGACATGGATCTTCCTCCAGAGCCGATGGAGAAGACGTTCGCCTGGAGCTGATGCCCTGAATTTGGACTTGCAGCCTACTGGACTGTGAGAGAATAAACTTCTCTTTGCTAAAGCCATCAACTTGTGGTAGTTCTGTTAGAGCATCACTAGATGATGAAGACAGAAGGGAAAGTCCTCAAGATAATAAAGGGCATTTATACAAAGCCAACAACCAATATCATCCTAAATGGAGAGAGTCTGAAAGCATTGCCCTTGAGAACGGGAACCAGACAAGGATGCCCTTTATCATCACTCTTATTCAACACTGTGCTAGAGGTCATAGCCAGAGCAAATAGGATAGAAAAAGATATAGAGGGCCTCCAAGTTGGTAAGGAAGAAGTCAAAGTATACCTATTTGCACTTGATATGATCTTATACACAGAAAACCCCAAAGAATCCACAAGAAAACTATTGGAACTAATAGATTTTAGCAAAGTATCAGGATACAAGATAAACATAAAAAAACAGCTGGATTCCTCTACACCAACAAAGAGGAAATCACCAAATCAATACCA
>NW_004443953.1:26499198-26501861 GCF_000243295.1 Trichechus manatus latirostris
CTAAGATTCATCAATTGGTCCCAACCCACTTGGAGCAAAGGATAATGAAGAACACCAAAGACATAAGGGAAGTATTAGCCCAAGAGACAAAAGGGACACATAAACCAGAGATTCCATTAGCCTGAGACCAGAAGAACTAGATGGTGCCCGGCTATCACCAATGACCGCCCTGACAGGGAACACAACAGAGAGTCCCTGAAAGAACAGGTGAAAAGTAGGGTGCAGAACTCAAATTCTAGTAAAAAGACCAGCCTTAATGGTCTTACTGAGACTGGAGGAACTCCAGAAGACATGGTCCCTCTACTCTGTTAACCCAGAACTAAAACCATTTCCGAAGTCAACTCTTCAGATAAAGATTAGACTGCACTATAAGACATAAAATGATACTTGTGAAGGGTGTGTTTCTTAGTTCAAATGTATACATGAGACTAAATGGGCAGCTCCTGTCTGGAGGTGAGATGAGAAGGCAGAAAGGGACAGGAGCTGACTGAATGGACATGGGAAATTCAGTGTGGGAAGGAGGAGTGTAGTGACATATTATAGGGATAGCAACTATAATACAATGATGTGTATATAAAGTTTTGTATGAGAAACTAACTTGAGCTGTAAACTTCCACTTAAAGTACACACAAAAAAGAATGCAATTTCACAGAGAATAAATTTTTATTTTAATAGTTCAACTTACCAATTTCTCTTTAATGGATCATTCTGTTGATGTTGTGTTTAAAAATTCATTACCAACTCAGGGTCATTTAGTTTCCCCCTATGTTTCCTCCAAAAATCTTTATATTTTTGCATTTTACATTTAAGTCTATGATCCACTTTGAGTTACATTTTGTTTAAGGTTTATGTTGACATTCCTTTTTTTCCCCCTCGTTTGGCATATGGATATCAAATGGTTCCTGTACCGTTTGTTTAAAAGATTGTCCTTTGTCCATTGAATTGATTTGTTCCTCTGTTAAAAATCAATTGACTTATCTATGTGGGCCTATTTTTAGGATCTCTATTCTGTTCCATTTATCTATCTGTCTATTCTTTTGCCAATACAACACTATGTTTATTAATGTAGACGTACAGTAAGTCTTTAAATCAGGTAGTGTACTCCTCCAACTTTGTTCTTCTTCAGTATTGTCTTGATTATTTTAGGTCTTTTACCTTTTCATATAAACTTTATAGTGAGTTTATTGATATCTCCACTGGGAGAGGACAACTGGAGTCTCTGTATTTGGAACTTTCCTGGACTCTGCCCCATATACTTATTCCCTTGACTGATTTTAATATGTATCTTTTCACTGTAATAAACCACAACCACAAATACAACAATTTTTATAAGATAGATATCATTGAGTGTCATGGATTGAATTGTGCTCCCCTCCAAAAAATAATGTGTGTCAACTTGGCTAGTCCATGATTCCCAGTGTTGTGTAATTGTCTACCATTTTGACATCTGTTGTGATTTTCCTATGTGTTGTAAATCCTATCTCTATAATGTTAATGAGGTGGGATTAGCAGCAGTTATGTTAATGAGGCAGGACTCATTCTACAAGATTAGGTTGTGTTTTAAGCCAATCTCTTTTGAGATATAAAAGACAGAAGCTAGCAGAGAGACATGGAGACCTCATACCACCAAAAAACAAGAGCCAGGAGAATAGTGCATCCTTTGGACCCAGGTCCCTGTGCTGAGAAGCTCTTCGACCAGGGAAGATTGATGACAAGGACTTTCTCCGAGAGCAGACAAAGAGAGAACGCATTCCCCTGGAACTGGCAGCCTGAATTCGGACTTCTAAACTCTTAAACTGTGAGACAATAAATTCCTGTTTTTTAAAGAAATCCACTTTTGGTATTTTTGCTATAGCAGCACTAGATAACTAAGACAGTGATTTTGTCAATAGAAAAATTAAAACTAACAAAAAGTAAGGTTCTATGAGTTCTTCTAGCAAACTATTAAACCTAAGAGTGGTCTTAAGGACCCTTAACTGTCATTGGTGTTAGAAGTTAAGGTAATTTTGTGGAATGTTCCCAAACTTCACAATAAGCAGCTAGTAGCAATGTATAAACCAGGCTTGTTGATTTCTACATGTATAAACTGGACGGTGACAAGTAGATCAAAAATATTCTATAAGTACAATTCTTTTATATCAAATATGTTAATGCATAGTCATGCATGTATATACTTGATGAAGGGTTTTAATAAATGTAAGAAAAGAATGAACTGTGTATAAGAACTCATAGTAAAAATACAAAAATTTTCTAGTTAAATATTGAAGTATAGATCAAATTGACTACAGTATCACAATAAAAGGCTATGACAATGAAGACAGATAGCATACAACTAAAAATGAATAAAACGAGGAGAGTCAAATACATTAAGCCTAGCCAAATAAAAGCACCAGATTCATATAATGAACTAACCATAATTAACATAAAAGAAAATATCTTATTTAACATATGTTAAATTGTGAATCCTGGAATGCAAGGAATTGGAAAACAGAGTTGAAAAATTTATATAAATAAAGAAAAGCTGTCATGGAAATGTTTCACATTATTCAATGTCTGTCATACCTAGTCATTCCCCAAAAGAAAAAACCAAAAACCAAACCCATTGCCATCGAGTAGATTCTGACTCATAGTGACCCTACAGGACAGGGTAGAACTGCCCATAG